>NC_135307.1:10352397-10664670 GCF_048772815.1 Callospermophilus lateralis
TAACTTGCTCTTGTCAAGGCATTTGGGTCACAGCCAAGCAAAAGCTAGCTAGTGCAGGTTGGGCAGTCAGCCTCCCTGGAGAGGAGGCCGTGGCTGGGGGCTGCTCTCTTCAGCTACCCATTTCCAGCTGAAGTAGCACGGTGGCGCAGCGGGCTATCGGGCTGTTGTCTTGTCTTCCTTCCTTTCTTTCATTTGTGTGGTGCTGGGCATCAAACCCGGGACCGCCTCAGGCTGGAAAGGGCTGCACCGCTGAGCCACACCAAGCCCCCACGGTAGAGTGAAGTTGTCTCGAGGACTACTACCTGCTAGGATGGGAGAGTCAGACGCTGGTGAACTCAGGACGGAGCCCAGCAGGAAGAGCCACAGGCTGGCAGAATCAGGGCCATGGAAGGAGGTTTTGAGGAGCAATTATATCACTGTGCTACAAGGATCTGCAGTGCTCCCCGAAGGCCCATATGTTAGCACCTCAGCCTGGGGCTGTTGGAGGTGCTAGAACCTTCAGGAGGGGGTGCCAAGAGGGAGGTCTTCAGGTCACTGGCGATGGTGGGGGGATGACCTTGAGGGGATTGTGGGACTCTGTCTCTCCTTCATTCTTCTTCTTCTTTTTTTTTCCTCCAGCTATGAGGTGGCCTCCTCCAACACACACTCCCATCATGATGTACTGTGCCACCACAGGCCAAGACAACAGGGACATTAAGTCATGGACCGAAACCTCTGAAACAGCGAGTCAAACACATCCTTCCTCCTATTAGTTTATGATCTCAGGTGTTTTGTTCTAGTAATGGAAACCTGGACAACAGATGCTATAATTGGTCCTCATTCCTACCAGGTGCTTGCTTCCTACTAAGCAAGGTGATCTTGTTCCCTGTTTTCTCCTAAGTGTCCTGGGTAATGTGACAGCAAAAGACTCCCCAAAGGATTTTAAAAGCCTATGTGCATGAGGTAATCCTGCAGATCCTCTCAAGCCCCAACTAGATGGGCATGCATTTGCTTTCTGGGAAGAAATTAAATAACTGTTGAGGTTTTATGGGGTGGGTGGGAGAGTGCAGCCGAGAATTTAGGGGGTGGGAGAGGGCTCAAGACAGAAGGGATAAAACAGAGGAAGACTCTAAACATGGGTGTGGGGGTTAATGCAAGTTTAAAAAATGCTCTTTTGGGGAGGATGTTCTGGGGGGTGATATTGGACAAATCACATTGTTACATTGTGTGCATGTGCAGATATCAACAACAAATCCCACCACTGTGTACAACTCGGACGCACCAATCAAAAATGTGGGAAAAAATGCTTTTTTTTTTCACTCATTCTTTCTGATAAAATGTTTAAGGAGGAAATTGGTTTCAGTAAAACATTCCCTTTAACAGCTTTATTTTAGGATGTTTTGAATCTTTTATGGGTTGCTTTGGTCTGAGACTATGGTTTGGGAAAAGGTGCTGGGAACTGAGGAGGCTGAAGTTAGGGTTCAGATGCCCCCCACTATACTTTAAAAGACACATACCAGTATTTTGCTTGAACTAAGGGTTTGAAGGGGGTCTGCTGGGGAGACAGGACCCTTTAGAGAAGAGGAATAGAAGACTTGAGAGTGGATGGCGTGGAGCACTGGGCCTCAAGCAGATGGTGACTCTGAGCACTTCCCTTCCTGTGACTTCAATGGGCAAGGAAGAGTCCTGGGGGCTGTGGGGTGTGGCTCAGCAGAGAGACCTGGCCCAGCAGGTGTGAGGCCCTGGGTTCCACCCCAACACACACACACACACAAAATAAAGAAACAACTAAATAAATGGTGGTGGTGGTGTGTTTGGGGGGAGAAACAAGAAAGAAAGAAAGGCTAGCATCATTTTAGGCTGGTATCAGAAAGTCAAAGTCTGGTTGGCTTGTTTGAATTTTGGTGAAACTTTGGGAATCCTATTGGGTTACACACACCATGTTATAGGAGAGAGGTTTCATTTTCTTTTCTGTACTAATGTCATCAAAGAATGCAAAATTGGGAATACACATATTGAACATTCTAGTCAAATCAAGTTTACAAATATTTCTATTTTGCCTTTCTTTTTAAATTTTTTTTTAATTTTAGTTGTCGATGAATCTTTATTTTATTTATTTTTTATATGAAGTGCTGAGAATCAAACCCAGTACCTCACACGTGCTAGGTGAGTGCTCCACCACTGAGCTACAACCCCAGCCCTATTCTGCCTTTCAATAGCTATCCTGTACTTGCTTAGAGAGAAAACTCCTAAAATGTACCAATAACTGATTGATTATAGAAAATACAAATAGAACAAAAAAGCAATTCCAGTCTTTCATAATCCATAGACATAGGGGCCTTTTCTATGTTAGGTCTTGTGTAACCCAGACAGTGGGAAAACTATTAGCATCAGACATTATTCTACAACATTCTATCAGAACGACAATTCTTGGTGTCGATTCTTCTTCTTTGTTTTGTGTGTGTGCACTTCAGATTGAGCCCAGGGGATCTTTACTATTGAGCTACATCTCTGTTTTGTTTTTGTTTTTAATTTTGAGACAGGGTCTCGATAAATTGCTGTCTAGCCTTGAATTTGTGATCCTCCTGCCTCAGCCTGTAGAGCTGCTGGGATTACAGGTGTGTGCCATCATGCCCGCCTTGATTTATGTATTAATTCTTAATTGATTTTTGACAATTAGTTGGCAAATGACTGAGATCAAAAATAGTGCATTTATCAAAGATATTAAAAAATTGGGCTTTCGATGTAGACTGGTGGTGGAGTGCTTGATGAGCATGTATAAAGCCCTGGGCTGATCCTTAGCACTGGGAGAAGAAACAAAACAAAACAGAAAACAAACAACAACAACAGAAGGAAAGAAATAAAGCTGGAGATGAAAAGAATAGATTTCATTATTTGAAGGTGTTTGATTTTTATAATAAATATTAATGATAATAAGATGATGATATTTCTTCAGACAACTAGTTAGTTTTTGCGTATGATCATTTTTTTAAACTAATGAATTAGACATAAATGATCAACAATCATGAATTTTAACAAAACAATAAAGTTATGGAATTTGGCACTGGAAGAATATTAGAACATTTAATCTAGCCCCTTTGCTTTATTTATTTTAACCCCAGAAATTATGGGGTGGGTATGTGGCTCAGTGGTAGAATGTTTTCTAGCATGTGCAAAGTCCTGGCTTTAATTCCCAACAGTTAGAAAAAAAGACATCATAACCTCAAAAGTTTAATGACTTGATAAAGGTCATAAGCTAGTGGACAGAAAAGGGGATTGAATTCCTAATTCATTGCTAATGTCAATGTGTTTTTTATAGTCAGCCAGAACTCTTGAAGGACACTTGAACTTCTGTTGTAATATATTCCAAGACCACTAGGTGTCACCTTAGAACTATTACATCACTTAACTGTGCATCTTCTAGTGGGAAAAATGTAATGAAATTCTTAGAGGAATCCTTGGGGTTCCATATATGATAAACAGGGATGATGACAGAAGCACCTACTTCACAGAATTTTGTAAATTACACATGAGATCCTGGAAGTTAAGCCCCTAATGACTTCTCACCTATTACTACTTCTTCATTACCAGGGTTTCCCACCATTTATGTTGATAAAAGGCAAGAGAAATAAAATAATTTTATGATAGATATATGTAAAAATGATACATTTGTTGCAACAGAAGGCTAATAAGCTATTATTATCATTATTTATTTATTTGGTAGTGGGGATGGCACCTAGGCCTTGTGCATGTAAGGCAAGTGCTCTACCATGGAATCGCACCCCAGCTCTAATAAGTTCTTATTATTGTTTACATAAACTTCTCAGCCTTCAGTATGTTTTAATAGTGCGTGACTGTGGATGTGTCAAGATAAACTCTACTGGATGATAGAGTTTTGGAGTCAGGGGGAAATAATAAAAGCAAATTCACAGGCCTGTTGTCTGATGGATCTCAGTTTGAATCCCAGCCCCACCACTTTCCCATGGTGTCTGCATCTATGAAGGGGACAGTGGTGTCCGTGGACAATACCACTGTTGTAAAGGGTAGATCAGACAAGGCAGAGCAGTGCCCAGGATGGCTTGGCAAATCCTAGTTAACCCCTGGAAGGTGCCATCTCCTTATTTGCAAGATGAAGCTAATGCGTACTTTTCAGAATTGTTTTAGGAAAAAAATGAGATAGATTCTGGGATCAGAGACAATGTAGTTCCCCTTGTTTCCATTCCAACTGAGTTATCTGCCTCTTCTGGACCAGGGGACCCTTGGGATGTGCAGACCCCTTGATGGGTGAGGGCTTTACTTCAGTGGGCTAGTTGAGAGCCTGGTCCAGCACCCTATGGATAGTACATCTTGGGGTGAACCTGAAGCTGAGAGATCTGTGGGTGTAAATACAAGGAAACTAAAACAAAGGTGTTTAAAGAATTGTGATGGTGTGAATAAAGCCAGGAGCATTTCCAGCTGTGCAGACAGAACTCAAAGCAGTAAAAATATTACCTTAACCAGGTTGAGTAAATATGAATGAGGAGGAAAGCCCAGGTACACTGCCTCAAAAAACCCTTTTTCTACCCTAAATGTTCTATGACTCCATACTTACATTTTTTCCAAATTTGAGGACCATTTTTTCAGCATTGATGTGGTCTGTAAAATTGGGATGATGCTTTCTTCTTCGATAATCCTCTTCAGTAAACGGGACCTCAGAATCATCCTACGAGAGAGAAAAGGTGCAGACCTTGTATATTAGAGCTCTGCAGAGCTCCGCAGCCCAGAGATGTGTTCTTTTAAGTTCAAATAAAGCTTAAAACTACTGCTCATCAGTAGGGTAACTGTGGTCACCAGCAATTGTATATTTCAGAACAGTAAGTTTTTTAACATTCCCAACACAAGTGATAAATGTTTGAAGTGATGGATATTCCAATTACCCTGATCTGATCACATTGTATAGATGTTATTAAAATGTACCCTATAAGTATGTACAATTATTATCGTCAAATTTATAAAACTAAAAATGTATTATATTAAAACAAACAAAAATCCTGCTTTTTAATTTTATTTTTATTTTTTCTGGCGCTGGGAATGGAATCTGGGCTTCATGCATGCCAGGCAAGTGCTCTACCACAGAGCCGTATCCACAGCCCACTACTGTTTCTTTCTTTTTTTTTTTTTTTTTTTTTTTTAGAAAGAGTGAGAGAGAGGGAGAGAGAGAGAGAATTTTTTAACATTTATTTTTTTTTAGTACTTGGTGGACACAACATCTTTGTTTGTACGTGGTGCTGAGGATCGAACCCGGGCCGCATGCATGCCAGGCGAGCGCGCTACCACTTGAGCCACATCCCCAGCCCCCACTACTGTTTTTTTTAACAGTGATTTCATTTCTTGAGAATGCTTTAGGCCGCAAATAATTTAAGTTTAATCTCAGCAAATTAAAATTTGACAAGTCTTTTATTTTGTAGAGACAGTGGCAGGTTGTTACTGTGATTCCATAAAGGTATTAAATCCTTCTCAGTAGTCCATGTAATGTACACCCCCACCGCCCATGGTGCTGGGGACAGAACCCAGAATCTTGCACCTGCTGAGCAAGTGCTCCAACTTTGATCGACATTCCCAACCCTTATTTTTAACTTAAATCATGTTTTTCCCCTCTTGTCCACACGCCTCTCCCCTCTCCTCAGTCAATCACATGTTAATAGTAACATTACGTGTGTAAAGTTCAGTCTCGGGCTTTATGAACTGCCTCCATCCCATAAGATGAAGTATCAGTTCATCCTGGAACTCATGGATCAGAAAAATCTAACAGTCCACTTTAACTGTTCAGCAGGTTCCACCCCTCCACAGTCACCCTCTTAGGGTGTAGGCCTCAGAGGGATGCCTCTGAGACCACCGCTCCCTGGGGACTCAAAAGGAACAACTGAGAGTCACGTTGTGATAGTAGGAGCAAATGTGACTTCATTTTGTTTTATGACTTCATCCTGTAAAACAACCATGCCAAGTAGAAGAGTCATGACGGGAGCAAGATGTTCTTTTCCTTTTGCTATAGAAACCTTTAAGAACACGGAACTACCTAATGGGGCATTGTTTCTGTAACTAGGGTAACAGGGCTCTGTTTCTGTAACTGGGGTGACTGGGCTAACTGTGATTGGTTAGGCTTCCCTCCGCGTGACTGCACTGTCCTGCTTCTGTAACCTGGCTTGCTTGCATTGGCTAGACCCCCTGAACATCCCTTTTTCGGTTTTCAGGGTTATAAGGAGTGCCCTTGCAATTGTTCGGGGCTGATCAGAGGAATAGCTTTATGTTCTGGTCAGCCGCCGCCGGTGTGCTTCGATAGAGGCTTGATTCGATTATACGTGACTGGTCTGGAAGTCGGTTTACGAAACCCTGGGAGGAAGCTTTAACTATAACAATGTAACTTCCCAAACATCTGTCCAGACTTCGAGGTCCTCTTTAAAAATACACTGTTCTTTATGATTTTTATGATAGCCCAGAGCGTATGAGGAACACATCCAAAGGAACATAGGAAACAGGTGACCGCCCTGCTGTAGAAGCCCACTTGCACACCTGTGGGAGAGACAGGAGGAGACTCAGATGGCTGGAGTCGAACTGGGAATTGGCAGAGGATTAAGCAGGCAATAGCCGGATTATCAGGGTTTATGGCCATGTTAGTAGTTTAGGTTTATTCTGTGAGTGACAGAGGATATTGAATGGTTTTAAGCTTTCTCAGCAGGATTGCAACATGATCTGAATTATATTTTAACAAGATCTCTTAGGCTATATCATGGAGAATGGCCCAGAAGAATCAATGGCAGGCAACAGCCACACAGCAATTTTAAGTAGCCCAGGAAGCTAAGGGCTAAGGCTTGGGCCAGAAAGTTGCCAAGGAAACAAAGAGAACTAGATGGCTTTCTGATATAATTTGGATGACGAGTTAATGGCATTTCCTGATGGACTGGCTGAAGGTTGGAAATGAGGTTAGAACACTGATAATGGGGATGCCCTTGGGGGCAGAGAGAGAGAGACAGCTTTTGAGAGGAAGATCAAGTTAAACCACCTCAATTCTGTGCACATAGTAGAAATTTGATGAATACGTACTGTATGATCAGATGTCCTCTTTTTAAACTTCATTTCTTTTCATTTCATTTTTGTAGTGCTAGGGGTCAAACCCAGGGCCTAAGTCTGTTGGGCAGGTGCTCTATCGCTGAGCACACCCCCAGCTCCAGATTATCCATCCTCTCAATTGGGTTGCCAGAAAAATACAGAGTACTCAGCTGAATTTGAATTTTACAAAAATGAATGATTTTCTATTATAAGTAGGTCTTTCATACTTACACTAAAAAAAGACTCATGATAAAAATCATTTGTTGCTTATCTTAAATTCAAATTTAACTGAGTGCCCTTGTTTATATTTTTATTTCCTGACTCTGGCAACCCTACTCACATGGGGTCTGGAAACAGTGTGATCAGCTTTGCCTTGGAGATGAAATCAACCTGGTAGCTCCATAGACCTGGATGACACCAAACCGCGGCCAGCCTGCCTGAGGGACTCTCCTCTGCTCCCTGTGACTCTGCCTGTGACACCCCTCCTCAGTCCCATGGCTGCAGTTTTATAAGGTGAACTGCAAGGTTCTGAGGCAGGCCCTATTTGTTTGGGTTTTGTTTTACTGTGCTCTTACATGTCTGCTAGGAAAGTGTTCCTCCGCTAGGCCACATCCCCAGGCCTGGCCATAGGCTTGTATTAAAGAAAAGGGAGATTAATTTCTTTGGCCAGCCGTACTGCAGCCCATAAATTCAAATCACTCAGGTCTGTAGGTTCTGAGTGGTCATTTCTCTCTTCCTGCTTGTGAGGAGGCCTGGTCGTGCATTTTCAACCTTTGCTACCAGTTGTTGGGTTGGGTTCCTTTGGTCCTTAATGGCCACTGTTACGACAATAGCAACATAGTTCATTTCACTTTTCTTTTTTTAAAAAGAGATGGGATTTTATTATGTGACCTAGGCTAGGGACTTGAGCAATCCTCCCACCTCAGCCTCCAACTAGCTGGGATGACACCCGAGTACCCCGCTTGACAATCTCCTTTCTAAAGGGTGGCTGATTGTGACCACCCATGTGAGTCACAAGCTGGATACTTATCCTAAGTGGCCATTATTTGTGTCAGCCAGAGCCTGTCAGTTTTTCTTACTCTGGACTATTTGGTTCATCAGGGTCACCTCTGCTTTCCAGTTTTCACTCATCCATACAGAAACAAGAACACACAGACTTCAGAAACAGTTATGATAGGGAAAAAAACAACCCCAGTATATATTGAAATTCTCTTACTTATTGAAATCAATACAAATCAAACGTTTTGTCATATTCACCCTTTTGTGTCAAAACTGATTTTATGTAGTTTTGTATTTGTTTGGATGCTTTGGGCTATAAATCACATACAAGCAAGTTGGAAATGGCCAAAGCACCAGGAAACTCGTTTTCTGCCATACATGGGTGACTCTGGGCACCATGGGCTGGCCTGGCTGTACTTATCGGTTGCACCTTTGGCTCCACCTCCCTATGGGGGTGGCCATGCCCTGGCAGCAGAAGGGCAGCAGCAGGTCCAAGCTCCACAGGCAGACCTAGAATGTCCGCAGAAGGAGTGTGGAGACAAGTGCATGGAGTATTGTATACATGGCATACATTAAGGGCGCCTGAGTGGAAACCACTCTCCTTGTGCTGGGCATGTGAATGGCAAACCGCTTACCCTGTAGGCACAGCCCTGGGTGTGAGACCACATATTGTGATCCCATCACTTGTTCCATAGTCTGCTCCTCCCTCAAGTACAGTTGGCCAGAAATTGCACTGGTGACTGCCTGTAATCTGCTCACCTACTGCCTAAACATATATACATGGTAATTGCTCAATAAAATCAGACCTGCTTTCTGCTTGGTCTCTTGAGGTCTTGATGTGTGACTCTGCGGCCACTCTCTCCTCTACCCTGTTCTGTGGACCTCCTCGCTGGATGAGAGAGAGCCCATGCAAGGGAGAAGGACTGCATCCTCACTGAGGACTCTGTTAATCAAGGAGGAGCCATACCCAGAGTCTCAGCTGGCTTCCTGTGCTGAGACTGGACCTTGCTGGTCTCCCGGCACATGGCTAGACCACACACCCTGGCTCTTCTGCAGCAGGTGTGCTCAGGTGGGTAGGTCGAGGTCACAGGGATTCACAGAAGTGATGAGCACCTTGACCTAGCTTGTTTCATAAAGTTCCCTGTGGCTCTATACAGACTTGGTGTAAATGTGCACATAGCCTGGGAGGCTTCTGGAAGGTGGCTGAGCCAGCTGAAGGAGCCCCAGGCCCCAGTCAGTTCAAAGGAGAATTAATCATCAGGGCACCTGTTTCACATTTCACATGTGCAAGAAGTGAATTTCCAGCAGGGTGCAGTGGTGCCCACCTGTAATCCTGCTGAGGCAGGAGGATTGCAAGGTTGAGGCCAGCCTTGGTAAATTAATGAGAGTCTGTCTCAAAAAACAAAACAAACCCACAAAATAACAGTGTGGGCATTGTAGTTCAGTGGTAGAGCACTTGACTAGCATGGCTGAGATCTAGGGTTCAATCCCCAGTACTGCAAAAACTTCCACCATGTTTAAGCCATTTTGCATTTTGGGGGGTTGGTTTGTTACATCCTCACACTTCAGAATCAAGTTGTTGTCCACCCCTTAAACAGTTATTGGCAAGAAGAATGGACCATCATGGTGGGTCTGGATCAGCTGGGAGCTAGGACAGTTTCCCTTCCTTGGGTCTATGGATAGTGTGGACATCTGAACAAATCCAGGCTCTGCTGGCCAGGATGGCATGGCGACTACCTGACAGGAAGCCAGTCACATCCACACGGCCCTGCGTTCCCCCTTCCTTTCCGTGTGGCATGATGCAGTCGTGACTTGGCATAGTCCTCTGACTCCAATGAACCACGGCACACCAGGGTCCTGGCAGGAAAGCATGAACCTTCTCGCATGGGCATCTGAGTGCAGTTTAACAACAGGGCTATTAAGGAAGATGTGGGCAGGAGGCAGGGGAAGCCCCATGCCTGCAGCCATGACCATGATGCTCTGTACCACTCCTAAGTCCGAAAGTGTCAAGGAGCAAGTGATTAGAGCCTGGTGACAAAGCTGGGTGCCACAGGAGCAGCAGCCTGATGAGGGACAGCCCACCAGCAGCAACTCTGCAGAAGGGCACTGGGTGAACAGATACCCTGACTCATTCTTGTTGTTTCTTCCTTCTTCTGGCCAGTGTGTCCCTTGGCCAGACAGAGGTGGGAGCCCAGGACAAGGCTGCCTGCTGCTGTAGGCTTCACAGTCAGAGACAGAGTGCTCTGGAGGGGCAGGTGGACAACATTCAGTGCACAGACCTACCATGAGGTTCCACTTCTCACAACTTGGCATCTCACAACCTTTGTCTCCCCAGCACTCCCAGGACAGCTCTGGAGGTATCTGGGCTTTCCAGCACCACCAGAACATTCCAGGCCCATCCAGACATTTACCAAGCCACGGCAGGTATTGATTGCCTGCCCCAGAATCCCAGAGCTACTAGGCTTGGCCCAGGGAGTCCACGATTACCATCTGTGCACCAGTGATGCCCAGAGGGCTGCTGGGGGCTACTGTGCAGAGTGACAGGGTTGAGATATCTTCCATAAACTCATGAGTTTCAATGATTTTTCCAGCTCATCATACTGGCAACTCCTCCTTAGAACCAGCTCCCAAGACTGTTAGAATTTCCTGGGATGATCACAAGGAGACAGAAGCAGAAAAGAGCTGAGGCTTTCTTGAGTTCCCAGACGTCCCCAGTCCCTGTCCCCAGCGGCAGCTCTGTCTCTGGATCGTAAGGCATTGTTCGTGTCTTTGCAACAGCTTCCTCTTTCTGTTAAACTGACTCCAGCTGGACTGCCCTAACCCATGGGCCTCCTCAGCTCGTCCTGATTTCAGACAGAAGCTACATCTTCCTCTGCCACCTGCTCTTCTGCTGACTGTGGGGACAGACATGCTTGCTTTGTGTAGCCAATGTTTTCCACCTTTAACCCACCCCCGTCCTCATTTCAAAAGCAAAGCTCAGATATAGTATCATTTCATCCATGAACATGTTATCAGTTTTATTGTAGCTAAATTTATTAATTATTCAAATATTTAAATTATTAAGACTTGTTTAAGAAATCCTTCCATATAAATTCTATAACTTTTCTTTAAAAACTAAGGTTTTGCTTTTTACTCTAATTATGTGACCACCTTGAACTGACATTTTGTGCGGAGAGAGGGAGAGTTCAGGAGGGCTGAAGGGAGTGTTCTGTGCCTTGACTGCTGTGGAGGTGCATAATCAGGCATTTGTCCAAACCCAGTGCTGTGCAGGATCGGGGTCAACTTACTGTATGTACGTACACCTTAGTAGACGTGATCTTTAAAATGATCACTAGCCACCAGGAAAATACAACTGAAACCAGTGCAAGGTGGGGGCCAGAGGACTCAGGAGCCAACATAGGAGCTGTTTCTCCATATTTTCTCTGGGGGATCAATAATTCTTCACTCTTGGTCCTTTTAGCTCAGGGGACTGATCCTCCCTAGTCTACAAGGGGGTTATAGGATCCCTGGTCTGGAGATCAGACCACTGTATTCCCCTGGCCACAGTGATTAGTTCAAGGTTAGGCCTGTGACCTAAGACCTGGCCAAAGAGCATATTCCAGTCCTGGCATAAGACATGACCTAAGAGGAAAGTAAATGGAAGCTCTAGGTAGGCCCACCCAGGGGCCGCTGGGAGTCAGAAGGAGCAGGGAGCTGACTGGCGGAGGAAACCTGCTCTGAGGAGGAAAGAAGCCATGGAAGAGGGCAAGCTCTGAGCGCGTGGCTCCAGCCTGGAGGTCCAGCTGTGCCTGCAGGCAGACACTGGACTCAGCCACTCTCTGAGTCAGTCAACTTGTCACTTTGCTGAAGTCAGTGGGGACTGTCAGTCAGGAAGCCTGCAGGACGGTCAGCCAGTCCAGTGGTCAATGATGGTTTTGTAGGGGACTGCTATAGTTTAGATATGAGGCGACTCCTCCTTAGAACTGGCTCCCAAGACTATTAGAATTTCTCGGGATAATCACAAGGAGATAGCAGCAGAGAAGAGCAGAGGCTCTGAAAGCATGTGTGACACAAGTAAGAATTTTCAGTGGTAAGACAATTGGGTTATGAGAGTCTTGAGCTAATCCGTGCATTAATCCCCTGATAGGGGTTAACTGGGTGGTGTCTGCAAGCAGGTGTGGCTGGAGGACACAGGTCATGGGCAGAGTGACGCTGGGGTTTGTCTTTTGTTCCGGGAGAGCAGAAGCCTCCCTGCTTCCTGATTGCCATGTCCTGAGCTGCTTTCCTCCTCCACACCCTCCATCATGCTAGATCTTGAACAAGTGACCCTTGAGACTCCACGTTCACTTTCACACTGGGTAATGAATGACAATCCTTGAATCACTGACACCACCCAGAGCCAGCAGGAATTCACCCTTGCAGTCGGGTCTCTCATCACCGCAAACCCTTGGCTTTGGCTGTGATGCCGAGGTGCCGAGGGGGACGCGCTTCTGTGTCTGGCCTCGCTCTGTCCGGGTCCCAGAGGTCCTCCAAGTCAGAGACGGGCCCTGCTCCGGCTGTTGCCCACAGTGAAGCAGACCCTTTAATGACTCCCGTCAGTTGGTTCTCCTTCAAGATCAGAACGGGACTTGCCTGATTATGCGCAATGGCCGTCACTGAGTGTCCACTTGGCAGTCCTCAATCACTTTACATTTTGTTTCCAGGTCCATGACTTGACCTGACCTCTTCCTGTCAACATCAGCAGTGGATTTTTGGTGAACAAAACAACTTGGGATTAAATCAAGAGCTGACCAACGAGATATGTGAGGGCCGCCAGCGTAACAGGGCCTGCTGTTTGACATTGAACCTTTCCTTTTTCAGTAAGGTGGAGGGCACTCTAACAACAAAGAGTATAGCACAGGAAATGCATAAGCCAGTAGCACGGTCTTGATTACCGAGAACCATGCACAAGGTGCTACACTTCTCCACAGCAGGCAGCTCAGGAGGTTGGTTGGTCTGCACTGTATCACCCAAACACATGAGCGGCGCCTTGTGTCAGGACCTCAGGAATGTCCATGCTCCATTACAACTTTATTGGACCACCCTACAGATGTGTCCCTCCATGACCAAACACCGTTATGCAGTGCCTGACCACAGCTTACAAGGTAGCATTTTAGAATCCTCTGTGTCCTGTAAACCAATGGAGTCCCGCAGAACCAACCAAACGGGCTTAGAAGCACTCGATTCAGCTGCACACCTGCAACAGGAGTAAGAAAGCACAGCTCACTGTACAAAGCTCCTTCCATAGGTAGCCAGCAAGGCCTTGGGGTGAAAGGTTACCTAAAGGAAAGCTGAAGTTCTACTTACTGGGTCCAGAGGTTTGGATCGTGCCCAAGTCATCACGGTGGAGAGCAGAATAAATACCTTTCTCTTTTCAAAATGGCTGACTTCTTCACTCAGCGCTGCAGGGCCAAAAAGCAGAGCAGTTATTTGGACCCATGCAGAATTTGCTTTAGCAATCACACGTACTATGAGATATCGGGGCGGGGGAGGGCTTGAAGTTTCTTCCTCAGCGAGCAATTTAGCTCCAGGGTGGGGGGTCACCTCTGAGGTTTCACTGTCCCACCCCCATCTGTCTTCTCCCCAATCCTCCCTCCCATTGCCTGATCCCTTCTGGGCTCAGCTCAAAAGTTTAACCCCTTCCCACGTCCTGTGTGCTATTAAACCCAAACTCGTGAGACTGAGGTTCTGAAATCGAGGGTTTATTGGACCGTTTCGGGAGCTAGCTGGAACAGATCCTGGGACACGTTCTGCTACTGCAAGCTGAACACTGGGTGGCGGTTGGAAATGTCTCCACCTGGCCCAAGAGCCAAGCAAGCGTACTACAGTGAGCACTGGGGGAAGAAAAGCATGAGCTGTTGACACGGAGGCCACACTGGTGCTGGATAAGAGGGGCCAGGAAATGCCAGTGGGGACAGGAGGACAGTCCACAGGCAGAACTTGCTCCTTCTGGATTGGTTGGGGCTGGTAGAGAAAGTTCATAGGTACCCAGGAGGCAGCAGTGGCACCTGCGGTCCGGTCCAGGGGTGGAACATACATCCAGGAGCGTGGAGCAGGTAGCTGCTAACTGACTGCAGTCCCTTCCTCCCTCCCCTGCCCCTCTGCCCTTTGTAATTAAGTTTATGGATCTCAGAACTGTCTCTCATCAGGGCTTTCACTGACTTGGGGGAGGGATGGGAATAATCCTGGCTGACATGAATTGGGACGGTTCATGGGCTTTATTGGATTCTTACCCTGTGAGACAGGTCCTGATATCACCTCTGTTTTACAGACTCAGGACCCGAGGCCCAGTCTGCCCTGAATCATGGAGGGGAGTGTTGGGGCAGGCCGTGCAATCCAGGCAGTGGCCTGCTGGGCTACGCCCCCACCCCTGCAGATATGGATGGAAGGGTGACTGCTGCCTGCCATGGTTTTGTCACACATTTAGGCACTGCACCTCCTTGAATGAATCTAGCAAGCGATTCCACTAAAATAGTCTTCATCTTGTAAATTTTCCAGAAAAAAAGGTGTAAGCCTTAAAATGAGGTCTACTTGAGTTGTCAGAGGGTCTAGAAGATACAGGTTCAGTCTCATGAGGTGATTCACTAAACAATGAGCTAGGAAAACAAGGACATGGTGACATCCTGAATGGAGAAGGCGTGTGGCTTCCTACCCCAACGTGGGGAAGTTTTAATGAATCAAGCTTAAGGACATTGTTTCACATATTTATCCCAAGTTCCAATGCTAATTTTAGTTTCTATTTTTATTCTAATAACAAAAAGATTGTCTCTTCAACCTCGTTTTGCTCTTTCGACCTTTCGGCTCGGCTGTGCTTCCGATCGGCCTATTTTGTGAACACTTGACACACTTTAAGGTCCTCTAACTGGGTGGCCCTTTCTATTTATGATATTTACAGCAGGTCTGAAATGATGTGCTTGTTCTCCTTCTGAACACACCATTTATGCAAATATGTAAATGTTTTCTTCTCATTTCTGATAATTTACCCTGCTCTCCTACGTCCTCTTGCCTGCCTATAGGGGATAGGCGAGGTAGGAGAATTCTGAAAATTTAAAACCCAAGTTAATAAAACATTATTAAAAGTTATATGTATCTATTGTAAGAAAAGCAAAATCTAAGAATGCGCCTGAGTTAAGTGACAAAGTCCCCACTGCTGTTCCCCCAGCCCCACCAACCCCACAGCCCCCAGGCGACTGCCAGGAGAGGAAGGGTCCCTGAGTACACTTTCCTGCACACAGTCACCCTGTGGCTCAAAAACAATGCGATTCAGTCAAAGCTCTTCCTCCAAAAGGAGACGTAAAATTTTCTTAATTGTGTAAATCAGGATGAAGAAGACCCTGCGAAACGCACTCCACGATCTGCAGCTTATGGCAGGGAGTAGTCTCAAAGTCTGAGAAGGGATTGGATTCCCCTGAGGCTGTGGAGAGGTCCTAAGGGAGGGGGATGCACATCTGTCCCAACGGCTGCTGCTGTTTGGATCTCAAGTGTCCCCCAAAGGCTTAGTGCTGAAGGCTTGGTCCCCAGCTGATGGCACCCTTGGGAAGCAGTGGGAACTCTGGGGGTGGGGGATGGGTGGAAGGGAGCAGTCCCTGGGGGCGTGTCCTTGACAGGGATCTTGGCCCCTCCTCTCTGCTTCCCCATGAGGTGAGCTGCTCCCCTGGCACTACCCAGCTTATGACCGGCCTCCTCACAGGCCCAAAGCAACAGGGCCTCCAACCTGGACTGAAACCTCTGAAACTGTGAAGCAAGCTAAACCTTTAAATTGTTTTTCTTAGCTATTTTGCACAGCAATGGAAAACTAAGTAACAAAAGGGCCATCCATACAGGCTGTTTTTTTTCCCCAGGTGCTGAGAATTGAACCCAGAGCTTTGAGCAGGAAGTCACTTTGGGAAAGTAGGGACAGAGTAGAAAGGAAATGCAGGCAATTGTTGCTTTATTCTAAGCTCTACTGTGCTTTATAGTTCTGAAAACATCTAGATTTTATTTCAGAAAAAAATGTTAGAAATTTAAAGAAAATTACAAGCATGCATTATAAGAAAAATCAATTTTTCAAAAATAAGTGCTCAAAACCATTAGCTTCAATTATTATTTCAGATGGTACAATAATATATCATCTGTAAGTATTTGCTAGGGGACACAATGTAGAGAGGAGGCACAATGCAGAGAGTAGGGCTTAAGCAAGCTCTGTTCCAAAAGATGACAGCGCTCATGTTTTTGATTTATGCCTCACTGAACAAAATTTAGGCACAAAGTTGTGAGAAATTGAACATTCCAAGCTCCACAAATCCATCATTTCCCTGAATATGTACAGTCATCCCTAGGTTCCATTCTATTTCTTTAATTTAGCCAAAAAATAGTTTTGCTATTGATTGAATTAAGCCGTTGGCAAAGTACTGCCTGTTTTTATAAATAAACTTTTTTGGAACCCAGTCCATTCACGTACATGCTGTTTACAGCTTCTTTTTCCTACACTCATGGAGCAGTTGGCTTACAACTAACTCCACAGACATAGTCAGTAGCACCGATTGCATACTTTAGGTAAGTCAGTTTTCCCATGGCCCTAATTTATCTAATGTTCATTAGATGACTCTTAGACAAAGAAAGATGCACAAAATAATGCTCTTTACAACTATAAAGTGTAAATAAGAGACCAGGGACCAGGGGTGGCGCTCAGTGTCAAAGCACTTGCCACACATTCTGAGCCCAGGGTTCAATCTGCAGCAGCTCCAAAAAAAAAAAAAAAACGTCAATAAAAGATGAGCTGCTGAGGTAAGAGTGCCCCTCACTGACCAGACACTGCCCACACAGCCTCCTCCACTTGCTGCGAGCTCTCAGTGATGTTGTAAATGACCACGTCACACTCCAGCAGGCGCAGGAGAAGGTCTTCTCTGGAGATGGTCTGGAAAGAGAAGTGACAGTCTCTTGCAGAGGGCTAACACGGTGATCTTGATATTTAGACAGGATGCAACTTCCAGATCAGGCTGCCTGGAGGAGTAAGTACCACGGGAAATATTTGCAGATGGATTTGGATGTAACATGAACATTTGGCTCCTTTCTGTGTGGAGTTTTCAAGTGACAAAGAAGTCTGAGGAAACAGCCTGGAACAGGTGATTAAAAAATGGTGCAATGATATCGGGTCCTCCCTCTGCATGCCGTTCCCACCCCAGCTCAGACCATGTTGGAGGACTGCGAGTGAGCATTGAAAAGCGACACAAACCCCATGCGAGATTATTTGAGCAGCTACGTATCAGGAATCACTTAAAAGTGCTGTGAGTAATTGGTTTGAATTATTGGGAACCCTCAAGATGGAAAGAATCTGGACGTAAGGTACCTAATTACACTTGATAGTTGGGACTATTTTAAAAACATGGAAACTAGCAGGGCAAGGTGGCTTAATCCCAGCTACCTGGGAGGCTGATGCAGGAGTACTGATAGTTTGAGACCAGCCTCATCAATTTAGTGAAGCCCCAAGTAACTTAGCAAGATCGTGTCTCAATAGAAAACATAAAAAAGGGCTGCAGATATAGCTCAGACCACTGAGCTATATCCGCAGACCTTTTATATATTTTCTATTGAGACAGGATCTTGCTAAGCACCCTGGGTTTATCCTCAGTACCAAAGATAAACAAATAAATATGGTCAGACCTATCCAGGATCAAATAGGTACATTTTCAAGAGAGTTGTTGTCCTGACCCACATTCCTGAATCCCTTTGTTCACCTGACAAAGATCTGTGGTTCTGCTTTTGGCCCTAGGATAGAGGCAAAATAATTAACAGTTATATGGTTGCTAATATTAAGGGCGTCATGTATGTGCATATGTGTGTGCATTTTAGGGGAAAATTTTAGCAAATAAAAGACCTGGACTCGACTAAGCAAATGGCAGCCTGCTCTTGGATACTTATAAGAAGGCCTTCATCTGGGGCACAGTGCGGCCAGCAGAACAGGCTGCTTTGCAATGCCACACTCACTCCCTCAGCCAAGCATCATCCTTGTATGGTGCGCAACCTGCATAGCTTCCCATGGCAATCCTAAGTGTGTGAAAGGGGCTTAGAGGAACCTTTGAGATTCAATGAACTTGAGAAAGATGTGATTATGTCTCATAGGAGCTGACATTTGAGTTGGGTTGGAGGGGCAAATATGAGCTCACTGGCAGAGTTTGGAATGCCCAGGGAACAGCAGGTGATTTGCCAAATAGAGGCTTTTTTTTTTTTTTTTTTTTTTTTTTTGGTACTGGGAATTGAACTCAGGGGCACTTGACCACTGAACCACATCCCCAGCCCTGTTTTGTATTTTATTTAGAAACAGGGTCTCACTGAGAGGCTTGGCTTTAATATTCTTTTTTTTTTTTTTTTTTAGTTTTCGGCAGACACAACATCTTTGTTTTTTTTTTTTTTTTTGTATAAGGTGCTGAGGATCGAACCCGGGCCGCACGCATGCCAGGCGAGTGTGCTACCGCTTGAGCCACATCCCCAGCCCCTGAGGCTGGCTTTGAACTCATGATCTTCCTGCCTCAGCCTCCTGAGCTGTGGGATTACAAGCATGTGCCACGGTGTACGACCAAATAGAGGCACCTTTCACATCATGGACCAGCTCCACGTTTTCCATGCTCAACTCCCCTCCCTTTTCTGTCACTCTGCTTCTTCCCACTGGCTCCCCACAACCCGGGCACTAGCTATACTGGCTCTTTCTAGTTGAAAGCGCACGGTACTCTGGGTTGTTTCATCTGCCTAGCAAGCCTCAGTCTGGAGGCCCAGCCTCATCTCCAGGAGGCTCCTGGATCAGAAGGTCGGGGGGAGTGAGGGGCCTCACTGTCTGGGATCTGAAGCTGCATTTGCCTGTCTGTGGATCAGGCCAGAGCTTGTCCCCTTGACCTTCAGGGTGCTCAGGGTGCTGCTGTGTGTGCCCCTGGTGCACCTAGCTCCTGGTTTGCTGTGGAGCTCCTGCTGGGCTGTGAGCTCTCTATCTGTGGACCCCGGGTCTGCTCCGTGCACATTCACTGAGTCAGATCTGGGGACACACGAGAGCCCTGGGATCTGAATGCATGCAAGTGCCAGTTGGGAGGCTTGGGAGCTCTCAAAAGTGGCTGAGGACCATGCCCAGTGGGCTGTGGAGGCGAGGTGGGTTAGGAGTGCACAGAGGCCTTGTGTGGGAGACCAATCCTGCATGTGACTGAGTCACACTCCCTGGCTGGGTGCTGAGGCGCTCAGTCACAGAAATGTGGCAGAGCTTTCCCTATCCTTCTTGGGTTCGAGGGTCGGTGTGTCTTGCTACAGCCTCATGGTGAAGCTATGTTCACTTGTTCCTTTGTAATATAACCCCTTGCCCTGTTTAGGATAGAATCTTCCATGGAAATGCCTTGTGTGTGTCCCCTTCTCTTATGGTGCCCTTGGGTGTGGCCTACCCAGGTGTCAGTCAACCTGCTGACAGTGGACATCATGAAGATAGACTCAGCCCCCTGAAACCTGACCCCTTGCCTCATTTAAATAGTTTCTCCTCAATAAAAAGGGTCAGCACGTGCTTTCACTCTCTCTCTTCCTGCAGACCCTTAAGGTCAGAGGAGCTGTCACAGCGACCCCAAAGAAAAAGGTATTATGTCACTTGTGTGGTTATTTTGTGCAGCCCAGTTAGCCCAGTTCAACTGGAGTGACCCCTGAGCCCTTTAGTCTCGAGAACAGAAACCCGGCAAGCTTGGGCGGAGAGTGAGTATGTGATGGCAGTTACAGTGGTTTTTGTTGGTTTTTTGCCATGCTGGAATCAAACCCAGGGGTACTTCACCCCTGAGCTACGTCCCCAGCCCTTTTTATTTTTTATTTTGAGACAGGGTCTTGCTAAGTAAATTGCCCAGGCTGGCCTTAAACTTGGAATCCTCCTGCCTCAGCGTCCCGGGTTGCTGGGATTATAGACATGTGCCACTGTGGCCTGTACAATATTCATTTTTAAGTTTTATTTTTAATTGATACATAATAATTGTACAAGTTTATGGGGTAATGGGTTAAATCTTGAAGGATGACTAGCGCTGGCTGGTTGAAGGAGGAGGAAGGTGGTCTGGGGACAGTGTGCTCAAGGCTGTACGGTAGGGTTCAGGGAGCAGCAGGTGGGACAGGGTGGGAGGGGTTCCCTGGGACCCCTGGGAGAGGAGGCCCCCTTTCTCGTGGGCATTCGGATGTCTCCGGTGAGTGCTGTGTAGACTGTGTGCGTGGAGGTGATAGTGTTTCACAGTAAGACACAATACCATGGTCCACGGTTCCTGGGTGGCTTGTTATCAAAGGTCATGCCGCCATGGTTCAGAGTGGTTGTGGGTAACGCAGGGCAGAAGTTAGGTTAAGCACAGCATAAAAAGAATGTTAGGCGCCTGAGAGTCCAAATTAGATCCATCCTTTCCAAGATTGTCTGATCTAAATTATTTTTTCAGGCAAAAATTTCAGCCACTTCAGGAAAAAGCCCTGCCACCATCGTGCTGCCGCACACCCTGCACCTGCAGCGACAGGGAAGGGGAAGACCAGAACAGCCACACTCAAGGAGGCACTGGGAGGGAACCTTCCCTGAGAAACGGAGAAAGCCCCCCGACTCACCGAGTAGGTCTCCACCGCAAAGTTGGGCCCCGGGCTCTCTGGCTGGGAGAGCGTGCCCACGATCTGGAACGTGCCCTCCTTCAGCCTGAAAGATGAGGCTTCCCGGGCAGCTGGCTTTTCATCTTCCTCTTCTTCTTCCTCTGTAATTTCTTCCAGGGATGCCCCAACGACGCAGTTAGACAGGTACTGCAGGAAAACACATTCCCAAACTCTGAGTGCACAGGAGCGCAAGGAGAGTCGATGCCTGGCAGTTCCAAACACCAGTCTTTCCCATGGGCTTGCTGGGTGCCACCAGGGTCAAGCTGGTGCTCGGCAGACTGTCATCTCAGTGAACTTCCTGCCCACAAAGACCCCGCCGAGGGGTACTGCTGATTGCCCACTCCCTGGATGAGAAGCTTTCTGGCAGAGCTGGATAACCCACCCAAGGAACTTCCCTGCATCAGCAATAGGCAGAGTCGACTCTAGTGAAGATGTTTGTCTTGTCCACTTGAAACAGAAATGGGATGTGAGCCATTTAAGGGTTTTTTAGTAGTCACATAAAAAAAAAAAAGTAACGAGAGCTAGGGAGGGATGTAGCTGAGAGGTTGAGCACTAACTTGCCTCGCATGTGTGAGGCCCTGGGTTCAGACTCCCAGCACTTAGAAAAAAAAGTAAGATGAAATTAGTTAATTTAATTAATGCTTTATTTAATTCAATAAATCCAAACTACTATCAATTTAGTATATAATCAACATAAAACAATTAATGAGACATGTTCTTTTTTTTTTAATACTACGTCTTCCAAACATGATATGCATTTACACTTTCACTGGTAACACTGAAGTGTAACCTATCTTTGGGATAGCCTATCCAACATTTCAGAGTTCCATATATATATATCTCCTGTTAGATGTGGATAATCTTATTTTAATTTACATATTAAACTTTGTAAATAATAAAGACATTGCTGTACCTGAGGAATGAAAACTAACAAAACCAACCCAAGTCCCACCTCATTTATTTTGATAAACACTGCGAGGTGGCATGCCAGGTTGTTAGCTTCAACCTCTTATTGGAAGAGAGTGTCCCAAATACATTTCGATTGTATCTCAAACATACATAATCAATTTTATTATCCCATGTCGCAGATGAGGAAATTGATGCCCAGCAGTAAGTAACTTTTCCAAGATGACGGCTCAGGTACTGAGAACTGAGAGAGGGGTTGTGGGTTGCCAGCTGGGCAAGGGCTCTACCACTAAGCCACATGCCCATCCCTTTTTATTTTGAGGCAAGGCCTTGCTCAATTGCTGAGGCTGTCTTTGAACTTGTGATCCTGGGCCTCAGCCTCCTGAGCCACTGGGATTACAGGCTGTGCCACTGCACCCAGCCTCCATTTCTTTTTTTGTGTTTCATATTTCCATTGCCATGTTGTTTAGTACAGATTAACAGCAATTGCCTGGTATTTGAAAGAGGCCCTGCTTCATTAAGGACTAATCAGAAAATTTTGCTATTGAAAAACTTTTGAAAAAGATCTTTGCATACCACAGAGGTTTTGTTATATGTTGTAAAACACAGTCAACATCAAAAGGAATGAACTAAAGGTCAAAGTGTTTTTCTTCCCTCATTCCTAACCTCAGTCATGTGACTTTTTTTATACATGCCAGTGGCTTGCCATGGGATTCAGAACACAAACCAAACTGCCGAGCCAGGCCCTGCACATCTAGCCCTCTGTGCCTGAACCTGCTTCACTGGTTTAGGCCACAAATACCTATGAGTGCTGACTGTTCGTCACTCAGGAGCTGATAAGGGTCACATTGTGACTGACTTCTGTGGGACTCTTCCTCCATAAAAATATATTAAATATTATATTTTATGACAGCATGCTATAAAGCTAAACATAATCTCTGACAATAAAATTTCATTTGTTTTTGGTTTTTATTTGCTGATTTTAAAATAAATTAAAATGCTTTTATGGGCCCAAAGTCTTGTGGGCCCATCTTGAGAAGATAGCACATCAGACACTCTAACTTCATCCCACCAAGGTATTGCCCTCTCTGTGCCCTGTGAGCAGTTCCCTGGCTGGACCCTCATCCAGCCTGGGCGGCCTCAGGAGAGCTCCCACTAGGAGCTCTCCCCACTCACCGTCATCTCACCTTCTCTTCCTTCAGAGTACTCGGGACACATTGAACTATCTTGTTTACTGAAAATAGTACTTACTATCTTCTTCCAGCAGAGGCAGACAGAAGTAGCCTTTTTTTTTTTTTTTTTTTTTTTTTTTTTTTTAAATCTTATTCATTGTCCAGTTCTCTGGGCTCAGCATAGTACCTGGCATTTCATAGGTGCTGATGAATGCGTGAATCCCATCCAACAGAAAGGATCTTAGTTGAGTTTCTTGTATAGCCTTTGAGACATTTTCTGTGCCTATCTACCTATCCATCCATCCATATTCTCCATATCTGTCTTTTCTCTCTCTGAGAGAAAAAAAAAAGACAAAGAGAGAGGGAACATGTTTATGTGTGTGCATGTGCGCTGGGGATGGAACCCCGGGTGTTATGCATGCTAAGCCCTGCTTTACCACTAAGTTATACCCTCAACTTATATTTGTCTTTTTTTTTGAGGTACTAGGGGTTGAATCCAGGGGCATTCTACCCCTAAATTAAATCTTCAACCTTTTCAAATTTTTATTTTTTTTATTTGGAGACAGGGTCTTGCTAAGTTGCCAAGGTTAGCCTTCAATTTGTGATCCTCCTGCCTCAGCATCCCAGTTAGCCAATATTACAGGTATGTGCCACAGCACTCAGCTATATCTGTCCTTTTAATACTCCCCTTCTTTGAAAATTTTTATTGTACTGTTTTAGTTTGTTTTTGTCCTTGCCCCTTATTGCCCCCCTTTGCTGTTAATTTGGAGGATGTATCATGTGTTTTGAATCCCTTATAGTAGGTATATATCATACACATGGTTTATATGTATAATTACATGCTATAAAATATGCAAATTTTACACATAAATTATGTAGCTAAATCTCTGTTTCTGACTCATGAACTTTAGATGGTGAATGCGGTAGAATGGTCTTTCCAAATTCCTGTTCTCCTGCAATCTCTAACATAGTGTACTTTGCAAATAGGGTCTTTGCAGATGTAGTCAAAATAAATCCATACTGGATTAGGATGGACCCTAATCCCATGACTGTTGTCCTTATCAGAAGAAATTAGGGTACAGAGACTCAGAGGACACCATGTGAGGAATGAGGCAGAGATGGGGACAACGGGTCTGTCAGCTAAGAGATGTCAAGGATTGCAGGCTCCCAGACAAGCCAGGAGAGAAAGGTGGCATAGATCCCCTCCCCGCAGAGGTTCTAGAAGCAAGTAGCCCTGCTGACACCTTGATGTTGCACTTCCTTCAAGAAATGTGAGATGATAGAGTCTCTTGTTTGAAGTTATCTAGTTTGTGGTGATTTGTTATCACAGCCCTAGGAAACCAGTGCAGACACTTGGTACTAGAGCTGCATCCTATTTTAGGCAGTTTTGTCTTGTTTGAATCTGAAATCATTAGCTTCAGAGGTTCCCAGGGTGAGGTTAGACTTCTGTGTCACTCCAGAGGGCACAATTAAGATCAAAGGGTCCTACCAAGGGGAATGACAGATTCATGACTTTCTGGTTTCAGCACACCAACTTAAGATGAAGGGCCCCTGGGTTTTCCTTTTGAATATCTTCATTTTCCAGAACAAAAGATGGAGGTACTCCAGCCCAAAGAGTGCCTGTTACATAACATGCTCACAAAAGAGCCGGACTAATGAAAAATGCTTCATGAACTTGACTTTTCCATCACATGCCTGCTTCAGATGCAGTGGCAGCATAGAGAGACAACCTCGTTAGGAGGGAGGAGACTCAGTCAGGAGGCTAGGTCCTGCCCCGAATCCTCTACATGAACCTGGACAAGTCCATTTCTCCCTCTGAGCCTCAGTTTGTCCTTAGTTCCCAGGGAGGAAGCAGGACTGGACCTGTGATCTCCAAACACTTGTGTTTCCAGCTGGGAGCCCATGTCTAGCCTGGTTGCGAACCGGGGCCCAGGGGGTATTGGCGGTGGCCAGGACATGGGACTTCCTCAGGGGAGGCGGGTGGGGGCCAGGTACCCGGCGGCGCGGCCAGGGGTCCGGCTCTGCGCCGCGGCGGCTCACCTTCCCGATGTTCCTGCTGCTGTAGGTGTCCAGCAGGTTTATAAACACCCTCTGGACCCGGATAACTTTCTCCGGAGGGGCAGCAAATTCGTCTTCAGCCATGGTGGGAGCTTCGCTGGTTACTAAGGTGAAAGAGTCCCTCGGTTGCTAAGGAGGCGGGTCCCGGGAGGCCGTTCCAGTCGGGCTCTTTGGGGGCGTGGCTTGGGCGGTGGGTGGAGCGTGCTGGCCAGGGGCGTGGCTCTGGCTCTGGGTGGGGCATTTCCGGGAGGAGGTGTGTCGCGCGGGGCGGGGCCCCCAGGGGGCGTGGCGTGGCTCTGGCGCTCGGTGGGGCATTTCCGGGAGGGGGTGTATCGCGCAGGCCCGGGTGTCTCGGAGGGGGCGTGGCGTGGGCGCTGGGCGGGGCATTTCCGGGAGGGGGTGTATCGCGCAGGCCCGGGTGTCTCGGAGGGGGCGTGGCGTGGGCGCTGGGCGGGGCATTTCCTGGAGGAGGCGTGTTCCGAGGGGCGGGGAGTCCCCGGAGCGGGCCTGGCGTGACTCGGGCGCTGGGCGGGGCATGGCGGGAGTGCCGGGTTCCCGCCTGGGGTTTCGGGTGCCCGGTCGGTTTGTGGGCTGCAGTTTGGGGTCCCAAGTGAGCGCTTTTCCCGGCAGCGGTGCACTTGCAGTCTGTTCTCATTTTACCGTACGACCCACCGCGTGCCCTCTGGCCGAGGCGTCTCCTTTTGGAGCCTCATTCGGCGTCTGTCACACGGGGCCAGGTGATCTCTGTTCCCTTTCATTTCTTTCCACTTGACCAACAATATTGATATGATGACCCTGACGAAAGGATCATCCCCTGAACCAAGCTGAGCCTCGGGCGGTCCTTCTCCTGTGGAACGGTCTCCGGGGCGACGCGACTGCGTCCTCTACTGGACAGAGAAGCGGCTGCCTCGGGGCTGGGGGGCCAGGACCCCGGAACTACAGCGTGGGCGGTCTCCTCCGCGCAGCCTCCCGCGGTCGGGTCCACCGGGCTCAACTGGCTTAGGGGTCGTTCCAGAAGACTTCTGAGGGTGAGGAGGAGCGCCACTAGAGGCCGTGTGGTGCCCAGGGTTCACTCACGTTCACAAACGGATGAAATTTGCACGCTTGACCTTCTTTCCAAATGAGATTACCCGTAGAATTTGCTAAATTAAATCAAAAAAATAACTTATTAGTGGACCTCAAAGGTTGTGCTGGACTATGAATATATTCTGTAGTTATTTTAGAACAAATAGCCCGATTGTATAAAAAAATTTAAAAATTTAAAAACGTTAATTTGTTAAATGTAAGTATTCCACATATACAGCGTTTTATTTCCCCCTATGGCTGCTTTTTTTTTTTTTTTTTTTCCCCAGTGCTGAGGAATGCTAAGCAAGTCCTTTACCACTGAGCTACATACTCATCCCTCCACATTTTTAATACTGATTGCTTTGAAACGAATGGCGGTGGCCCAGAACCTCCAAACAGTTTGGAGACTCTGGGCTGTTAGGGACTCAGGAGATGTTTGAGTTCCAGTGAAGCCACTTGAGGACCACTGGGTCCAATCTTTTAACTTCCCCCAGCTTGTTCAATTGGCTTTTAAACAGGAGTAATACCACCAGCCTAATAGGACTGTTTGTATTAAATAAGACAACACATTTTCTAAAGTGGTCTCCAAAGGTGAAATTACTGCTTGTTTTTGGCAGGCTGAAAACTTTCAGGAATGGAAACTGTTTCAACTTTAGAGTTCTAGTTCAGTGGTACAGCACTTGCCTTAACATGTATGAGGCCCGGGGTTCTATCCCCTACCCCCAGATAAGTGCATACCATTTTTGCCTCAAACCCCCCCTTATTGTGTGAAAACACACACACACACACACACACACACACACACGATTGAACTACGGGGCATTGAACCACTGAGTCACATCCCCAGCACTATTTTGTAATTTTGTATCTTATTTAGGGACAGGGTCTTACTGCGTTGTTTAATGCCTCGCCATTCTGAGGCTGGCTTTAAACCAGCGATCCTCCTGTCGCAGCCTCCGGAGCTAAGATTACAGCCTTGCATCACTGTGCCCAGTCTTTTTATATATTTAAAAAAAATATGTGTGAGCCTCATTAAAACTTCTTCTGTTTGAATTTTTGCAAAGTTGGGAACAATTTGCTCAAGGCACAAAAAAGTGCTGTCAATTTAAATGCAAAGGCACTCATGCAAGACTGGTGCCAAAGCTGGTGGGGTAGATATGATTCAGCATTCTTTCAAAGGACTTGTTGGCTCGAATATTCTAATGTTCACCTGATTCCTCATCTTCAAGGTGTTCATTTGTCTTTGCTTTCCTTATTGATATAGTTAGGCAGGTAAATACTTTGGAAGTATTTCAGCTAGATAACTACATGAAATAACCTAACTTACCTTTGTTTCATTCTTACTGTTTACACTCCAGATAATGGCAAATGAACTAGCTCTGTAGTTACAATGCTGATGGCTTCCAGATTATTTTATATTTATATTGGTAGAAGTCTATTGATTACTTCTGTTATACCAACTGATGTGTCTTTATTTTTTCCCTCTTTCTAAATCAGCCTACACATAATCACAAAGTTCATGTGATGGCTTTTATGTTACTGTATGAGCAGACCTTTTTTGGGGAGTGGTGAGCTGGGGATTGAACCCAGGAATGCTTCAACACTGAGTCACATCCCAATCCCTTTTAAAATTTTTTTAAAACAGGGTCTCGTTGAGTTGCTTAGGCCCTTATTAAGTTGCTAAGGTTGGCTTTGAACTCAGATCCTCCTGCTTCAGCCTCCTGAGATGCTAAGATTTACAGGTGTGCACCACCATGCTCTGTGTCAGACTTGTTTTCATCTAACTGTAGGCTAGGCTAGGCTGCTGAGCAGGTTCTTCTCAGCTATGCCATTCCTAAAATAAGTGTTGAGAGATTTCTTAAGTCAGTGTGGCACACCTCAGAATCTAAGAGGGAACAGTCTGACTGTGCCATTTATTTATTTATTTATTCATTCATTTATTTATGACGCTGGGGATTGTACCCAGGAGCACTCTACCACTGAGCTACATCTTCAGCTCTGTTGTGGAAACAGGATCTCACTAAATTACAAAAGCTAGCCTTGAACTTGCCATCTAATTGCCTCAACCTCCCAGGTGGCTGAGATTACAAGGGTGCGCCCATGACATTTTGTTTCTGAATGCTGGAGAAAGAATAGTGCAGGGAAAGACAGAGAAGCCAACAGTCAGTACAGCACTAGCTAATGAGCTGTGTGGGAAGTGTAACAGTTGATTCTGGCACCTAGGCAAAGGCAGGAGCGTCACTACAGAAAATGAGGTGCCACTCTTCCCCATCACACTGCCCCACAGCACATAGAAACCCTGTGCCGGTCGCACGCCTGCCTCTGCTGCCTTTTTATTTTTGGTTTTGGAATTTGAACCCAGGGCCTCATGCATGCTGAACATGTACTGAAGCACTGACCTCCACCCTGTGTGTCTCCCTTAATATAGAAAACGAGAAAAAGTATAAAGAGAATGAGAATTACCTAACTTAACCACAGAGTGGTGACTATTAACATTTCAGAACATTATTTTAGTACATAGCTCCTATATTTTAGTGCAATGTAATCTCCCCTTACTGCCATCTTGCATAATTTAAAATCACTGTATTTTTCATCAAAAGGATGTAGCATAACACACTGCTCTTTAGAGTCTTGCCAATTTTTCATTAAACAAACATCATTTGTTGATCATTTCCCCACACCAGATTGCTACAATCAGTTCAAGAGTTAAAATCTGTCAAGTTTTGTTACCAATATTTCATCCACATATTCTCCAAGAGAATGGGATAGAGCCCCAAAGTCCCAGTATTTAAAATCACAAAATTATTAGGTGAAATGGTAGGATTATTTAAAATTTTCCTTTCTGATATTCTTAATTGGTTGAATATCTTTCAGGTTTTTTGTTTTTTAAAATAGTTTTCAAGTGAGAGATGTGTATTTTTTTTTGCCCATTCTTTTTTCTTCTTCTTTTTAAAAAATTCATTCGTAAGAATTATTTGTCTAGAAGCTACCCCCCCCCCATTTTTTATTTTAGGAGTGACAGACTTCATGTCTGCCTAAATTCTTTAAACTGTTTCATTTTGTACTGGGAATGGAACTCAGAGGTGCTTTATCACTAAGCTACATCCCCATCTGTTTTTATTTTTTGAGACACGGTCTAAATTGCTGAGGCTGGCCTGAATTTGTAATCCTCCTGCCAAATTCCTGGGATTACAGGTGTATACCACTGTGCCTGTTTTAAGATGGGGTCTTGCTCTGTTGCACAGGCTGAATTTGAACTTGTAATTCTCCTGCCTTTACCTTCTGAGAGGATGGGATTATAAGCATGTGCCACCATACCCAGCAAAATGGAGGTTTTAACGTCTAGGTTCTCATGTAGATCTGTGTAGTTTTACTAATATCCTCTCTTGCTGTTTCTTTCATGGTAATTAAAAAAGGCAACTCACTTGACTCACTTCAAATCAAAAGTACATACGTAGAATATGACAATGTAGAATTGAAAAATGGAAACAGAAGCTTTTGGAATCAATCATTTATCACAAAATGAACAATTTCAATTTTTAAACACAATTGCTTTTCTTCATACTTAACTCAAAAAATGATAAACAGAATTTTATTCAAACTTTACAAATGTCATTTACATTTAGCCTGAGATTAAGCATGAGAAAGTTCAACCTGAAGTTAGACTTCACTGCCCAGTTAAGCGTCTGAAAATAAAGTCGAGAGTGAACATACATTATCCATCACACGCATTTCAGTGAGCTCTGACAGGGATGATGACAGAAAACTGAACTTTAATTTGCTCTGGTCCAGTGATCCTTTTTCTTCCTTTTTGGTGCTGGGGATTGAACCCCAGGACCTCACATATGCTAGGCAAGTACTGCTCTAGCACCGAGATACACCCATAGCCCTCATGTGATCTTTGGAACCTAGAAATGCCTATTTTTCAAATAATGACAAAAAAAACTGCAAATGACAAATTCATGAAGGTGTGTCTGGAAACAGAATTTTAGTTCAATATTTCTACAGCAGCTGCTTTAGGTGACTATTAAAAAAATTCCTCAATCCTTATTGTTCGACATGTACTTGAAAAACATGCAGCAGCATTGGACATTTTATTAAGTTTATAAATTTTAGTACCTGTAGTAAAATATAAAATACAGAGTATCTCTTTTTCAAATATTAAGTCTCTGAATGCTTCATTCATCCTTTGGTTTCAAACCCATACAATGCACTCACATTACACTGTACATTTAGCATTGAGATAGAACACTGTCCATCTACTGGGGAGGAGGGGTGCTATGGGAATACCAAAGCACTACGTTATAGATGTTGAAGCAAAAATACTTTCTGAATATATACTGTACATTATGTAAACAAACATTCAGAATAAGAATTAACACAGGCCAAAATATTGTCTTCTAGGAAACCAGAATCTTCTTTTCAATCACACACATTGAGGATGCTTTTTGTTGGGAATGAAGCCTGTTCCTATATTTGCTTATGTGCTTAGATATCTTGGAAACAAGTAGTTATTACATTCATTTGCTAACGGTTCATCTTCTGCTTAGCTGGCTGGCTGCTGCAAACAAGGAGCACAAGCACAACTTCGGTCCCTGTTTTTATTTAATACTAGCTAGAACATATAAGTCATTCATCTTTTCAAACCATATTAGTAATATAAATAGATTAAGTGAAGCAGTGAATCTCAAAATTTGTGCAGGGGAAACTAGTCAATAGTTTGTTTCCAATAAGGCCAGTAGCAAAATAATCACTACAGAGTCAGTCCAAGCTAGTAGTAAACCCCTGATTTAGCAGGCTGAATCCATGTTTGAAGTTAGGTAATTCTAATTCCTATTATTACTGTGCAAATCTAGAATTTCATATGTAAAAGAGAGTGCTGGCAGCATCAAAGCCCTGTAACAAGAGAATGAAATACTGATTAGGTTCTGAGATGCAGAGAAATTATATGAAGAAATCTGATGTCCTATGATGGTGTCATAGCAATGGCCTCAGAATTCCCTTAATGAATCAGAAACTAAGACGACTGATTAGGTCACTGATGTTCTAAGCCAAAAGCCTAAATCTGAAGCAAATGATAAACACACAGAACTGAAGAAGCATTTTCAATTATGACCATGTGCAAAAACTTCAAGTTTCATGTGGACATTCTGTACCAGAAGCAGCCCCATCTGACAGGAAACAACTTAGTCACGACTGTCCGTCCCTTTTCAAAGCTTCTAGTCTCTGAAGCAGCGCATTTCCAAACGCCTCCCGGTAAGCAGGGCTGAGTGTGTCCAGCAGAGAATAGACGGTTTCGTGGTAGGGAGTCTGCAAATGATCCTCCACCTGGTCAAAAGCATAACCTACCACCTACAAGAGAAATATACCCAAGAATTACATAATTCCTTTCCACCTTGGTTCAGGAAATGAAAACTGAGTGTTTACACAGGTGGTTCTCTAATACAACCTTTAGTATTTAAGGAACTTATATAAACAACCCCAGAAAAATATTTCCTATGGAATTCTTTTTTTTTTTTTGATATTTAAAAGGTTTGATTTACCCACTTCTGCTCCTAAAAGGAATATAGACAAAGAATTTAAAAAGTTACATACATAAAAATTTCATTTTCATATATCAAAATATGCTTTTTATACCTATTTAATTCCACATATACTGAGGGTCCACTACATTAAGGTGTTATAATAGATAATATCAGTTCATATTTTATTATTATTTATTTAGGTTAGACTTTTTAAATAAAGTATCTCAAAATTGTTCCTATAGATGGTTTAATTTAAATAATGAATTAGCTTTATCAGTTTTTTAATTTAATACTTGTTTTAATAACAACTTGGCTTTAGTAATTAGTAATGTGAAAGGTCACTTTCACCTAATACATTACTTATCTGATGGTCTGACAGGGAACAAATTTATGAGATAAATGGAAATGTTATTCTGTGTGATTTTTTTTCACCTTTAAACATAGCTAAGCTTTTCTGACAAGAAAATAAAGATATATCATGTTTTACCAGCACATAAGGATAAAAGTAAGTTTTTGTTCATTAAAGCTTATAAAACCCCCATATAAACTCTATATTTTGTTGCATATAGTTAAGCCAGAGAAGACATTTAAGCCATAGAAGTTTGTTAGAAACAGAAGTTGATGTACTTGTTGATTGATTGTATGTCCTCCTCTGAAAAGTGTCTGTTCAGGTCTTTGGCCCATTTGTTGATTGGGTTATTTGTTTTCTTATTGTTTAATTTTTTGAGTTCTTTGTATACTCTGGATATTAGGGCTCTATCTGAAGTGTGAGGAGTAAAAATTTGTTCCCATGATGTAGGCTCCCTATTTACCTCTCTTATTGTTTCTCTTGCTGAGAAAAAACTTTTTAGTTTAAGTAAGTCCCATTTGTTGATTCTTGTTATTAACTCTTGTGCTATGGGTGTCCTATTAAGGAATTTGGAGCCCGACCCCACAATATGTAGATCGGAACCAACCTTTTCATCTATCAGACGCATAGTCTCTGATTTGATATCAAGCTCCTTGATCCATTTTGAGTTAACTAAACAGAAGTTGAGTAATTTATAGTTAAAATAAAACCCAAGGCAGACACCTGAGGAAGATGAACCACACCTCTTCAGGTCCACATTTCTATGTCACTCTCTGCTGTGTGGGACACTCCATCTGCCTCTCTCTTATCCCTGCTAGACTGTGACCTTCCAAAGGTCAGGGGTCACATCTTTTTGGTTTGATTTCCAAGCGCTGACGCAGGACAGTTGCTCAATAACTATTAGACAAAAAAAATATCTCAAAACAGACTGACATCATGCCCATTCTTATGATTGATTCAGATCTTTCTGCATCATTTAGTCGTATAATAGTGCTTACAGTTCATTTTAGTTCTTAATTTTTAGGTAATAGATAAAGAAGCAGGAGTTTACAGTAGACCAACTCAACCGAGATCACTCACATTTACGATTTCTGAGTCTCCCTGAGAACTGCTTCTACTTAGCTGTGTGCTGTGGTGCATGCTTGTAATCCCAGAGACTTGGGAGGCTGAGGCAGAATCATCACAAGTTTGAGGCCAATCTAGACAGTTTAGCAAGGCCCTGTCTTAAAATAAAAGCTAAACTGAAAAGGGTTGGGGGTGTAGCTTGGTGTAGACTGCCCTGGGTTCAATCCCCAGTAGCACAGAGGAAAAAGAACCCCTTTGACCTTACTACAGCCACTTTAGAATTAGCCAAAATCAAGACAGAATTTACCCTGGGCATTTATCTCTAAACCTGATTTGCCTATTTGTCTTTACATTTTGTGGGGGGTACTGGGGATTGATTGAACTCTGGGGCACTTGGTCACTGAGCCACATTCCCAGCTCTATTTTGTATTTTTATTTAGAGGCAGGGTCTTACTGAGTTGCCTAGCATCTTGCTTTTGCTGAGGCTAGCTTTGATCTCTTGATCCTCCTGCCTCCGATTCCTGAGCCTGTTTGTACTTAAGATCCACTTCAGTTTTCAGTGCAAATTATGAAATTTTGAAAGGGGTGCATAAAAATTGGTGGATGCAGGGCTGGGGAATCAGCTTAGCGGTAGAGCGCTTGCCTAGTGTGCTCAAGGCCTGGGTTTGGTCCTTAGGTGAATGCAGGTACTACTACTAAAGCAGCTATCTATGTGGCAGTTATGAGGAAACTGAGAGCAGTGGAGATGCTGGCCTTGCTTCACCTCTCAAGGAACATACAGTACCTATAAGTCATCTGAAGGAAACCAGAACTGGGGATTAAACCCAAGGCCTCATACATGCTAGGCAAGCCCCATGCCAACATCCCCAACCCTTTTATATTTTAAGACAGTGTCTCACTAAGTTACCTCGGTTGACCTCAAACTTGCCATCCTCCTGTCTCAGCCTCCCGAGTTGCTGGGATTACTGGTATGTGGTATTCCATCTGTTCTGTTGTACAGTTGCTGTCAGTTGATGTTTTCTGTTATTCTAAATTTATGATTCTGGTTAAAGATGTGGAAAGGTCAATCTGTCTGGAAAATTTTATAACAGATTCTTGTAATAAGGGAACAATAGGAGACTCGTGGAAATTTGGAGGTACAATGTCATTCTCTGATTTTTTTGATACCAGAAATAGAATCCAGAAGCGTTTAACCCCTGAGCCACATTCTCAGCCCTTTTTAGTTTATACTTGGACACAAGGTCAAGCTAAGTTGCTTAGGGCCTTGCTAAGTTGCTGAGGTTGGTTTTGAACTTGTGATCTTCCTGCCTCAGCCTTCTTAGTTGCTGGGATTACACACTTGTGCCACCACTCCCAGCTCTCTCTGATTCAATTCTGATCTAAGAGCTGGAAAACAGAAGAGTTAAAAACTTTGTTTTAATAAGAAAGACATTTATAAGAAGTGCACAAAGATCCTTTCAATATATAGACTGCAAAACTCATTCACTGCAGAGTATGCATAGTTTTGGTGGACACATTTAGCCCCATGAAAAATAAATTACTGTGGGGGTAATGACATAATACCTTGCAAGTAAAATTTTGTCTTTTTCAAAAAATTAAATTTCTCATGATCAAAGACTTTAAGGTTTTCTTTAAGAGTTTTGGAAGTTACTGAATGTCTAATTTTGACAGTGAACACCACTCCCATCCTTACTCCCCTCTACTTTTATCAAAAAATGGTAAAGATATACTTTTGTGTGAGTGTGCGAAGAAAACCGAGTTACCCTGAGTCCTGCTTCAGTGAGCTCCAGGCAGTATCTGTTCCTTTCCTTTGTTTCCACATTGATATAGGCCACGTCATCTGCACAGCGTAGGCTTTTTGAGACAAACATGTTGTTCACAGCAAAGAGAACGTCGTTCACAACTGCTTCAGCTTCCAGCCTCATGTCTTTCATGTCAGTTCCTTCAAAGCCATTAAGCTCTGAGCCTTCCTCGAACCCCGACATACTGCTTAGCTCCATGGGATTGCAGTCTGTTTCCATTCTGCAAAAAAGTACATATGATTTTTTTTTTTTTAAACAGAAAGACATTTAAAACATTGTTGATTGAAATAGCTTGGCATGAAACACTAAGTAGCTAACAATTTTTAGGGAGAATACATTCTAAAATCATTTCCAGTAGTTTTTTACAGTAAAATTACAGATATCTATGGATCAAAAAAAGGGTCTTGGGGCTGGTGTTGTGGCTTATTGGTAGAGCGCTTGCCTGGCATGTGCGGGGCCCTGGGTTCAATCCTCAGCACCACATATAAATCAATAAAATAAAGGTATTAAAAAAAAGGGTCTTTCTTCCCCACTTACCCCTAAAAGATTAATTCCCATATTGATTATCATATATTAGTTTTGAGCTATTCTGAATAATGGTTCAGTAAAAAGACTATGCACACTTATAAATGTGTGATTAGGAGAAAGATTTAGAACTGGAATTGCAGAGTCAAAGGACACGCTCATTTTAACTCTCAACAGACATTGCACTTCACGCTTCAAGGAGGCAGTGCTGATTATATACCCACCAACAGAACAGGGGCATCTGTTCTCTTTTTCAACATACTCTTTCCAATCCTTTCTAATTTTTGCCAATGTGAGAGATGAAGAATGAGAGTTCATTATTTTAGTATGTATTTCCCTAAGTAAACACTTTTTGACTGTTTGGATTGTATTTTAGTTCTAAGATCAAAAGGGCAGATATGCAGTGGAACCCAGGCCATCTGAAGTCCAGTTCAAGTCTTTATCCATGACAACACTCTGCCTCCTACTGGTTCCTTTCAGACTTCTGGGTTGGACTGTGTCAGAAGGCCTTCCCCACCCCCATGATTACATCTACAAAATCTCTAGCAGTCTTCTAAATTCTCATATTCATATTTAACTCTTTAGTTAGCCCGGGATGTATTTTCTGTAGCTTTATTTTACAAATGGACAGCCTATAATCCTAAGAGTTTCTGAGTAACTCATCTTTTCTCTACTTATTTGAACTGGTCCAAATATTAAAAAAAAAAAAAAGACATTTCTCATGCCAACTTGATCCAATATTACTGCCGGGCTGTTATGCAGTTCTAGCGTTTCTTCTGTGACTAGGGTTAAAAAGGATTTTCCTGGCAATGAATTTTATTAAATTTTGAAATGTAGGAATGAGAAAAGTTGATATATGTGAAAATGTGTAGGACTGTAAAAAAGGTTTTAGAGAATAAGATCCTGTACTTTCTTTTTACCTGGCAGATTTTAAAAGTTAAGGCTTTCATTTCTCTGACAGGGATTAAGCACTGCTCTGCTGAATGCAGGTGCCTCTCACCCATCCACACTCGCTCAGCATTCTTTTCCTGTCTACTGTGCACGCTGTGCTCCCCTCCACTGTGCTGGAGAGCCTACATGAGTGATGATCTCATTTCCTAAGAGAAGCCTTAATAACCTTTTTTCCTGACAATGCTGTATGAACATTCTGGTTTATGCCATTTGTCTGTTACATTGTGTATTCCATTTCTTTTTCTAAAGTTACTCACTTGTGCCCTTTCTATGATATCCAAAGTGCTTTAAGTTGGTACTTCTCAGCCTCTGCAGCTCACTAGAATTGCCTGGGAGAGCACATAAAAACGGATGACCTGGCCCCAGCGCCGAGAAATGGAACCCAAACCTCTGGGAGATGGGTGTTTTTCCAGAGCTCCTGAGTGATTCTGCTGTGCAGCTACTGCTCTGAATTATCAGCCAAAAGCTTAAGGAGGCAGAGTTCCTATAGCTGCATGTCATCTGCACATTATTTAAGCCAAAACTACTTGCTAAAGACAACTTGTGGAAAACTATGTAAAGCTATGTTAAAAAATAAAAGCAAATGGATAAAAAAATGTACTCCTCCATTTTTTTTTAATATTTATTTTTTAGTTGTAGTTGGATACAATACCTTTATTTATTTATTTACTTATTTATGTGGTGTTGAGGATTGAACCCAGGGCCTTGAACATGCTAGGCAAATGCTCTGCCACTCTACCCCAGCCCTGTACTCCTCCGTTCTATCTCAACTAATGACACTTTTAAGAATCCTTTGTCTCCTATTCCACTTTATAGAACTATCCACTCATTGCTGACAACACAATTACAAAATGATCAATTACTACTGAAACAATCTGTCAGGTAACTAAAATCTGATTTACTATATATATGAAAATAAAAATATTTGATTTTCTAAAAATTTTAACCTTCTTAATATCAATATGCTGCTTAATATCACACTTGGTTTTATATATAAGCTCTGGAGCACATTTTATATTTTGCAAATTTAGTTTTGAAGATTTTGAAATTGCCTACCTACTATAAATCTCTGAACATCATGAATGTTGTTTTTATTTTGCTTAAGTGACTGAGTGCCTCAATTATAGATGTAATAAATAATATTCATTATTTGCTAAAGATGTATACATGAGAAAGCCTGACAGTTTACAAAGTTTTCTTTTAGCAGGAGTGTAATTCAGTGTGATTAGGCCTTAATGATGGGGAATGATGAAGAATCTGGTGCTAGAATGGAAGAAATCCTCACAGGTCTGCAAAGTAGGTCACCAAATTGTTGCTGTGTGATTATTAGCACTAAGCTGCAAAAGAGAAAGACCTTCTCTGAGACTGTGACAACTCTGAGAAGCCTTTCTCCAAAATGCCTTTTGAATGAAAGTGTAACATTCAGAAAGAAGGTTTGCTGTTGCAGTGGTACTGAGGATGGAAAGCAAAGCTAGGTGTGGGCGAGGCAAACACTCTACCGCTGAGCCACAACCCCAGCCTTTTTCCTTTTTTGATTTTGAGACAGGGTCTTGCTAAGTTTCCCAACCTGGCTTTGAACTTGCTATCCTCGAGTCTCAGCCTCCCAAGTTACTAAGAACACAGGTATGTGCCACCTCACCTGGTAATATTCAAAACTTTTCATGATATAGGTTAAAATATTTTAGTATTAAAGCATTATACAAATAAAGACATTTTAAACTATGATTACAACTTATTTTTCCTAACAGGCTAAATAGACTTATTTATCAATATCCTTTCTTGAGTTACTACCACCCAGACTTTCTGAGAGGGTAGGGAGGGAAAGTCATGAGCTCTGGGACAAGTGGGCACTAAGGTCCTCAGAGCTCTTGTTGGGGGTCTTGATGGGTCTCTGCAGCTGCTCCCGGGCTAGTTGCTTTGGTTTCAGTTTGGCTATTTCATATAATATGCCCCAGGCCTGCTTGTAGAATCAGTACCTCTTTGCTAGTTAACTCCCTTTGCCACTGCCCAGGACGTCTAGGTATGCGCTAAATCACTCTCCCACTGGGGAGGCAAACATTTCCAAGCTGTTTCAAGTGTAGAATTTTAATGTTCTGATGAGGTGAACCCTTCACCCTGTAGTGCTTCCTTCGCCCACTAGCACAGACCAACTGTCGCTAGCCCCTAAGCAAACTGTGGGTGGTAAGGGATCACCTCCCAGCACTGTCAGACTCAATTCTGTCTTTCTTCTACTTTGTTTGAAAGCCTGACAATTTCTTCTTTGCCATGTGCATCACTATAGTGATTCTGAAGGACCAGCAGCACAACACAAAGCCATGTGGATAAACTGTCAGGTTGGCAAAGCTGCTGTTATGGTGTTTGTTGCAAAACAGCCATGGTCCTGCCAGGTGAGCACCAATGCCATCATCCCCTGCTCCAGGACATCAAAGTGTCCTGGAGGCCTTTTATAACAGTCTTGTCATCAGCTTGGCACCAAGGACAGAGCTGAGTGTACTTGCCCTGCTCTTGCTGGAAAGGCCAGGCAGGGGCCACGCCTGGGGTGGAGGCTGTCGGGGGCTGGGAGCTGCAGCCTGGCCCACCTCTTCAAGGTTTAACAATGTTCAGCCTCACCACACTGCAGACCAAGCTCTAGCATGTGAACCTTTGAGGTTATTAAGCCATATCCAAGCATCAGTGGCTGGAGAAGCAGCAGAGCACTGAGCATCAGAGAAGCAGTTTCCACATTTTTGATTCCATACAGCAGTGGGTCAAAGCACTCTGAGCAGACACCTAGTTATTTGTACATATGTACATATTCTACCACAGTTAAAACACTGAAAACATGCAAATAAGCCAAATGTGTATTAAGCTGGAGAAGGTAAAAAGAAAATATAGACGTTTTCTTCCTTCTTCTTATATTAAAATTGTAGTTTTACTGAGGTTTGATTTTACCATGTGTGTCAGGGATTGAGCCCACAGGAAAGAGTGAAGCCTAGGGGCAATTAAAGATGCCTACTGGTAGCTTATGATCTAATTTAGGAAATAAGACAGAATGAGGAATATTTGTACAAATATTACAGCTACAAGCCAAACACATCATAATTACAACCAAAGAAATGTACTTTATTGTGAATGGCTGATAATCACAGAAAACGATGATATGCTTTTGGATCTACTATGACCTTTACCATTACACTTGTGTGAACTTGGAATTTGGCCACATAATCTCATTGGGCTCATGCTATTCTCATATAAAATAAAACGGACAGAAAAATCTACTGTTTTAAGAGTCCTGATATTGCATGGTCTACGATATATCAGTTAGTTATGATGAGGTTCAACTAATGAACATGTCAAAATTGGTCTGGAATGAGCCTACATACAGTTATGGACAGCAGAGTGGTCTTCAGAGTCTGTTCATGGGGAACAGAGGATAAGCACAGCTTTGTGTAGGATATGGCAAGATTTGTAAGGAGACTAACCTAGATGACATACAAAGAAACTGTTAAGGGTGTGATGGATGGGCAAGAATGACTGTTCAACAGGGTGCTGACACCTAGATGGGAGGAATTTGATTTTGAAATAAGAAGTTGTTTTAAGGTCTTGAGAATGGAAATAACAGTCTTTATTTGAAGTCTGTATACTGTCGGCACATAGTTTGGCCCAGTTTTTTAAATCCTATTTGGCAACCTTTACATTATGATTGGGGTTGTTTAACCATTTACAATTAGTATGGTTACCTTAATTACCAGTATTATTGAGTTTAAATTTACTATCTTGCTATTTGTTTTGTTTCATCTGTATTTTACTTCCTTTTCTTTATCTTTCTGCTTATATTTGGACTAGGCACTTTTAGGATTCTATCTTTTGGTGGCTTATTCAATATAATTTTCTGTGGTATGTTTTTGGTGGTTGCTTTAGCTTATAGTATACCCCTTTAATTTATCACAATGTGCCTGCAATAGATATAATTTTGTGTATAAGAACCTTACAAGAGTATACTATACCATTTTGTGTATAAGAACTTTACAAGAGTATACTACATATCATTTGCTATTTTTGTCATATACTTCAATATATGTTAAAAACTTCATATAAACATTCTTAATCACGCAGTTACTATTTCTGATGCTACTTATTCCTTTGTGTTACCTATATCTATATATATGATCTGTGTACTTTTTGCTAGAAGGACTTCCTTCAACATTTCCTGTAGTGTACATTTGCTGTTTATGAATTCTTTCAGCTTTGGTGTGTCTGAACAAATCTTCCTTTCATCTTTGAGAGATATATAGAATCTGAGATTGACAGTTGTCTTTCAAATCTATTTTTTTTTTTTTTTTTTTTTTTGTGTGTGGTGCTGGGGATGAATCCAGGGCCTTGTACATGCAAAGCAAGCACTCTACCAACTGAGCTATATCCCCAGTCCATTCATTGTCTTTCAAATCTTTAAAGATGTTTTTTCAACTCTCACGTTGCTGGCAGTTTCCCATGAGACATCTGGTAACACGGTTATCACTGTATTTCTTGGTATACTTTTTCCATGCTTCTTTGGCTTGGGTTTTTTGAGATCCTTGGGTTTATAGTCTTCAACTAATTTGGAAAAAATTTGGCAGCCATCATTTCAAACTTTTATCTGTCCCTCTCTTCTTGGAGACTCTAATTTTGTGTATTAGACTGAGGGTGCTCTATTCCTCACAGCTTTGTTCAGTTTTTCAGTCTCTTGTGTGTTTCTTTCTTTTTTAAAAAAATTTTTAGATATTGATGGATCTTTATTTTATTCATTTATTTATATATGATGCTGAGAATCAAACCCAGTGCCTTGCACATTCTAGGCAAGTGCTCTACCATGGAGCCACAACCCCAGGCCCTCTTGTGGGTTTCATACCGAATGATGTCTACTGCTATATCTTCGAGTTTTTTCTTCTACAATATCTATTTTCTTCTAAAAAAAAACCTTTTTCTGAGTACTCTACCAAATGCCTTGTGAATTTTGTGCAAGAGGAACAGGAACTCTCTCTGGTCCCGCTTTAGTTCAGAAAATTGTTTTTTTTAGTTCTTTCAGGTAGTTCTTTTCTCACCTTTGGATGGTGTCCTCATAGCAATATGCTGATCAACACTCAGCTATAGGCTCAAGGCGGGGCTCTCTGTTATCTCCACAGCCCTTGCTCTGTGAAGCTCTCTGCTTTCTAACCCTCTGTCCTAGCTCCATGTCCTCTATTTAGGTAGACCACCAGACTTCACCTGAGTTTTTCTCCCAAGTGCCATGTTTAACATCTCTCCAGGCAATAAACTAGGACCACAGGCTCATCTCATTTATGTCTTGCTTCTTAGGGATCACTATCCATTGCTGATGCCACAAATACTGCTTCATGTATTTTTGCCCAAATTTTGTTGTTTAAGGTGAGAGGGTCCCTATTACTCTACCTTGGCTAGAAGTAGAAATCCCACAGTCAATTTTGCAACCCTATTTCATCAGTTTTCTTTCATTGACTTTGGTCTTGCCTATACTACTCTGAATCAACCTTACCATCTTGTGGATTCCTTCATTAATGAATGTTGCAAGTACTCTACGACTGAGCTGCATCTCCAGCTCTAGATTCCTGTTTTTAACTTATAAAATATATTTTGACACTACTTTGAAGATCTACAATCCTTCAAAATTCAACTAGGACATCTTTCATGGTTCTGTGTCCGACTGTAAGAGAGATCACCATATCCCCTACAAAGCACCTCTGCATGGTACTACTGTACTTATTGTACTTCATTACCAACAGTTTTTGTGTCTGTTACTACATATTCATGAAGATGGGGGCCTATGATGTCTACTATCACCAGCATAGTGTCTGCATAAAGATCTTTTTGAATGAATAAGCCCCAGAAAAATTCTCAAGTGGTGGTACTCAGCTCTGTGAAGAAGGGTATATAAAGTCACAGGACATATATGGTAATGTTCTTAGAGAATAAATATCACTTTTTTTTTTTAAAAAAAAGATTTTTGTAGTTGTGTATGGACAGAATGCCTTTATTTGTTTTTATATGGTGCTGAGGATCAAACCCAGTGCCTCACACATGCTAGGCAAGCTCTCTACCACTGAGCTACAACACCAGCCCTGCATATCACTCTTATAGTATCAATATTATGAAAAAATGATGTAAAACTGACTTGAATTAAAAAAAGAACAAAAATGTTTGGAAGTCTCAAGCCATGTCCTCTTTAGGTTATATCCCTATACCTCTGGGGTTTCCTTTGCCCTCTGATAGGAATATTTGAGTGAAACAATCTGAGAAATACTGCCCTACCCTAAGGAATTAAAAGCTAGAAGGACTTCCTTCAACATTTCCTGTTGTACATTTGCTATGTACACTACAGGAAATGTGTCTGACAGTAGGAAGTTGACAGGCACAGGCAGGAGCTGTGCGAGGGTGGCAGGATGGCACTGAGCTCGGCATTCTCTAAGTTCTCACGACTCTTTCCACTTCATTTACACTGATGTTTTTTGTTCAAAGTGAAGGTAGCCCTGTGTGGTGGCTTATGCCTTGATTCCCAGCTACCTGGGAGGCTGAAGCAGAAGAATCACAAGTTCAAGGCCTGCCTCAGCAACCTAGGGAGGTCTTGTGCAACTTTGAGAAACCCTGCCTGAAAATAAAAAATAAAAAGGATTGGGGATGTATCTCAGTGGTAAAGCACCCCTGGGCTCAATCTGGGTGGGAGGGGGGAAAGAAAGAAGGTAACTGTTGGTAGTTTTAACCTTTTACCTTTGACGTTTTTCTATGGTAAAATGAAAATGTATTATATTTGCAGTAAGAAAAATAAATAAGATTTGTGATATATTGGAAAGTACAGGTATGGAATCTGAAATAGTTTCTTAGAAAAACTAGACTATTATTAAGATGAAGTAATTTGGAGCACCTATTTCAAATGAAGTTTGAGCTTATAATATTTCAAACATTAACCTGAAAGTAAAGAGGAATAAAGTTGATTATAATTGGTTTCATTTAGAATTTAGGAAAAGTCACCTAATTTAGCTTTTATTTTCTGAAACATAGCATTCACATCTGTTTTCAATAACTCATATATACTTTTCAAATTAAAAATTTTAAATCAATCATTTGCAAATCATTTGTAAAAAATGGCTATTTTCCATTTATGCACTGATCTGTAAAATGACTATGCACTCACCTTTCAGCAATGAGAGAGACACATTACCTAGGTGCAAAGTAAGCCAAGAGAATGGTGGTGTGCCTTTACTGATTGTGGAGGGAGCTCCGGGGTGGAGAAACACCTTGTGCTGATTTGAGGAGTTTTAAAACTATAAATAAACAGCAACACTGTGCCTCCGTAAACTTTTCTTCAAAACCAGAAATTGTAAACTTGGTCCTAAAAAAGACTCAAACACTGAATGCTTAAAAAAAAATCTAGAAATTAATTAGTTTCTTATTACTATATAATCCTCTAGGAAATAAGGATGACTTGGCACTATATTTAAATAAAGCACTTTCTAACCAATATAAAACAAATCAATAAAGAGATAAAATAGAAAACCTCACTGCTTCCCATTTAAACCCTACACTGGTTCTCTACCAGAGTCTGGGCAGTACTCTGTTGCCAATAAAATCTTTAAAAATTGGAATTCATTATAATTGCTTTCAATCATTCTGGTAGATTGCATCACCTAGTTTTTATAAAGTTTCCAAAAATGATTCCTTAAAACATCATGCATAAATTATTTAGGGTTCAGCTCTTTCTCCATCTGTTGGTATAATTTTTGGGTTGTGCTAAATAAGTGTTTTTATGTCTTTGGAGGATTCACAAAATTGGTTAGCAAGATACTGATTACTACTAAATCCCTTATTCTCCACTTAATTTACTTGACTTAATTTTGTTTCACTACAAATTCAAAGCATCAAAGACCTGGAAAAAAATCATAGAGGTGAGCTTTGTCCTTAATGACAAGAGAGTGGGCAGAGTGACACACCTAATGCCTGGCAAAAGATTTCAAGAGCAGTACAAAGGTTACAAATACTCACTTTGAAACAAAGTTTGACTTTTCAGCTGACATTACAACAGTCAGCTGAGGAGTGGGATGTGGCATCTTAATCGCCATCACTTTTTCTTGGAACACTACAATCTGGAAAATCCTCCTAATGCTAACTAGAAGTGATCAGCATGATGTGGTTGATGCTCTCAAGCTGGCTGATGGGGCTGACTCTCAGCTATAGCAGTTAATCTATGACTCAGGGCAAGATGTCAGTCTCTCAGTTATACATTCCTCCTCTCTAATATGAAGCTATTAGTAATATCTACCTTAAAGTGATATTGATAGAATTAAGTGAGAAAATATATAGAAAGTGCTTAGAGGGGCTGGAGATATAGTGCAATTGGTGGAGTGCTTGCTTTGTATGCACAAGACCCTGGGTTCAATCCCCAGCACCACCACCAAAAAAAAAAAAAAAAAAAAAAAAAAAAAAAAAAAGGGCTTAGAATGGTGCTGTGGGGGCTGGGGCTGGGGCTCAAGTGGTAATGTGCTTGCCTGGCATGCGTGAGGCACTGGGTTTGATCCTCAGCACCACATAAAGATATTGTGTTCATCTAAAACTAAAAAAACTAAAAACTAAAAAATAGAATGGTGCTGTGTACTTGCTAAGTTCAAGAAATATTATCTGTTAATTATATTAAACCAATTTTAGAGAATAAAGTGCTGGCTTTGAAACTCCAGGCGTTTGAATCTTTACATTATAGGGTGACAGCTGCTACTGCTGTTTTGTAGAACTTCTTCAAAGAGACCTGGGAAATGGTAGTCTTGACATCACATTCCTGTTCCTCAGGTGCAAGTATTAAAAAGGTCCATAACATCTTACTAGCTTCTTTTATTTCACCTGTTATCATGGATTTCTTTGAAGAATGATTATTTTGAGATGACCTATTTAGTCTGTGATATGTGGTTTCCAACCTGTCTCTTCAAACCCCTTTATGTAATTCCTAAAAAGCTCACAATATTTAGTTGGGTAATTATTTTCATCTTCCTCAATTATTCCTAGGTATTAACATTTTGTGGTAGTAGTTCTTTGATAAAACACAAAATAGCATTGTGATATGGGAAGAGTTTATATTCTATTGGAGCTAACCATGACAAGGACATTTAACATTTATGCTGAATTTCTCCTAGAAACCATAAAATGTATAAGACAACACACTTAACACTTTGAGTGTTTATTGAAAAACCTTTGGTTTTAATTTTCCTTTCCTTTCCTGTCTGATAGTTGAAATTATAGGCATTCTATGGATAGCTTGAATGTAATTCCACATTGCAAAAGAAACCACTTATTAACAGTTACTGAAAAAAGTTTCATCCATTTGTCAAAATTCCAGTCCAAACCTTCCAAGGCCTATTTCACTGCTAGATGAGATCCCCACCTTGGACTGTTCACATCACTTTGTTAATACCCCTTTTATGGCAAGGGTTATAATTATTACTCACAAACATGTCTTAATATCTACACACACACACACCACACAGTGAGAGAGTGAGTGAGTGAGAGAGAGAGAGTGGGGGTCGGGGGGAGAAAACGAACATCCAGCTGCTTCTAACTATCTTCTCTGTCCCAATGTCCTGTTTGGATTGCAGTATGGATTACTGCAGCATCCTTCTAACTGGTCTTGCTGTGTTCATGCCAGACCCTTCAACCCCCATACCAGGCTATTTTCAACACAGTAGTTAGCACGACCTTATAAAAACACAGTCTAGATTATGTCACTTTTCTCATTAGACCTGCTTTACCCAGAGCAAAAATCCTAATAATTGTCTACAAGGCCCTGTATGACTTGTTCCCAACTCCATGTGCCTTGCTTCCTAGCTTTCTCCAAGTCTGCTAAAAAGTAATAGTTTGACAGGCCTTCTCATAGCAGTCTTTAGTTTTTGTAAAGGCAAATTCCTCCCCTCATTTCTAGATCAAATCCCTTTACGTTTCTTTTTTTTTTTCCCTATAGCATTTAACACATGACACATTATTCAACTGATTTGTTCATTTCCCCTTCCTTCAGTAAAATGTAAGCTCCATGAAAGTAGGAACAATCTGTTTACTGCTGTAACCCCAGAGCTTAGAACAGTCCCTGACATACAGCAGGCAATTAATAAACACTAAATACATGAATGGCCCTTCTACTTCAGAACATAAGCTCCTTGAAGGTTCTGATTCAGTCACTCACTCTCTTTTTGGTGTAGGAGAATGAACCCAGGGCCACTCGCATGTTTACCACAGCTCTGCGTTTCCACATCACCAAGTGCAATGACTTTGATTTAAATGACCCTTAACAGATATATTTTCAAAATAACTTTATTTTTTAACATGGTGCTAAGGAGTAAACCCAGTGCCTCACATATGCTAGGCAAATGCTCCACCACTGAGCCACAACCCAAGCCCTTAACAAATATTTTCAAATGAAGGAATAGCTTGGGAATTGAAGTTATTGGGAATACTTGAGATACGTCTACACAGAATGAGGGGCATCAACTATCAAAGCCACTACATATACTGGAGAGCACGCTGGTTCTAAAATGTAAAGGACAACCAGATTTTTTTTTTTTTGTATCCATCAACATTTCCGTTCTATGTTAATATTCATGAAATAATTACGAAGACAGTAAATATTTAACTCCTTAAACTGGTCATCTTAATTCACTATCCTTAATTAACCAGCTTTATGTTTCAGGACTCTGTTTCGCTTCGTGCCCAACTAACATCATTTACTCTTCCTAGCAATCCTTGGAGGTAAGATATTAACACTCTCGCACTTGGCAAAGAGTCAAGATAGACTCAGAGAGGGCAGTGGCCGGTGCAAGGTGGTTCCGCCACTGAGTGTCAGTGTCAGAATTCTAATCCAGGACAGCTGACTTCCGGGCCACCGGCACCGGGTTGACTAACTTGAACCGGCTCCGCCTCTGCAGGAGTAGCCTCCTAGAGGGCAGAAGCACGGTTGCGCAGATGCCCAGGACTGCACGAATTCTTCACCCAGGTCCCCGAGGGGTCGGGAGCCTTTGGCATTTATCCGAGAAAGCAGTTTTGCCACAGATGCCTCGAGAGTCCAAGTTTCCTGGTCGTGGGTGTAGCACCCCCAGGGTGGACTAAGAGTGTACGACAGGCGCTTTGCAAACTGCAAGCCACTAGACCAAGAGTAACCCAGAGGAAGCTTCGGAAACAATGCCCGCAGGAGGCACGGGACCCATAACTTGCTGACAATGACACCGGTCGGGATTCCTGCGGCGGGCGGGATGCAGACGGTCACCCGTTCTTGGAGTGGAAGGGGCGGCGCCCGGAGCAGCGGTTCCCAGGGTACCAGGATCTGAGCGACCCGGCCAGCCCAGGCCGGACCCGCCCCCAGACCCCACTCTGCGCGGACACCGGGCCCGCTGTCCGTCGCCCCTCATCACCCGTCCGAGGGCCTCGAGGGGGTACGCAGGGCCCCGCCCTGCCCCCAGCCCTGCGGGAGGCAACCGGCCCGCAGACCGCAGCCCGGCAGCGCGACTGCTCACCTGTGCTCGCCCGGTCCTTCTCTTCCTCCCGGCGAGGGCGTCTGGAGCCGACCCGCGGCGCCAGCCCCGCCCCCGCCCCCGCACCGCCCTGGCCCCGCCCCCGAACCGCCGGAAGTGCTCGGCTTGGGCTCTCCTTCCCGCCTACCCGGCCCCCAATGTGGCGTCATTTCCGCTTGCGCCTGGTCGCGCGCGATGAGGCTGCGTCTCGCGAACGCGCTGGGAGCGCCCCGGGGCCGGGAGCGCGCCTCGTAGATGACAACAAATTCGTCGTGCGGCGGCGGTGGAGGTGTCTACCTCAGCCCTTGCCTCCTGCCTCGCGCTGTCTTGCACCCGCTCTGTGGACCGACGGTGACCCGGAAAGCCGCCGGGCCTGGGGCGACCGGCACTCTTCAGCACCTGGTCCCCGCCGGGCCTAGCGCGAGCGGTGTGGCGCGGGTGATGGGGTCGCCCTGAGGGACTGTGGCGCCGAGCGGGCATGCAGGAGCCGTCCAGGGCTTAGACCCGCCGCGGCCTGGGCCCGCCGGCCGCGATCCGAGGTGCCGTCGGCCTCGGAGCCGGAGCCTGGGCGCGAGGCCGGAGCCGCCGCCCGCAGCCCCCGCGGCCAGCTGCCAGCCCTCACCATGCCGTGGCCGTTTTCGGAGTCCATCAAGAAGAGGGCCTGTCGGTACCTCCTGCAGAGGTACCTGGGCCACTTCCTGCAGGAGAAGCTGAGCCTGGAGCAGCTCAGCTTGGACCTCTACCAGGGCACCGGCTCCCTCGCCCAGGTCCCCCTGGACAAATGGGTAAGCGCGGCCCGCCGGGCGGGACTCGCTCCCGGTCCTCTGGCGACGGGACGAGCGTCCTCGGGGTTGGCACGTCGCTCCCTGCTTGGGGCTGCTTGGACCCAGGTGTGGCGGGGCTCGGGGAATTGTGTCAAGTGTGGTGTTTAGTCTGTTGGCAGCGAGGTCCGTCCCCAGAGTCACGTGTTCCAGAAACTTAACAGCTGTCAAGGCGTCTACACCGTGGGACTCGCGAATCCGGGCCGTGGGGGCCCTGGGGCAGGCCCGGGCCCGGGAGCGAGGTGGCCAGCCCTGGCTGTGGGGTGGGAGGGCCCGTGGCCGACCCACCCGTCGTTGGGTGACATTCCGGAATGATGAAAGATGAAGGGACCGTTGGGATGTCGGGACCCCGGTTGGTTATTTGGGGGTGGCTGCGTGCACGCCGCGCTTGCCTGGTTTTCTCCGAAGCCTTTGCCATTTGGAAGAAAGTCGGGTGGGAGCTTCCTGTGCCGCTTTGCCTGCGTCGCTTGATTACGTGTTTTCAAGGCCAGCGTGTGTAGCCAGGTGGTGAGTGGCCGAGTGACCCTGGTAGTGCCACAGTTGTTATGCCTGCGGACTTCACGTCGCAGACGTAAAAGCAGGCGTTGGGAAAGCGCTGAAGTTGCGACTCAGACGTTTTTATAGTCTTATTTATACTTGTCGCCCAGAGGCTGTGAGTTGACTCATAATGCCTTAAAGCTTTTCAGGTGTATCCGACTCACCACCTGCCGTTGTGTGGGCACCTGTGGGTGAGACGTGTAGTATTTTACTTAAAAAGTCTGTTTGGCCTTCAGTTGGACAAGGTTAGAGTGGCTTCTCCCCTTAGCCATGGAAAAGCTTCAATTATGGTAACAGCTTATTAGGACTCTATTAATAATTTGTGCTAAGGAGTATGAATAAGCATATAATTGTATCAGTAAGTAGGTGACTTAAGCTAGAGTCTTAAATTAGTTTAAAGAGCCCTAGTTTGAGTAGCAAAAAGACTTAGTCCTATACCAGGGTTGTCCAGGTTGCCAGAATTAGCCAAGTGATAGTGGAGGTAGAATTTATTTGAGGTCAGTACATCATATTGTACTTCTATAGTATAAATGCAATTCTTACCAAAAGATAGAAATTCAGATAGTTATTTTTGAATTCAGCAACCCATCATTCTATATTTTTGGTACATTTGGAATGGAGAATCTTGAAGGAGGAGGGTTGGGCATTTCCTTTTAGTGTGTTGGGATCAACCCAGGTCCTCTCACATGCTAGGTAAGTTTTCTACAACTGAACTTTATCCCCAGTCCTGGACATTTATCACATGTCTTTAGTAAGAGAAATGACTAATATGCATTATTCTTTAATGTCTTCATATCCAAAAGATAGGTATTATTTCCATTTTATAGAAGGAGTTAAATAATTTGCTCAAGTCACATAGCTAGCAGGTGATACAGTGAGAATCAAAATCTAGTTCCTAAGCCTATGCTTTTTTTTTTTTTATTACACCACATAGTTTATGAGGAATCCAGTTAACAAAGGAGCTGAACAGGTGCTTCACAGAAGAAATACGAATCGTCACAAATATATGAAAAATGTTCAACTTCTCTAGAAATTAGAGAAACACAAAACTACAATGAGATTCCATCTCATTCCAGCTATTGTTATTTGTATTCTTGATAATTTTTGTATTATCAATACAAAATTTTGTATTATCAAATAACAATAAATGTTATCGAGGATGTCAGGGTGCAGGGGGAAAGGTACACTCATACATTAATGGTGGGAGTGCAGTTGATACAACCACTGTAGAAAGCAATATGGAGATTCCTCAGAAAACTTGTAATGGAACCACCATTTGACCTACTTATTCCACTCCTTGGAATATACCCAGAGGACTTCAAATCAACATACTACAGTAAAGCAGCCACATCCATGTTTATAGAAGTTCAATTTACAATAGCCAAGCTATGGAATCAACCTAGATGCCCTTCAGCAGGTGAATGGATAAATAAAATATGGTATATATACACAATGGAATATTATTTAGCCATAAAGAAGAATGAAATGATGGCATTTGCCAGTAAATGGATGGAAATGGAGACTATCATGCTAAGTGAAATAAGCCAGTTCCAAAAAACCAAAGGCTGAATGTTCTGTCTGATTTGTGGATGTTAACACACAATAAGGGGGAGGGGTGGAATGGAAGAATAGAAGTTCATTGGATTAGATAAAGGGGAATGAAGGGAAGGGTGGGAAAATAGAAAGACAGTAGAATGATTCGGACTTAACTTTCCTATGTTTTTATTAGAGTACATGACCAGTGAAACTCCACATCATGTACAACCACAATAATGGGAAGTTATACTCCATGTATGCATAATATGTCAAAATATATTGTCATGCACATCTAAAAAGAACAAATAAAAAAGGAAGCCAATTAATGTTTATTGAGCATCTATCTATGTCAGGCAGTGTTCTAGGCTTTTTCATTTCTGTGGTTTTATTTCATCCTTATGGGAAATCAAATGATGATATTTGAATTTTATACATTGACTTCAGGATCAATGGCAAAATAATTTATGACTAGACTTAATTTGAGGATTGTTGTGTTCTTGTAAGGGTTATGCCAACTAAAATGCTACTGTCAAAGTTTCCAGTAATATTTGCTGCTGTTTATTTATTTTAGTGTGATACTTAGCTATAACTATTCAAAATTCTGTTTACAAATTCAGTTGCCTTTGATACTTGCTTTTACTGACTTTTATAACTGAAAAAATGATATCTACAAAGATTCATAAATCCTAATGGAAGAATGCATCATTGGCTACATTACTTTTTTTTTTTTTAAACCTAGGAATTCAACTCCAGGGCACTTTACTACATCCCCAGTCTTTTTTTTTTTGGATAGGGTCTCATTAAGTTGCTCAGGGCCTCAGTAAGTTGCTGAAGCTGGCCTTGAATTTATGATCTGCCTCAGCCTCTGGAGTCCCAGGGATTACAGGTGTGTGCATGATGCTTGGCTAATGGTTCAATTTTTTTTTTAAATGTTTTAATTCTTAACTAATTTATGCATAGAATTTTGTTGAGATTGGCAGTGACAGTCCCTTCTTCCCTGATCTTGATCAGTTATTCTTGCTAATTAATTGGAAAGTGCTACAGAATAAAAAATTAGATTTTTTTTTCTCCCTAAACTTTTTGTTCAGAAAAAGTTTATATCTCTGTACAGATTTAGGTTGGTTGGGATAGTCTTTACATATTCTTAAACCTTTTGTAACCTGTGTAGATAATGTCTTCTAAAAACAGACTGTGTTTAAATAGACAGTGTTTTTAAAAAGTCATTGTTTTCAACAACAAAATCATGGAACAATGGAAACATTTTCAAATATAGTTTTAAGAAGTATTCCCTCTTTATAGTACAGGTATCCTTTGAAAAGGCGTTATTTTCTTTTTCACTATTAAAATATTTTTCTTATTTTCAAAAAACAGATTAAATATATTGTATTTTTGGGACCTGCAGGTAGCATATACTAACGGTAGCTGTTTATCATCATATAAATGTTTGGCATATTTAGAACTACTTATGCTGTGGAAAAGGGAACTGCTTATTGCAAAACTCAGCTTTTAAGAACCGGATGAAAAGAAAAATCAGGAAACCAGAAAGTTATTTTCACACACTATCTCTTTACAAAGATTCCACCATTTAAAGATCTGTTTTTAGTATTTAGAATGTAAGCCTAAATAAGTTTCAGTATGCTGAAATGGAATGTTCACTTGAGGACACTGCTCTTAACTCTTCTCTGTTGTGGAACTGCTGGTCAGCTCTGTACAGATCTGAATAAGAGTACTAATGCTTATTTATATATTAACTTGTAGTACAACTTTGTAATATAACCATTGAGACATTTAATGTAGAATATCTGATTTTCTTCTTACATCCCTATGAATCATCTTTTACACTTCCATACACACACACACACACACACACACACACACCCCACTTTGGAGAGAAGTACTTTAAACAGTTCCTGGTGGGAGGGGGAAGGAGGAGCAAGGAATGGCTCCGCAGTTGGAATGGGCTGTTTGATAGTTTCATGAGTTCCTTGTCTCTAGAAGAGGGCAAAACATAGAGGAAATCTGCTTGGTAGGAGGTTAGATTTAAGACTCCCACTCCAAACCCTTTAAGAATATATGACTTTAATTTTTTAAATGGAAGTTCTTCCATGAATGAATTAAATGCATGTGCTATTGTGAGAGGCTTAGAGATCTAATAGTGAACTAAACGAAGACCCTTTTCTCATAGGAATTCAGTGTGGTACAAGTAGATAGATATTAGCAACTCAGTACACCAAAGTCTTTTAAGTTCAATTTAATAATTTGTTTGCTTTGATATTTATGTCTTATTGGTATATATAATAAAATTGTTTTCAGTTCTAGAAATATTATTACCATTATTTGCCAAATGCTATAGTAGAAACTGGAGTGTGGCCTTTTTTAAAAAAAATATATGCGTGAAACTCATTGATGATAACAGAAAGCAAAATGGCTTTAAACAGAAGAGCCTTAAGGAAATCTACAGGAGGGCATTTATTTGCTGAGAATTTCAGGTGGTTCTACTTTTACTTTAAGAATTTTTGAATCACATGGAAGTACTTTAGTGAACTAGTGGGGAAAATGTCACCAGACTACACAACAAGGGGTCAATTTGACCAAGTTAGGTTTAGAAGTTTGTTCTGTTCATAATGTAGAGTAAACTTTGGATTTGCACAGGTTGAATTTCAAAGTACCTTATGAAACAAGACAGACATAAGGGATTTTTGCCCAAGTGCACATAAGACTGTAAGTGCAACCTATTTAAATATCATGTAATTAGGCAAATTGCAGCTAAGTAGTACAGTGTAAATTCTTGAACTACTTTGTTAACATCTGACACATTTTCTTTTTAATGTTATTCTTCAGTGTTGTAATAAAATTTTCTGAAGCATTATATTAGAAATTTTAAGTAGCCACAAAATTGGGACAGAAATTTTGGTTTGTACTGAGAAAAGAATTCCTCAAATCCATTTTCTTAAGTGGTTGTCTAATGTTAACAGATTCCCATTTGCAAAGGCTAAGTCATTGTTTATGTACACTTAAAATGTTTGATGTATTTTTAATTGTTCACTTTAATTATAACACTAATATGTTTATTATAAAGGAAAAAAACAGAAAAGAAATATGTAAAGTATGAAGTAATAGTACCTAATCCTATCTCTTCCAGAGAGAACAATATGGCATACAAATTTCAAATTTTTAATTATGGAAATAATATATGAAACAAGCATTTTTGAACTTAACTTTTTTGTCTTACATGGGGGTGGGGAATGAAGGAGGGACTTGAGATTGGAGTGAGTTTAAGTTTTACCATGAAGAATTTTGAGAGGGCTTTGAAATATTCAAGTAGAGATGACAGGAGGCATAGAGGAGAATTGGAGTTGATAAAGACTGGAGCACCAGAGGGAGGGAGTCAGTAGTCACTGAAACTGGAAATAGATGCAAAGTAGGTGCATTAGGTTGAGAGATATGGCTGAAGATAAAATACCAACATTTTAAGTGGCAAAGGGTTGGAAAAAAGACAAGAGTGAAGTGTCACAGAAGCCAAAGGAAGTTAGAATTCCAATATGGGAATAGAGGTGGTCTTAGGTCTAGGTAGGGATGAGAATATCAGGAAGAGGAGGACTGAATGTTGTCATTGCATTTGTTAGTTATTGATGACTCTAAGAGAAAGTTCAGAGGAGTTAGGATTAGAAGGTAGATGGTAATTTCTGGTTTGAGCAAATATCTAATTAGGCTAAAGAAAGAAAAATGGGATTAATGACTAGAGGAAACATGGAATCAAGGTAAGGGGTTTTAGTTTACTTTTGGAAAAATAACTATTATTAAGCATTTTCCATATCTATATACAGTAACTGGTCACTTTGTCATACATTATTTTACTGTGAATTGGGTAGTAAACATTTCCTTTTTAATATTCAGTAACTTACTTAGGCATAGTAGTAGTAAGCAGTACAGCAAGATGTGAAACCTAAATCTGACTTCTGTGTTCTTTTTGTACATTGCCTTTAAACATATAAGAAACCTCAGCTTCTTGGACATTAGCAGCACTGAGTTCACCTGGGAATCTGTTAACATGAAAATTTCTGGTCCCTTGCTACAGATTCTGATTCTAAAAATCCAAGAATTTGCATTTTTAAATAAGCATCCTAGAAGAATCTGATGCATATTTTCTGACTGTATTCTGAAAATCATTAGTACTAAAAAGATGGGAGTTTTTTTTTTTCCCCCCATTTAGGGCTGGGTTTATTTTTTTTGCTGAGGGCGCGTACTGGAGATTGAATGCAGGGCCTCACACACGCTGGGCAAGGCCTCTACCATTGAGCTACAATTACAGTATGTTTTTTATTTGAGGTAGGGTCTTGCTAAGTTGTCCAGGCTGACCTTGAACTTGAAGTCCTCCTGCCTCAACCTGAGTTGCTGGAATTACAGGTGTGTGCAACTTCACCTGGCCTCCATTTAGTTTTAAAAGCCTGGTCTGCAAAACTGAGGCTACATTTTTGAGAATTATGATACGTTAGGACATAATTTGCTTAGCCTTCTCCAGAATCTTCCATTGTAAAAATATATTTCTCTTTTAAATTTTTTTTCCTTCAGTGATTAATGGACTTTTCATAAGTTACTTATTTTTCTGGTCCTCAGTCAGCATATCTATAAAATGGGCACTCAGTACCTAATTCAGGGGGCTTTTGTGAAGACTTAATGCAATAATTGAGGTATAAAATAGTATAGTGTAGTGTCCTGCATGTAGTTGGTGCTAAATATTAATTGATCTAAATAAGTTCTTGCAAATTTTTATGCACTTTTTGTCCCTATTTGAATTCTGATGCTTTGATTTAAACTAGTGAAGATATATTCTTTCCCTAGTTAATCTTGTGGAATTATGTATTAACAAGGAACATGTAATTTAAAGTTTGCTTTTCTTCCTACTGCTAGGCACACCTTAAATTCCTAGTAGAGCTCATCATTGTACTGTGTAGGCATTCAACATTTTGACACTGTTTCCTTGGTACCAGGAACTATGTTGGTCACTTTACATGTACTTTTTCATTTGTGGTCACAATAACCCTATGAAATGAATACTATCCCAATTTTATGGAGAGGAAATTGAGACTTGGAAGTTAGGAACTTGTCCAAAGCTACCCAGCTAGCTAAGTGATTTCGTTAGGACCTGAAAATGTGCTATGGTTTGTTTTTTTTTTTTTTGGTACCAGGCACTTGACCATCAACCACATTCCCAGCCCTATTTTGTATTTTATGTAGAAAGAGGTTTTACTGAGTTGCTTAGCACCTCACTGTTGCTGAGGCTGACTTTGAACTCATGACCTGACCCCCCCCCCCACCCCGCCAGCCTCCTGAACTGCTGGGATTATACCGCACCTGGCTGTGCTATGTTTTAAAGGAGTGGTCCTCAAACGTGTTTGCTTACTTAGCCCTTAAAAACATTGAAGCAAAACAAAATAATGTATTCCTTATATATTTTAAAATTGCCTTAACATTTTTTCATAAGTTAAATAATTGTAGATGATAAATGTTGTGTCATAAATATTGATATAAAAATGTAGTTTTTTTTTTTTTTTTTTTTTTTTTAACCAGTAGGGTCTCAATTTCTACCCTTTAGCCACTTAAAAGTGTCAAAGCCTGGAGTAGTAATGCATGCCTATAATCCCAGTGGCTTGGGAGGCTGAGGCAGGAGGATTGCAAGTTCGAGGCCAGCAGAACAATTTAGTTGGGACCCTGTCTCAAAAAAAAAAAAAAAGTCTGGATATGGCTCAGTAGTTACGTGCCCCTCGGTTCAATCCCTGGTACCTAAATAAGTAAGTAAATAAAAGTGCTCAAACAAACTTTTCATTAATAGTTGGAATTTTAACATCTTTTTTCATTAACTTCATATTTCTATTTTCCTCTCTAGAATTGTTATAATTTGTATATTTTATGCTTAAGATTTATTGATCATGCTTCCATATTTCTTTAATTTCAATTTGTACCTTTTTTATTATAATCATAATTAAAAGTTTCTTGTTATTATTTCTTTTTAAAATTTTTTTCTTTTGGTACTGGGGATTGAACCCAGGGGTGCTTAACCATGAGCCACATTCACCTTGCGATCCTCCTTCCTGCCTAAGCCTCCCAAGCCACTGGCTTTATAGGGGTGTGCGCCATGGCACCCAGCCTGTTATTATTTCTTTTGCATCATATGAATACTTTCTAGTATAACATTTCAATTCCTTGAATGATCTCATCATCATTTTTAAATTAGTGGTAATTCTACAGCTTACCATATTTACCTTATCAATACCTTCTTCAATAATCATTAGGCTTTAAGTGCTAAGATTTTTCCTCTGGATTCAGTTGGTTATAGTTGGTTACACTATAAGTGTACAGTTGGTCAAAACAATATAAATGTATTATACATTTTGATAATTAAAAACTTATTAGAAATAAATTTCCTATTTATTTTCTGATGAGACACTCCTTGAAGATATATAATTGATATATTTTCTCATGAGACACCCACCTGTTATGGTAATGTGTCCTTATGCTTAGTGTATACCATTGGCTGAACTATCTATAGCCTCATGCTTAGATAACCTTCAAAATGAATATGGATGGGTTGTTTCTCCCTATACTCTAATTAATTCATGTATCCTTAGTCGAATACACTTAAACCTAGAATTCAGTACACCCCAGCATAAATTTCATTCTAAATTTTTAAAATAGATATAAACTTGAGAAATACTGATATAGTAAGTAAGAATTGAGGAATTTTACAGTAGCAATATAATTTAGTTTTTGGAGTTACTGGGATTGTCGTGTTAAAATAAATAAAAGCATAAGATAGGAAAGACCAGAAAATATATTACTGGCCCTGCTTCTACATACAGTTGCCTCTGCATGTGTTACTTTGTTGGTTAACTTTGAGCCTCTGGTCTCAGCTTAAAAATCAAACTTTCTCTGGAGGCCTGCTGTTAGTTAGCTCCAGGTTAGCTTCTGTCATGTGCTTAAAAGAGCCATCTATTTCCTCTGTCATTCAACTCGTCATTCTTTAACAAAGTCTCTTGTGTGTTGTATACATCTTAATGAAAACCAAATCACCTTTTATCTTGGTCTCTGCTTTCTTTTCTGTGCTTATTCACAGGTATGGGCATATTTATATCTTTGAAAAAGTTAATTTTATGTTCTTTGTGTGATTCCAAAATGAATTTGGTTTTTCTCTTTAGTGTCTCAATGAAATCCTGGAGTCTGCAGATGCACCTTTAGAAGTCACCGAAGGATTTATTCAGTCGATTTCTCTGTCAGTTCCGTGGGGCTCCTTGCTACAGGACAATTGTGCACTGGAAGTAAAAGGGTTAGAAATGGTCTTCCGACCTAGACCTCGTCTAGGTAGGTTGTTATATGTTCCTGTTTTATTTGCTTCTATTTTTACCCTACAGAGATTGAGAAAGTAGCTTGATTGATTTATTGATTTTCATTGTGTTTGTAAAAATTTCAGTTGATAAAGTATTAGGATTTGGTTCTTTGTAGGATGTGTGTGATGAAAATTCTAAGAGTTGTTTCTTTCCCTGTTTACTCACAGGAACTTCAGTGTACATATACTTTGATTTATGTAATTATTTGTTACTTATTATCTAAAGTTTTAAAGATTCAAAGTATTGCCACTTAACAAGGAAGAGTACTCAAAGCTATTCTGATATAAATAAGGTGAGCAGGGAGAAGGGAATGCTCTTCTTGAGAATGTCTACTTATAAATGTAGAAAAAAAAATAGGATTGATAAATTTAGAGGAAAAGTATGCAGTGATAAAAATTTTAATCATATACTGTATGAAACTCCAAAGTTTAAATTTTGCTTAGTAGAATTATAGTGATCTGTATTTTGAAAATTGATAGTATAATTATGGAGGATATCCTCTTTAATAATCTGATATTTAATTTATCAGAATATTCTCTATTTTAACTATGATGGGTATATATAATACTTCCCTATGAAAAGTCAAACTTTAAAATATTTTTTCCTTTTAAAATATTCCATTAAGAGGACTTGTAAATTCCAATTTGGAAAGCAGTAATTTTTCTAGTAATCTTCATTTATTTTGAATACCTAAGGAGGTATGATGGAATTTTCTTAGGAGGGAAAATCTGAAAAGAATATTTTACAGTTCATTTGTTTCCTCCGTAAAAGATGTTCCTTTGTATTACCTACACTTATGCTAATTTCCAAAGTTATATCATCTGCCACCTCTGCCAGATTTCCTGTTGATCCCCTCAGCTAGGAGATGATTCTTCTCTTGGCTTTTATGATGTTTTCATTTGACTCTCAGTAGTCTTCTATTAATTCTTCTTAGCCATGCTGTATTTCTTCTACTACTTGTAAGCATTCCGAGGGCAATTCATAATTCATTTTTCTATGCTCTATAGCAGGTTAGCAAACTCTGGCCTACAAGATAAATCAAGCCTGTTACCTTTTTTTTTTTGGTACTGGGCATTGAACTCGGGGACACTTGACCACTGAGCCACATCCCCAGCCCTAATTTTGTATTTTATTTAGAGACAGGGTCTCACTGAGTTGCTTAGCACCTCTCCTCTGTTGCTTAGGCTGGCTTTGAACTTGCAATTCTCCTGTCTCAGCCTCCAGAGCCACTGGGATAACAGGTGTGCACCACTGATCCCAGCTTGTTAACTGTTTTTATAAATAAAATTTTATGGAAACACAGCCATGCCTTTTTTATTTACTTTCTACTTTAGCACTATTGTAGGAGAGTTGTGATAGAGAACATATTGCCCACAAAGCCTAAAATATTCAATATCTCACCCTTTATAGAAAATTAATTGCCTCTCGCTGGGTGTAGTGGTACACACCTGTAATTCCAGCACTAGGAAGCTCAGGCAGAAGAGGCCAGCCTCAGCAACTTGAGACCCTATCTCAAGTAAAATCTAAATCACCCCACGTAATCTCCAGAAACAAAAAAAAAAGAGAGAGAAAGTTCATTGAACCCTGCTGTGTAGTATTTAGAACAGTAACATACATGTACAAAAATAATTCTTGTTGAATGAGTATATGAATTAATATTTTCTAAAAGTAAAATATATAGTGAAATCACATATCGCTGGAATTTTGCATGTGATCTGCTTTTGTAAGGTGGTATTTAAATCTCAAGAGTAATTTCTAGAATGTTGTTTCCCTGTGTAATAATACCCTAGTGTTAAAAATCTATTTGAGGCTATAATAACAGATCTGCACAATACATCGGAACTAGAAAAAAATGATTGTTTTTACAAAGCCTCCCTAAACTCATTAATTGACTTTAAAATAAGTGTCATAAATGCAAACTTAATAACTATATATTAATAATAAATCTACTTGAAATATGTTAATTTTAAGAAATGGGGGAGGGGGACGTATTAGGGTAGGTATGACATTGATCAAATTGTATTGTTACACTGTATGCATGTACAAATATGTAGCAACAAATCTCATCATTATGTACAACTATAATGCAGCAATAAAAAAAGTGGGAAATTCAAAGAAATGGCATTGTTGAAATTTTGAGAAATTATTAATCTTTATTTTCTGTAGCAACTGGTTCTGAGCCTATGTATTGGTCAAGTTTCATGACCAGCAGTATGCAACTGGCAAAAGAATGTCTTAGCCAAAAATTAACAGATGAACAAGGAGAAGGATCCCAGCCTTTTGAAGGGCTTGAAAAATTTGCTGAAACCATCGAAACAGGTTTGACATTATTTGATCATCTCTAAAAATTCAAATTTTATTTAGCAATTTAGTACCTTAATAACAAGTCTTGTATAAGGCAGCCCTCTTGGAGTGTTTTTTAAAAGAATTAATGTTCTCATTTCAGAACTGTACAATTGGGGTTATTTCATTTAATTGCAATTATTTCCCTAGTCTCTCATTTGTTTGATTTATTACATTTGCAAAATGATGTGATTGGAGTTCAACAGACAGTGTTAGTGACTGTTCTAAGTATCTATTCAACAGTAGCTTGGGTACATGTTCAGTAAGTGTAATCTCTATTTTAAAACTCAGAATTTGGGACTTTTAATGGAAAGAAATCTGGCTTTTTTATTTTGTAAGTTGTTATCAAACAAGTATTTTTTCTTTTATTAGAACTTTTTATTTAGTAGATATTTGGTTCTTCCATTAATGATTAATTGTTTATTCTAGTACTAAGAAGAGTAAAAGTCACTTTTATAGACACTGTTTTGAGAATTGAACATGTGCCAGAAAATTCCAAAACTGGAACAGCCCTTGAAATTCGAATAGAAAGGTAAGAATTTTTAAGAATTTGAAAATAACTGTATTCTAACTCTCATATTACATTTCAAAATGCTGGGCTGGGAATGTGGCTCAGTGGAAGAGAAGCTCTCTTCCACTGAGCTATCTAGTATGTGTGAGTCCCCTTGGTTCAATTCCTAATACTGCAAAAATTAAAAAAAATAAATTCAGGATGCTTTGGAGACTAGAGGTGATGATATTAAATTAAAATACTACATAACATTGGAGTAAAGTACTGTTCTCCAAGTTGTATTCTAATTCCATTATTGAAATTTTTATGTTAAATTTAAAGCAAGTAGTTTTCTTTTAGTTATCAAATCAAAACTACAAGTATTGGAGTGCTACTAAATTTCAGGCTGTCTTGTGAGTTTACGTTTTTTTTGTGGAGCAATGCAATATGTAGGTGGGTTTCATTAACGTGAAGGACTGCTTAATCTTAGTGCTGCTTGATTTGAGAGAGGGGGAAGGAAGGCACTGTTTTTTTGGAAATTCTATAAGCATTAGTTTCAGGCAAATATCTGTAATATTGATTTACTTAAAAAGATACAAACATGCTGCTTTTAATTTTCTGTGTACCCACTTGGTAGCACCCCTATAAAAGCTTGAAAGCAGATTTATTTACATATGTACATCTGAGTGTTGATGTGAAGTCATATCTTCACCAGTGTTGGTGCTGTACAACTTGCTGAGAGAAATGAGCAGGATGAGGTATGTACACCAAGCCCCAAAGACACTTTTTTTTTTTGTATTGGGGATTGAACTCAGGTAACTTAACCACTGAGCCATATCCCCAGCTCCTTTTATGTTTTATTTAGAGACAGGGCCTCCTTGATTTGCTTAGGGCTTCACTAAGTTGTTGAGGTTGGCTTTGAACTCTATCCTCCTGCCTCAGCCTCCTGAGCCACTGGAATTACAGGTGTGTGCCAATACTCCTGGCCCCAAAGACCCTTTGTATATTTATCTATTGGGGTCCTTTTCCAGGGTTTAAAAAGATGTACTATGGTTTCTGTTTTTCTCAAAAATATATCTGTTGTTAAACAATTATTGTTAATAATCTTTGAAAATAGGGGACACATTGCCTTAGATGGCATATTAAAACTGTTTGTAACATCTCATGCATTTGGAACCACATACTTTATCTTATTTAAAATGAAGATTGGTCACACAAGAATTCAAGAAAGGTCATTTTCAGACTTGTGACTTGAAGCCAAATGCTGTCTCACTGTTATCAAGAGATATTTTGGGAAGGAGTACAGGAATTGTTTTCCTTGAAGCTAACTTTAGGAAGTTATTAATTTTTTCCTTCAATTTAAGAGTCTTATAAAGTTATTTTTCTTGGAGTTCTCTGGGAAATATTTACTGAAGTGTGATCATTCTGACTTATTTTATGGGCATTATTATAGATACATTCTAAGAAATGCTAACACCTGAAAAGTCTCTTTAACTTAAAAGCTCTCCATTTTTTTATTATTGCAAATAAGTTGTCCCAGGAGTTTTGTCAAATAATCTTTTTGTTTTTAATTTTTAGAACTGTATACTGCGATGAAACTGCTGACGAATTCTCAGGAATTAATGTACATCAGCCCACAGCTTTTGCTCACAAGTTACTTCAGCTCTCTGGAGTGTCTCTCTTTTGGGATGAGTTTTCTGCATCAGCAAAATCTTCCCCAGTGTGTTCGACTGCACCAGTGGTAAGAGAAACAGAACAATCCTAAACTTGATCATAGATTTCTCAAAGGTTTAAATGAGGACTGTTAAATTTTTCTAGGATGTATAGTATGGGCTAAGACTTCATCTGATTTGCAAGTTAACACAAATATTCATCATGGCAATATGTATTTCAGATATTTAAATATCTTGTACTTTTAATCCCCCCCACCCACCACTTTTTTTAAGCCAGTTTGCTATGTGTTAGTTTGACAGAGAAATGTTGGCAGAATTATTGGGGCAGAATGGCTCATTAGTATATAATCCTTTTACAGTATAAACTGGAAATTAAGCAATATTCAAATTTATCTCACAGAATGAACATATTGCTGAAAATTTATCTTACAAATTCTGCCTTTAAAAAAAATCTGTGCAATTAAGGAACTCTGTTAATTTCTTCCAAGAGTGCAAAATCTTTATATATCAGTCATTCCATTATTTACCCTTTACATTATTTCCCAAATTGGGTATTCTTAATTATAGTGTCTGTTAGGTTTTCTTACTAAATTGAGCAGATATTATGCTTTCTTCATGAAGTCCTTTCCATGTTGTGTTTTCATTACTAGCCCAATGTAGTACTGTTTTATTTTAGCTACCAGATATAGTTTATCCATTGTAACAATATAGTTTTTGCATGCCAAATATTTTATTCTTAAGTTGACATTTATTTTTTACATTCCAGTTTATTTACACTAAGCTTTTTAAATAGTTCCTTTATTCTTATTGCATTATTTTAGGAAAATGAGCCAAAGCTGTCACCTAGCTGGAACCCCAAAATTGTTTATGAGCCACACCCACAACTAACTAGAAATTTACCAGAGATAGCGCCCTCTGACCCAGTGCAGATTGGTGGATTAATTGGTAGGTTGGAGTTGAGTCTCACGTTGAAACAGAATGAAGTACTTCCTGGAGCTAAGGTCAGTGTTTATTTTCTCTAATAAAATTAAAAGTATTCTTTAATCTATACACTGAGCCTCTGGTTGGTTACTGTAGATTATCCTGTAACAAAGATATCTGCAGTTTTGGAATCAGCATTTTATTCTCACTTGGACTTGGTGTTTGGGGTCACAAAATTAAAGTGAGGACTGACTTGGCCTTACTCTTATGCAAGTCAGGTTTTATGAAGAGTTGCCTCCTACACTCACTCTTTCTGTTCTAACAATCCAAAACCAAAAGCATGGTTTCATTTATTAAAATAACTAGATTTAATTATATAATAGTGTCTTTCTATTGTCATAAAATTAAGATGTTAAAAAGGAGAAGAGATTTGAAAAGCAAGTTGACTGTAGAAATGTCCATCCATATTTTGAATGGAATGAATTTTTTTTAGAGAGAGAGAGAGAGAGAGAGAGAGAGAGAGAATTTTTTGATATTTATTTTTTAGTTCTCGGCGGACACAACATCTTTGTTTGTACGTGGTGCTGAGAATGGAACCCGGGTCGCACGCATGCCAGGCGAGCGCTCTACCACTTGAGCCACATCCCCAGCCCCTGGAATGAATTTTTATAGTTGTGCAATATTTGTGCAATATTTATGAAAATATATTCACTTATTATTTTTTGTAGCTTTTTGAAGACATTGTATAAAGACAATGAAAGATACACTAAGGGGTATGGATATTACTATGGGAATATAGAAGAGGGACACACTGAATGCTTGTAAATATACATAGAAAAATTTTCAGTGAATTGAGGAATCCTCAAATCTTTTCTTGGATTGGGATGTTTGACTCATGTTGGAGGAGGAAATCTAGAATTAGAATGAAGACAGTTCTATTTCTGATTATTGTTCTCTTCCTTGTTTACTGACTTGTCCTACCTCAAGATGGTATAAAATTCTTTCACTAGGTCTTCAACTGTCTTCCTGAAATAACATGAGAGGCTCCTTAGGGAGTGGATAATTGTAGGTGTGTGTAAGCCCCATGGGAGCTCCCCTGCTGTGGCAATATCCTTGGGATACCAGCACATCAGTGTCTTTAGGGAATGTATTTATCATTTCTTTAAGAAGGAAAAACTATAACAATAACTTTTATAGTTCAATTTTGATCAAATATATATCATTCTCAATATTTATGTTTTTGATCTTTGTACACACCCAAAGTTTTTAATATTATGTATTGATATGTATAAGTTTTTGTCATATGATACTTTTAGAGTTTGTGTATTAGGTGACAAATGGACACCTGGAAATTTTGTGTGGCAGCATTATGTACCAGCAAATATTTGGTATTAGAGATACTATAATCCTTGTCTCTTTAATAACTTTTGTGTAATAAATTGGGTATGTGAAATACATTTTGTGTTTATTTAATGAAAATGAGTGCAAAATGGGAAAAAAAAGAGTTCTGGAAATTAGCATTGAGAAGCATAGATCTTATAACCTTAATACAGAGTAGACAAGGGGTAGCTTTACAAGATGTGCTCAAAGTGTTAGGTCTTTAGTCTCTTTCCAGTGTTCATTAAACTTAAACTTTTTAACTGTGCATTCAAAATGTTAAGAAAGGTTTCATGGATTGGGGTTGTGGCTCAGTGTTGGGGCACTTGCCTAGTATTTGTGAGTCATAGGGTTCAGTTTTCAGTACCACACATAAATAAAATAAAGGTCCATTGACAACTAAAAGAAATTAATCACATAAAAAGAAAGGTTTCATGCTATTTTTTTTTTTTAGTTCTGCAAGAATAGTATACACTCAAGTAGTAAGTCTGATATTTCATATTTCCAGTCTTAGTGTATGTTTTCACCAATGCATTATATATGAAAGTAGAGGACTGCCTGGATTGATTTAGAGAGATTTTGTTTTAGCTACTGTGTTACACTGTGATGAAAAATTTTTTGGTTATTTTATATTTCCAAAAGTAATAAGTACTTTGTCTTTTGTATGCCAAATTCAGAATCTATTTTTTTTGTTAAAAATACCTTTGTTTATTTATTTTTATGTGGTGCTGAGGATCAAACATATGCTTCACATATGTGAGGCAAGCGCTCTACTGCTGAGCCACAACCCCAGCCCCTAGAATCTATTAATAACAAAATATTTTTACAAAAATTAGAATCGCAACTCTTGATTATCTATTCTAATAAAGATCAGAGATTATACTTTCAATGCAAAGAAAATATTAAAAAACCATTAAAGAATTTGGCCTATAATCAGAAGTATGTTTTGCTACTCTCCCCAGCCTTAATCAAGGGCATGGCTTAGAGTGTCAATGGTCAGTAAGGAGCCCCCTAAAACAGTCTGGGTGTAGTAGGGGGAGTCATGCCATGAAAGGAGAGAGGGCTCTTTATCTGGGTCAGCCTCCATTAAAATCTTCCTCTGCAAATCACTTAATCTTGTGAACCTGTTTCCTCCTCTGTAAAACAAACAGTAGTAAGTAGAGAAAATATATACAAAGGCACCAATGCTCAAAATAAATGATAATGATAATTATTGTTTTTATGGAATATATTATATTCTTAGATCATGGAACCTTCTCAGAGTCAATAGTAATTTATTTTTTGTTTGTACAATTAGAAAAAGCTTGTTTTTCTCTTGACAGAAAGCCATTTTCCAAATGTAAATGTGTTTTATTAATTGTATTATTTATCAATTGCAAAATGGTATACAAATACCAGAAGCTATTATTAGCTTATTCAAACTAAGAAGAGATGAATGAAAAATAAGGTGGGATATTTAACTTTTTAGAAGGCTGTGTAGAGAATAGAGTGATTGCTTTTGTTGAGTATTCTCCAGGATCAGGAAGAGTGTGATGGAACTTTTGTTTTCAGAAAGAATAGTGAGCCAAGAATTGGAAGGAGAAAGGAAGGCCATGTAAGCACTGTCTTCTGTTTACATGACTGCAGTGACTTCCACTGTCCAAGAGAGGATGGACGTTGGAACACAGTAGACATCTATCTGAGAGGCACACTGCTTGGTGGCCTTGAGGTCTTTTCCTTTAGGTTTGTGTGAATTAGTAGAGAGACTCTTAGGTAAAGGAATTCAAGATTAGCAGTAAATATTTCTCTCAGTGCTTGAAATATACTGAAATTTATGGTGATGAGGTTTTGAAAGAGTATTCATCCTGAATGGTTTGTTTGTTTATTTTTTTCAGTTGGATGTTGATGGACAGATAGACTCTATTCATCTATTCCTGTCACCAAGACAGGTACACTTGCTTTTGGATATGTTAGCAGCTATTGCTGGACCAGGCAAGTATAATTCTGTTGTTATTATTTTTAGTTCTCTGAAACTTTTAAATTGAAATATATAACATACACCTAAGAAAGTTTATTATTTTGAATATATGAAATTAAACATATATTGTAAATTAAAGATGTATCATGTCTTAAAGAATTAATTCGATTGTGTCTTTTTGAATTGTGCCACCATGGCATATATTTGCATTCAGAATGTGTCACATTCTTGTTTCAAAATTGTTCTGACTGATTTCTTTGGTTGGGATAGTACTTCATAGAAAGAAGAAAATGTAATTCTTGAACACAGTAGCATACATGTTAAAATATTTTTAGTAACTAATATATACTAGAGGTAAGATTTTTTGATTCCTGGTTAGTTGCCTACAACTGTTATTTAGATTTCTGATTAATATTGAATAGTGGTGTTTTGCACTGCCTTATGGTCTTAAGTTGTCATTGGTATTGGATAAATGGGATTTGGGAGAGAAATGCTTTAAATAACTTAACCTTGAATTTAATTACTATTCTGCTTTCCTTTTGTATACTTGTAGAAAATTCTAGCAAAATAGGGTTAGCTAATAAAGATAGGAAAAACCGACCTATGCAGCAGGAAGACGAGTATCGAATTCAGATGGAATTAAACCGGTATTATTTGAGAAAAGATTCCCTTTCTGTGGGTGTATCTTCAGAGCAAAGCTTTTATGAGACAGAAGCGGCTCGTACACCTTCTAGCCGTGGTAAGCAACTCAGTTATCATCATAGGTAAAATTAAACTTAATTTTGGCTTTTGTGAAAGGAGTTTAGCAGTGAAATAACAAAAGACCCATATCATTAAGAAAATTTTAATTTTTAAGTTTATCTAACCATAGTATTAATAGTGATGTGCCAGCACATGGTTGCTATTTTTTTATTTTGGTTTTGTCTTGTAAATGATGTTTTTGAGTAAAGTCAGTTTATAAAAGTGTAGATTTACACAAAAGATAAATTGGGAGTAATTATATATTTTGTCAAATTATGTGCTCACATAATGATATACAATAGATTACTTTAAATAGGAAACTTTATTAATCTTTCCATTGATTATATCTAAGTATCATCATTACCCAGTTTACTTTACATTTACAGGTGTTTTAGAATATATGAGCACTAATACCATAAATAGTAAGAATTAATAAAGTATGGAATGTTGAACCGAATAAAAAATTAAAGCCTTCTTAAATTTTGGCCGTAACTACCTTTATTTGCATAAGGGTACAACAATCTCCAAAAGATGGAAGTGAAACATAAATAGAAGTCTCAATAATATATTTGATTCTTTTTTTTTTAAAAGGAAATAGCTATATACATATGAAAAGAGAGAAGGCAGTATATTTGTACTATTTATTTATGCTGGAGATTGAACCCAGGGTCTTGTGTATGCTAATGACATTTTAACATGTAGATTTTTTTTTTAAACTTCTAAATTGTCATATGATGTTTTAAAAATATACCTTGTAAAATACTGGATATTAAAAACAACAAAACAAACAAAACAAAGCTTCACAAAACCACTCAGTAAGAAAGCATAACCTTTTGTTAACTAATATTCAATTGAGTTTTTGCTATGCCATTAATAACTTGGATTCAAATACCCCATTGGAAGTAATATACATTTTGGAGCATCATTGTATCTCAATATTTCAGAAGAAGATTATATTAATGTATATTAGCCCACTTTAAAGTATACAAAGTGGGTGAAATTGTGCTATAAGTGATGAAGTTTAATTCTCTCCAGAAGAAGAAGTTTTCTTCTCCATGGCTGATATGGACATGTCCCATAGTCTCTCTTCTCTTCCACCCCTTGGGGATCCCCCAAATATGGACCTGGAGTTATCACTAACTAGTACATACACTAATACCCCAGCAGGATCTCCATTAAGTGCTACTGTGGTAAAGTATTATTTTATTATTTTATTCTTAAAAAGTTACTTCTAAAATTTTGGATTTTATTCATATTCTTTAAAAAAATATCTTTCATAGCTTCAGCCAACATGGGGAGAGTTCCTTGATCATCATAAAGAACAGCCAGTGAAGGGGTCAGCATTTCCATCCAACCTGGTTCACCAGACATCTTTGCAGAAGGCTGGTGAGTGGAAGAGAGTTAATTTTTGTTTCCACTGGTACTTTTTTTTTTAGTTGTAAATAGACACATATCTTTATTTTTATTTATTTATTTTTATGTGGTGCTGAGGATCAAACCCAGGGCCTCAAGTGTGCAAGGCAAGCATTCTACCACTGAGCTACAATCCCAGCCCTCCTGGAATTTTTGAAATATTAAAAATTAAAAATTCTTTTTAGTCATTCTACTTTATTTTTTTTAAATGTCAATTTTATTTAAAAAAAATTTTGGTGCTGGATTTGAACTCAGAGCCTTGTATATGTTAAGCATACTTACACCTGTCTTTTGGGTTTTTTTTTTTTTTTTGGTCCTTTTTTGGTTTAGGCCATTTAACAAAATTTAGAAAGAAAATGAATTGTTGAACAATTCCCTGTGAAGTGTTTTAGAATAGTTCCTCGTTCATCATAGCTTTTGTGTATTTAAATACTTGGATATTGTTAGTGAAAAGTATCACGTAAGTTTCATATTATTATTAAAGTTTAGGATCCTCAACCATCTGATTATTATATATTTATTTTTGGTATCAAGGATCTAACCCAGGGCCTCACAATTCCAGGCAAACTCTCTACCATTGAGCCATGTCACCAGCCTCTTAATTTTTCTTTCACTGTTTATATATTCCTTGAAATAAAACCTCAAGTTTTTACTCTGCAAATTTCAAAATTTTTTGTGGTGCTGGAGATGAAGGTTAGGATCCCATGCATGGTAGTCCAGTGCTCTACCACCGACCTGTACACCTCTACCCTTATTCTGCAAAATTTAATTGAAATAAACACAAACCTCAAAAGAAAATTTGGTTAGCAGCTATTGATTAATTTTGATTTTTCCAGTATACTTTCAATAATGAAAAAAGCATTTTTCATACATTTACTATTTTAATGGACTCTTTTCTACTTCAAATATCAAGTATACTAGATGTAAGACATAGGAAGTTAGCAGTTTATTGTACCTTAATTATTTAATATCATTCTAGCTATTGTATGGTCAGCTGTTTTATAAACCTAATACATGAGTAAATGTTTTATGGTTTTGATATGTGAATTTAAGTATTAAAATTTATGTGTATAATTTCAACACATGTATTTCAGCTCTCCCATCTAGATCTGTTTCAATGGATGAATCCAGGCCTGAGCTTATTTTCAGACTAGCTGTTGGAACTTTTTCAGTCTCTGTGCTTCACATTGATCCTTTATCTCCACCTGAAACGTCTTTGAGCCTCAACCCATTGACACCTATGGCTATAGCTTTCTTTACTTGTATAGAAAAGATTGATCCAGCAAGATTTTCATCTGATGATTTTAAGTCTTTCCGAACAGTATTTGCAGAAGCTTGCTCACATGATCACCTCAGGTAAACTTTGTCATGTTTATTAATGATCTTTGAGTAAGAACCAAGTGTGGACTTTTATATCCAGCTATCTGTATTTATTTTAAAAATTTATTTGTAAAAGAGTAGAATGAGTACTTTTCTTGCAATGCTATGAAGATGTTTACGAATAGAATTTTTCATTCAGGTTGTGTGGCATGCAGAACTATGGAGATAATCTGGAATTTGCTAAAACATCTCTGTAGTTCCAAATTTCTTTGCTCGTATTTTGCCATCATCCCTGTTGACTGTATTACAATCATTAAAACATTTCTTATTGTCATTGTCATTAACAGCTGACGGTAATGAGAGAACTAATGAGGGAGGGAGTCCAAAATGCTGCATGTTCACTGGCCAGGAATGGGAAGTTGTTCGAGGGTTGGTCCTTAACTTGGGTGCTACGTTTCCATCCTTACCTTGAAAAACAAAACAAACCCAAACTGTCCAAATTGACACTGATCCTTTATAAATTGAGTCCTAATAGATGAATTGAATTTGTTAGTATTATTAAAATGCAAATAATGTTTATGACCTGAGTGATATTATTTTGATAAATAGTTTAGGCAAATATAATTAATTTTTTAGAAAAATACCTTTGGGTTTTATTTTAACATAACTGTTTTAAAGTTAATATGTAAAGTAGTTTTGATCCCTACCTAAAGATAACCTATAAATTAGGACCATAGTATTTATAGATATTAAAAGAGAGATGATTTTTCTCTAATTTTGACACGTTTTCAAATATCAGAAAATATAGCAGAACCCACAGAAATTAGAGATAGGCTTCATTCGAGCCCCACCAACTGAAGTTTTAAAATATTTCATGATGCTTCTAGATACTTTTCAGAGACTATTTCATGTATTTTTTAGATCTGAAAGATTTTGTCCACTGCAGTGTAAATTTTAAATGTATGGAGAAGGAAGGGCAGTGTTGGGAAATGAATATACCCTGGACGATTTTCCGTCAGTTAAATTTATTTTTTTTGTCAGGGAATGGGAAATTGAAAGCAGACTTGGTTAATAATCTTAGGAGTATTACTATTGTTAACTTGAATTTGTCCGAATAAGTGGGTAATTAGTCTGTTATTAACATTTGTTTATGGTTCCCTGACTACTTGTGATATGTTATTTAATCTAGTAGTATATAGAGGCCTTTAAATGCTACATTTTTTAATAATAGATTTATAGGTACTGGCATCAAAGTAGCCTATGAACAAAGACAAAGATCAACTTCCCGGTATTTTAGTACTGATACATCCATTGGACAGATGGAGCTTTTGGAGTGTCTGTTTCCAACCGACTGTCATTCTGTTCCTCCTCACTACACAGAGGTAAATGATGGTCACTTTCTTTGGATTACACTTTAAATCTGTCTTGCTTTTAAGGAATTGTATGATCATAAATAGTTTTCTCAAAAAATGAACAGGAATGCATAGAGGAATTCACTTACTTTCAATCATTCTTCATTTCAGAAGACTTTTTTATTGAACAAATACCAAAGTGTACTATTCAAGTTGAGCATAAAATGTTTTGTGTTCTTTTACCATTAATCCGATTTTTTCAAACATCTAAGTATGTTGGCAAAAATAATATTTATTGCTGTTATTTTGCCCTTATATGTTTATTTTCAGAGCTCTTTCTTGAGTTATTAATTCATTTGAATTCTCACCTGCATTCTGCAAATAAGACACTGTCTCAGAAGTTAACTTACTGAAGCCTGAGTGGTGGTGCAGGCCAGTAGTCCTGAAATTCAGGAGACTGAAGCAGCAATGCAAGTCATGGGCTGCTGTGGGCAATTTAGTGAGACCTTCAGAGACTTAGCAAGACCCTGTCCCAAAACAAGAAAATTTAACTAACTGGACTAAGATTTACATTGCTAGTGAGTGATAAAAGTGAAAAGTAAGGCCACCATTTCTGACTTCAGATAGCTCTTCCCACTAGGATATTGGCACCTCTGAATTCCTGTGATAAATTATAGCTTAACATCTAATATTTAATTTATCTTCTTTGTTTTTAAGCTTTTAACATTTCATTCTAAAGAAGGAACTGATGCCCACCCCCCTGTGTGTCTTCAACTTCATTATAAGCATTCTGAGAATAGAGGACCCCAGGTAAGAAATTTTTTTGTTTAAGTGCTGCATGTAAAATTTTGGGGTATATATTTTCTCACAATTTTGAGGTCTTGACCTAATCTTTTAGTATTATTAGTGATTGTATTAATGCTCCTCCCTTCCCCCCTTTTAAGGGCAATCAAGCAAGACTTAGTTCAGTTCCTCAGAAGGCAGACTTACAAATTAAATTAAATCCAGTATGTTGTGAACTGGATATAAGTATTGTGGACCGGTTAAATTCCTTGCTTCAACCACAGAAACTTACTACAGTAGAGATGATGGCTTCTCACATGTATACTTCATATAATAAGCATATCAGTCTGGTAAGTATTCAAAATGTTATAAATAATCATAATTTAATTAGCTAATAGGCTTATTGGGATAATTTCTGAGCTAAGCATTCTCTGTAGATTACATAGCATATGTTAAAGTGTCAGTATAAATTGATGCTCAGGAAAAAGAATTAATAGAATCCAGGTGTGGGGGTGCATATTTGTAATCTTGGTTACTTTGGAGGCTGAGGGGTCACAAGTTTGAGGCAGCTTTGGCAATTTAGTGAGATCCTGTCTTAAAAACAAAGGGTGGGGGTTAGGATTCCTGGGAATATAGCACAGTGGTAGGGCACTCAGATTCAATCACTAACCCCCCCCCCCCAAAAAAAAAAGAAAGAAAAAGAAAATAATAGAAGTTATGGCATTTGATAGCATTTGATTGTGTTGTAAGACTTATATTTCCTTTCCTGAATTTATGAATTTCATAAACTGCTTGTAACATTACAGAGTTTTACCTGTTCACACATTAAACAAACATCTAAAAAGTGTAGCCCAAGTAATATAGAATATACTTTTGAAACTGGGAAAATAATCTCTTGAGCATCACATTACATTGCTTAGATCTGGTGTATAGATTCTTTCATAAGCAAATCAAGGAAGTCAGATTTGTAAGAAATCTATTTGGAATTTGGGTGCTGTAGGACTAGGACCAACATAGAGAACTGTAGTTAAAAAGAAAATGGACAAAATATTCTATTTTCCTATTTATTTTTCCTTAGTGGTGAGTATTCACATTGAATCATTTTTTTATTGTCACCAGTTGCTAGTTATTTTAAGTTCTTTGGACTAGTCTCTATATTTTCTGTTACTCATAGATGTATTGGGATGATGGTTTAATATCTTGGATTACTTTTGCCTTGGAGTGAGAGATAGTATGAGAAAGTCAAATAGAAGAGAGAAAGTGTAAGTTTGTTAAAAATCAATGTGTAACATAAGAAGGGAACTTTCTAGTCTTAAGACTTTAGAGACTGATTCAAGAAATAGTGGACTGTTCCACCTACAGTGGACTAAACCTTTATTGCTTTTAATACATTTTAGAGAAAAGTTAGAAGTGGACCTTTATGTGAATTGCAAATTCTTTGACCCTTTTGTTTCATGGTTTGGGGCATGTGGTACATCTGTTTGTTTTCCAGTAGCCATTTCATGGGTTCATACTCTTAGATTGTATAGGAACTCAGGGTGAGTCATTTAGTGGATATTTATTTAGAACCTAGTATGTGCTAGGCTCTGGACTTAGTCCTAGAAATACAAAGATGAGTCAGAGACTGGTCTTGTATTTGGCATAATTCATTTGTGTTCACACTGAATTTTTTTTTGGGGGGGGGGTGGTGCTGGGGATTGAACCTAGGATCTTATACATGCTAGGCAAGCATTCTACCAATTCAGCTATATCCCCAGCCCCTCACATTGAATTTTTAAAGTAATATGTTAGTAGGTAAATCCTTCAGATTGAATGTTGGATACTGTAATGATTTTTAACTACATTTGATTTGTTGACAGGCTAATTTACACATTTTTTATTTTTGGTTTATAATAAAATATGTATATATGTACCTATTGTGTCTTTGTCTTCTCTTTAGTTCAGTTTTTATTTAGATTGATTTATTTTCATATCAGGGTGTAACTGTTGCCAGTAGTTCTAAGTTTTGCCAGTAATTGTTACATTATAAAATTTCAGTATACTAAATTACTATGGTAGTGAATTTGATTTGAATGCTAATTCATTACACTGGGGAATTAGTTATTGTACATATTGAAATGTTAAATGCTAATGTAATTTACTTAATTTAATATTTTGGCATGTTTTTTGATGTTTTGTGTTTTAGCACAAGGCTTTCACTGAAGTATTTCTAGATGACTCACACAATCCTGCAAATTGTCGAGTATCAGTTCAAGTTGCTACTCCAACATTCAGTCTTTCTGTTCGTTTCCCAATACCTGATCTTCGGTCAGATCAAGAAAGAGGACCATGGTTTAAGAAGTCACTTCAGAAGGAGATCCTTCATTTAGCATTCACAGATCTAGAATTTAAGACGGAGTTTATAGGAGGCTCAACCCCAGAACAAATTAAATTGGAACTTACCTTTAGAGAACTAGCTGGTAAGATTGAAAATGCTTTAGGAGACTAGATACAAATAACTGCTACTAATTTTATATCATAAAAGTGAGAGCTCCAAAATATAATAGAATTGAAGAATATTATGTTAGATACAGTAGCAGTAGCTTTTCCCATCAAGATTGTTTACAAATATGTAATATTTTAGATTAAAAAAAAAATGACCAAGCATGATGATTTAATCACTTTGTTCAAGTACTGATTTTCTACAGAGGAAAATAAAAGTGGCCTTTAACCTACTTTTTTGTAATCACCTACCACTTACTAGCCCATATTTAGAGTGGCAATGTATGGTTAGGTACTGTGCTAAGCACTTCATACATATTATCTTGTTTCCTTTAATCATCATAATCACCATATGCTTATTTTTTCCAGTTTTTATAAGTTAGTAGTTGAGGGAATCTGTGCATGTAGAAGGAGGTATCTTTCAAGATCATGTAGTAAATGGCAGGATTAAGATTCAAACCCAAATCTTGACATAAGAACTTGAATTTTCAATCATTGTATGAACCAATTTCTAGTAATTTTTCTTTGTAAAGCCTGTTTTGAGTTTTCCTATATTGCTCTTTTTTTGTCACCTAACGAACAGACTCTATGTAAACTTAGAGTGAACCAGCCTATGAAGAGCTCTGGAAGGGCTTTGAGCCTGTGGTTCCTGGACTGCTGCTTCTGCTACAACCACCCCTGCTTGCTGGGAAGAGGCTGCAAAAGTTTCCTTCCCTGTTCTTATTAGTTTTCTGTATCTGTGGAGATATTTAAAATTGACATTTATCCATTAAGGCCTCACTAGAGGACTTTTAAATGTTACTAATCATCCCTTATCTTCAGTGGCAAGAAACTATTTTAGAAGAAAGCCATTCTTCAGGTGTAAAATCAAATGAAAAAACATAAACAATATAGAGTTATTTTGAACAGAGGTAATTCTTACCATGCTTGGAACAAATTTTCATTTAAGAAATATGCTTATTTTTATTTGGTAGTGGTAGATTAGTTATATAGACTTATGAAGAAATAAATAGCATCCAGTAAGTGGTATTTACAGTTTACTATAGTTACATATAAGTAATACATAAAATATATAACATTTACTGTTAATATATATGGTAATATATTTACTGTGTCATGATATATACCTTATACATCAAATATTGGAACCCAAAAATTTTAGTCTGAATACAAAACAGCATCAAAAATTTATCTGCTCAGTCCTGTATATTGTATGTCATATGAATGTGGGAACAAATGAATAAATGCTATAGAAATTAATAGTGTGTTATTAAAGGTCTTTTAGCATTTGAGAATGAATGCATTCTAGTATAACAGTCTTATTTTATTAGGGTCATTCCAGGAGGAGAAAGGCGAGCCATCTGTTAAATTTTTCCATGTATCTGGTGGAGTAGATGGAGATACAACATCGTCAGATGACTTTGACTGGCCACGGTAAGGAAGTGTATAGGTGTAATGTATTTCCATTCAAAATTAAAATATGATAGTCCTTTTAACCAACATTTTGGCTATAAAGTTTGCTAAAAATGGTTAATGAGAGAACCTAGAGCAAGATGGATAAATAAGAAAATATTGAGCACCACTCTATTAAATTTATATTTTAGATATTATTCAAAATAGAAGGTACAGGTGTTTCTTTGGTCTCTAGTTGCCTAGTTTAATTACATCTTAAAAATACTTCAAGGATACAGAAGAGGAAATCCTGAGGCATCTTTTGAGTAGTTGTCAAATGAATATTATAGTCAGTGGTTGCTTTTGCAGTGTTTTAAAAATATGGGTCACTTTTACCCAAATCCTACTGATTCTTGGGCTCTAACCTGAGATTCTGGGATAGGGCCTGGCATCATTGTGTTTTTAAAATTTACATCAGATGATTCAAATATGCACCTGTACTTGGAAAACCATTACTTCTAGAAAGATAGATTTATTTATTTTACAGTATAGTGGATTGTAGATCTTTTGCTAGTGACCAACAATGAGTTATATACCGAGCCCTTTTTTGAGGCAGGGTCTTGCTAATTTACCCAGTCTGGCCTTGAACTTGAGATCCTCCTGCCTCCGTCTTCCAAGTCTCTGGGATTTTGGGTGTGCACCACCATTCCTGGTTCCAAGATTTCTTAGGTAGGAGAAATCATTTCTTAAGTTACCCTGAAAGTGAGCCTGGATCATGTTCCAAAGAACTTAGTTTACTTGAAATAACAATCCATTATTGTATGAAAACTGAATATTTGAGGGTTCAGAGTAAATTGATTTTTTTTTGTGCCATTTTTATCCCTGCCTTTTTCACCTTCCCTGCTATATATTAGCCTATTTTCAGGACAGGCATTATCAATACATTTCTGATAATGAATGTAAGTTTTCATCAGAAGAATTGAATCTGCTTCAGTTAAGTAATTTGGAAGCACATTTTACATTTGGATATCCACAAATTAAGAAATGGTTTGTGATAGTTTACTAGAACCAAATAGCAACACCTTCTTAGGGCCAAAACAAAATAAAAAAACCCAGACGTCACTTAGGTAGAAAGAATAACACAGCTATTTTGTTTGAGGACTCCATGACTCATCATAATAATGGTTTGATATGGTGTTAAAAAAGGACCCTAAAAGCTTGTGCTAGTGATGTTCTGTAGAAGACGAGGAAAGAAATGGGATTATACTCTGAAGTCAAAGCTCAATGGCATTTGCAGTCAAAGGCTGCATTAATGCCATGAGGTTTAGAGTTTGTAGATACATACAATAGTCATTCAAGTTCTTTACTATTGAAATTCCAGGTAGAAAAACTTTGTTCTTGCAGTTTTGAAACTATTTCCTAATCGACTTTTTTTCCCCATTTGAACCATTTATATAACACGAGGTTTCTTAGGTAGGCAAGTGTTCCATTCTAGCAGAATAGAATGTATATGAGAGGATTTGGTTTCATGATAATAACTCAAATTCTTAGGTAAAATTTGCTTCCTGTTAATGATACTTGAAATGACCTTTTTGTCCTCATAAGGTTAGCCTGTCATGTTTATGGCCTTTGTTTATTTACTTTTTCAGTTCTACATTTACAGTATATTTAAGTTTATAATGTATTCATAAGTGGGTTACATTAGACATAGACTTTGTAAAGAAGTCTAATACTTTCATTAATCAGAGCTTTTTAGTATTAATATGCACAAAAGTTAAAGATTTCTTATTTATACTTAAATCTTGATTTTCTAAAAAAGTTATCTTTGCTCTCAGAATGGTACTGAAAATAAACCCACCAGCCATGCATTCCATTTTGGAGAGAATAGCAGCTGAAGAGGAGGAAGAGAACGATGGTCACTACCAGGAAGAGGAGGAAGGAGGTGCTCATTCTCTGAAAGATGTCTGTGACCTAAGGAGACCAGCCCCATCTCCTTTTTCTTCTCGTAGAGTAATGTTTGAAAATGAACAGGTAAAATAATAGTCTGAGCAAGCAATATCAAAATATTATCTTTAGTCATGTAGTAATGATTTTAATTATTTTTTAAAAAATGCTTTCTTTTTTCCCCTTTTTATTGGTGCATTATAATTATATGTAACAGTGGGATTTGTTATAATATATTCATACATGTACACAATAAAACAGTATAATTTGATCAATTTTATTACCCAGCACCTCCCCTTTCTCTCCCCTCCCTCCCCCTGATCCCCTTCTTCTATTCTACTGGTCTCCTTTCTATTTTTTTTTTTTTTTAATTCTAATTAGTTGTCTATGGTAGTAGAATGCATTTTGAAACATTGTACACAAATGGAGCACAACTTCTCATTCCTCTGGCTGTCTCTTCATATTGCTGAGTCATACCAGTAGTGTAATCATCCATGTATGTAAGGCAGTAATGTCTATCTCATTCTACCGTCTTTCCCATCCCCACAACCCCACCCCTCCCCTCACTTCCCTCTGCATAATCCAAAGTTCCTTCATTCTTTCCTACCACCCCCAAACCCCACATGGATCAGCATCTCTTATCAGAGAAAACATTCTTTTTTTTGTGTGTGTGTGATTGGCTTATCTCACTTAGCATGATGTTCCAAAATGACCAGGAATACAAATCATATCTCAGTAATAACTCTGAATGTCAATGGCCTAAACTCACCAATCAAAAGACATAGACTGGTGGATTGGATTTAAAAAAAAAAAAAAAAGGACTCAATAATATGCTGTCTTCAAGAGACTCACCTCCTAGGAAAAGACATCCAGAGACTAAAGATGAAAAGTTGGGGAAAAATACATCACTCACATGGACTTTATAAATAAGCAGGGTTTTCTATCTTTATATCAGATAAAGTGGACTTCAAACCAAAGTTAGAAGGTAATAAAGAAGGATATTTTATATTGCTTAAGGGAATCATACATCAACAAGCTATAACAATAGTAAACATTTATGCCCTAAACAATGGAGGATCTTTGTACATCAAACAAACCCTTCTCAATATCAAGAATCAAATAGAACACAACACAATAATACTGGGTGATTCTAACACACTTTTCTCACCACCGGATAGATCTTCCAAACAAAAACTAAACAAACTATAGAGCTAAGTAATATAATAAATGATTTAGATTTAATAGACATATATAGAGTATTTCATCCATTATCAAGCAAATACTCCTTTCCAGCAGCACATGGATCCTTCCCTAAAATAGACCATGTATTATGCCACAAAGCAGCTCTCAGCAAATACAAAAAAAGGATACTACCCTGTGTTCTATCAGATCATAATACAATGAAATTAGAAATCAGTGATAATGAATAATAGAAGCTACTCTAATACCTGGAGGCCAAATAATATATTATTGAATCAACAATGGATAGCAGAAGACATCAGGGAGGAGATAAAAAATTCTTAGAGGTAAATGAGAACACTGATACAACGTATCAAAATCTCTGGGACACTGAAGGCAGTGCTAAGAGGAATGTTCATTGCATTGAACTCATTTATTAAAAGAACAAAAAAAATACTTTGAATACTTTTTTTAAATTAGGTTTTTAACTCCAACATTGTCTTGTTTTTCCTTCTCCCCTGTTATGTTTGTTTATTGCTCATGTACTAAATGCTATGATACGTTAAGAAAATGTTACAACTATTTTAAACGTAAAGTAGTTATTTGCTTTTTTTGTATGTGTGTGTAAAATTATGTTTTAGATGGTGATGCCAGGAGACCCTGTAGAAATGGTGGAGTTTCAGGATAAAGCAATCAGCAATTCTCACTATGTGTTGGAACTAATGTTACCGAATATTCATGTAACATTACCTAATAAGAGCTTTTATGAGAGACTTTATAATAGGTGAGTTTAAAAACATATTTAGTTTGATCCTTGGAATCAGATTGTCTGCCTAACTGCTCCTGTTTCTCCCTTTCCTTTTTTTTTTCCTTTAATATTATTTGCCATCCCAGTGTACATTGTATGTGTTTATGGTGACCGTAGAACTATTATCATTATGATGTGCTGTTGTCATAGCTGATTTTCCCAGTTAGTAGGTTCTGGTGTCTGGGCTGCTGGTATGTTAGATGCTGATTCTCTCAGCCCTCAGGTAGACTGGTTGCCCCTGTCAGCTTACTGCAAATGCTACGTTTTTCTACATGTACAGGGATGTAAAAAGTGTTAAGAGATTCTTTTGTCAAGGGACAATGGATATGGACATAGAATCAGAATTCTGAAGCATGTCTTCTCAAAATTCAAAAAGGCATTTGATTTTAAGCAACTTATGTACTTGTGTACAGCAATTTATTTTTATTGTATTTAAATGCTCCTCAATATATATACTAGGCAAATATTTTGAAATAAGTGGAATTCTAGGTTACAGACTCTAATGACTTTGAACAATTTGCCCAGCTTTCATAAGCCTCAGTTTCTCCATCTGTGAAGTGGAGATAATACTACATACTTGCTTGACCCAAAGGCTATGAAGGGGATTTAAGTGATGTAATACTTGGATTCTGAGAATAGTGTCTGAGACATGGTAAGCACTTAGTAGTAGTGGTCTAATTCCTACCCACAGAAGGGCTTTCTTGTATAACATAACTGAAAGGTGGTCGTGTGATTCTTGAAAAAGAAGCTCTTGGTGCTTATAATTAGTAGCTTCCCACATGTACTAAACAATTTATTGTGATTTCCATGAATCTTCAGAAGCTCCCAGTTGTTGTTTCTGATGTAGGTTTACTTAGCATCAGATATCTTGGCCCTTTATTTCTTAACTGAGAATAATAAACTCTAGGTATTTTTACTGGTTGTCATTAGCTGTTGTCTTAGAATCATATAGTTAGTCCCAGGATGGGTCCACGCTAGTTCAGTGGTCTTGACAGTGAGAGTCACAGGACAGTCCACAGGAATATAGGAAGAAAAGGTTAGCACTTTAATTCTGAAAACAACTCAGCTAGGATTACAGGAATCCTAGCTGCTTGGGAGGCTGAGACTGGAGGATTACAAATTCTAGGCCAGCCTGGGAAACTTAGCAAGACCTTGTCTCAAAATAAAATAAAAAAAGGGGCTGGGGATGTAGTTCAGTGGTAAAGAACTTGCCTAGCATGTAGGAGGCCCTGAATTTAATCCCTGGCATACCCCTATTTTCTAAAAACTACTTTTCAAATTTATATTTTTTATATTTGTTTTGTAATACACATTAGAAATAGCAGCACATGTTTGGTGTTGTGGCTTAGTGATAGAGTGCTTGCCTAGCACACGTGAGTCCCTGGGTTTGATCGTTAGCACCACATAAGAAGATATTAGGGGCTGGGGTTGTGGCTCAGTGGTAGAGCACTCGACTAGCATGTACAGGGCCCTGGGTTCAATCCTCAGCACCATGTTAAAATAAATAAGTAAAACAAAGGTATTATGTCCAACTACAATTAAAAAATAAATATTTTAAAAAAGAAAAGATAAAGGTATCATGTCCTCTACAACTAAAACTATTTTAAAAATAGCATGTAATTTATAAATTCATGTTAGAGGAGGAGTTTGATGACCTATAATCTGAAGTTTGGAAACCATGATCTCTAGGCTCCTCCCTTTAGATATAGTTGAGGGATATCTACTTGTCATGGATACATGCATATGGTTGAGACTAAGGGTCATGAACAACTTGTTCAAGGCTCACTGGGAAGACAAGAGGGCTTGACCCTGCTCTCTCTGCATTGATTGAGCAGATTATTGTCAATTAAACCAGGAGATTTAGAATAGTAATGCATACTATAAAAGTGCACTTTATAAGGGTATATTTATTTACTCCTTCTTGAGAGAGAGTATCACTAGGTTGCTCAGGATGGCTCCGAACTCCTGGGTTCAAGTGATCCTCTTGCCTTGGTCTCCCAATTAGCTGAGACTATAGGCGAGGGCCACTGTGTGTGGCTCTGTTCCTTTTGAAATATAGAACAAGGTTTTTTTCTTTGAATATAAGTCACTGATTACAGTTCCACCTTGTCTTTTTTGCATAAAGTATACCCAGAAGGCATTGTGTACAGTTTATTAGTTCTAATTTGTGTGTGTGTGTGTGTGGTGGTGGGGTGCTGGGGATTGAACCCGGAGTGCTTTACCACTGAGCAGCTACATCCCTAGCCCATTTAAAAAAATATCTTATATTTGAGACAGGGCCTTAATAAGTTGCCCAGGCTGGCCTTGAACTTGTGATCCTTCTGTGTTTCAGACCCCTGAGTAGCTGGGATCATAGGTTTGTGTCACTGCACCCAGCTAGTTCTTCTTTCTTTAGAGTGGAAAAAAATATTTTCAAGGTCAACTAAATGCAGAATCCTTATAGATTTTTAAGACTTTTTTCTCCTCAAAATGTTACTTGAAATTAATCATTTAGCATGTAGTGTTAAACTGTGCTTATGGTAACAAATATAAATAGATTTGAGGCCAGATGCAGTTGACCCTAGATGAATATATGTAAAATACGTAACTTCATTGATGGCAGCAGCAGTTCACTGCTGCCATCAGTGAAAGTTGACCGCTTAAGTCAAAGAACTAGAGCCTCTTGTTAATCAGGGTTGTGAACTAAATGGGCCTGCAGAGGAGAGTGTCTGTTCTTTCTTATTCTGCCTACTCGCTCTCTCAGGTCCCTGGAATCACGTGAATGCTGAAATGCCCCCCTCTCTCTGTACATCATGTAATTTCATGTCTAATTTCCTCAGGGTGTTAATTCTTTGACCCTTAATTGGCTTTGTATTTTCAAAATAGTATAATTTAAAATTTTTTCAAATGTTCTCAGACTGAAAGTTTGCAATACAGCACAAATTGCTTCCTCTTCCCTCACCATTTAAGAGTAAGTTGTTGACTAATTCCCCTTTAGCCTTGAGTACTTGAATATAAACTTACCACAAACAAGGACATTTTACATGTCACAACTCATGCATCTAAACCAGGAAGTTGATATTTATATACACTGCCATCTCATTTTCATCAAGTTTTATTAAATGTTTCAATGATACTTTTCTATCTTTTATAAAGAAATATATTTTTTTGAGCAGGGATTATAACCAGTAACCAACTCTGCCTTTATTTTATTCATTTAAAATATTAAAATGTTGTTTATTCCTTTTGGGTCTCAGTTGAATGACTCTTTGAAGATAGTTTTGGTTATAGTATTTTTTCTATGTAAAAAATCCTTTAAATAGAAAATAAAAAATAAATATGACTGGTTTCATTAAATCAAATATTGAGTATCTGTTATATTTCAAGCTGACAGACACAGAAATGTGGTGGTTATATCCTTAAATATCTTAAACATTCTTTTCTTTCTTTATATTAGAAGCATTATCCAATGTTTTATAGTATTAATGGTGTCAAGACTGTTTAGATCCAAATATAAATAAGGAAAACAGTAAAATATGCAACTTACTTGTATAGGGCGTATGCCACAGACTCCAGGTTTTATTTAAAGTAATAGTTTCCATGTAGCCTACCAATAGAAAGAATGCTTGTAAGCAGTAAGGTAAAGGGAGAGCATTTCCTGGGAAAATTCTTCATTTTATACTTTCATCATTCATATGCATAGGAATTCAGACCAAAATCTGGATTTATAAACCTTTGTTTCTTTGTCCTGTAATATGCCCCAGAAGAAGTAAGCCACATTTGCACACAGTGTTTTGAGGCATAGCTGTCAGTGACTGAGATGTGACATCCTTCTGTCCTGTATACCTGGTATCTTTAACAGTGATGCTTCGGGTTTTTCAGGTGGGGAAAGAGTCACAGTGCTCAGTCCTGCTTTATACTTCTAGGGCTCCACAAGCTCAGCCATTGGCCTGGGAAGAGTCTTCTCACTGGAAGGGCAGGGCCACCTCATCACTTGGCACCTTGCTTTATGATGAGTCTGTGCTTTGGCAGTCCTTCCACATGAGCTGTCTAGTTGTCCTTTCCTCCTCAGTTGTTGCTGCCTGCTGCATGATGCCACTGTGCTAGGCACAGGGAGAGATGATTAGATGCAAGTCCCTCTAGCAGGGCAGGCTAGCAGTCTAGGGTAGGGAAAAGGAGAAGGTGAAAGGTTGAGATTGAAATAGGTATGCATGGAGGTTGTGCTCTGGGTCCAGATCTCACATAGACTTCTTGGAGAACTTTGTAAAGTTTGAGTTTTCTTGAAAGCTTAGAGAGTGAGGGGTAGAGTCTAGTACAGAGGGCATCTGAGTAGTGACCAGTATTTCTTTGGAAAAGATAGGATACGAGGGTAGCCCAGCTGTGACCCCATGGGTCAGTATTTGGTTGGGCTCTTCTGGCTAGCCAGTAATATTTTCCTCTCCTCCCTGATACATGTGGTCTTCATCTCATACATTCTTTCTAGTGAAGTTACATACATACATACACACACACATACGTACATACATATATATACATACTGGGAGTTGGAAGAAGTCTGGACCCTCGTTCCAGTTCTTCCACTAAGTGGCTGTGTGATTTTGCAGGTCACATACCCTGGTGAGGCAATTTCCTCAGTTGTTAAGTAAGAATAGCAGTTCTCCCTGGCTGCTCCCCAGGATAGGTGGGATCAAACGAGACTGCATGAGTGGGTAGTTTACAAAGTGCTCTCATGTGGAAGCTGTTTTCGTTTTGTTCTTTGTGGGCTTTTATTTTTTATTTATTTATTTATTTATTTTAAAGAGAGAGTGAGAGATGGGGAGAGAGAGAGAGAGAATTTTTTAATATTTATTTTTTAGTTTTCAGCAGACACAACATCTTTGTATGTGGTGCTGAGAATCGAACCCGGGCCGCACGCATGCCAGGCGAGCGCGCTACCACTTGAGCCACATCCCCAGCCCCAGGCTTTTATTTTTAATTAGCTTTCCTCTTTAAAGTACATTTAAATGTATGAGTTTGTAATTTGAGTATATAACACAGGTAAAGCTAGGCACCTAGCTAATTAGGTATCTACTGTGTAGATTCCTTTCTCACTGTTCAGCATGGTAGCCATAGCAGTTGTTTTCCCATCGAACATAAATGTTTAAAAAATTCTTTCATAGGATCAAATTTCCATTTCACCATATTAAAAATTATTGATCATGTGATATATATCTTAAAAGAATATTCTTTAGTTTGTCTTCCATTAAATTAGGAGTTATATATTTATTTTTGAACTTTTGTCTTTATAGGATCTTTAATGACTTGCTGCTGTGGGAGCCCACAGCTCCTTCACCAGTGGAGACATTTGAAAATATTTCCTATGGTATTGGGCTTTCAGTAGCCAGTCAACTGATTAACACCTTCAACAAAGATAGTTTTAGTCCATTTAAATCTACAGTTCACTATGGTAATATATTTTAAATTTGTTCTGAATTAAAATACTTAGTTTATAATTAACAAAATAGTAGTTTTTAGATTGTGGATTTTAAAATGTTTCTTTGTGTTTATATTAGTACTATATTATAATTTCTTTAGTAATTTATAAGAATATTTCCCCATTTCTGATCTATATATTGAATATTATGATCACTTGAATATATTTTCTTTAGAGGAATAGTATACACATTGAAGTTCAGAGTTAAAGAGAAAAACATAGAAGATACTATTTTATTTCAATTTTATATTTTTTGTAAAAAATAAACAGGTTATATATACAAAATCTTCCTGTGATAAGTTGCTATTTTTATTTTAATAAGCTGTTAGAACCATGTAACAGTATTTTTTTCCCCCTCATAGATGAAGAAAGTGGATCTGAAGAAGAGACTTTGCAGTATTTTTCTACTGTTGATCCCAACTATCGTTCTCGTAGGAAAAAAAAATTAGACTCTCAGAATAAGAATTCTCAGAGTTTTCTCTCAGTTCTTCTGAATATTAATCATGGATTAATGGCAGTGTTCACAGATGTAAAGGTATGGTTTATAAATACAAAGTGTTTTTTCAAATGTGTCTTATTTTAAAGAAATCTAACATGATATATACCCACTGATTCAGATGGGTTGAAATGGCTTCAGTGCCTGAGGAGTCCAGTGTTCTGAGGCATACCATGGGGACAGCACCTTTTGGTTTGGAATTCAGCTTTCATTGCTGACCATACTTTGGCTAATTCTGCTCCCAAGAGTGGTAACTGATCTGTTTTAAAGAAGGGTGAAGTACAGTGATTTATTTGGCAGAAGAGGTCGTACCTAGGAGTATTTAAATCATTCAGGTGTTAATACCACCACACTTAATGGTTCAAGAATTAGATTATTTTACTACAGTGTGGGAGATTTTCCTGAGCTGAATTAAGAAAGAGTATCCTGAGGGACATTCTGACTTTTCCACATTTAAATCATGACTTTTAGGGGTGGGGAATGTAGCTCCAGTGGTGAGCACATGCCTAGCATGTGTGAGGTCGTGGGTCTGCTCTTCAGCACTGAAATAAAATAATAACTTCTGTGCTTTTGTGATCTTTTTATTAGCAAGATAATGGAGACCTACTGGAAAACCAGCATGGTGAATTTTGGTTAGAGTTCAATAATGGATCATTATTTTGTGTAACAAAATATGAAGGTTTTGATGACAAGCACTACATTTGCCTTCATTCTAGCAGTTTCAGTCTGTACCACAAAGGTAGGACAATTGTGTGTTTTGTTCATTTCTGTTTGAACATGTTTGTATTTCTCATTTAAAAGAAAGTCAATTGGGAATAGAACTTTGCTATTAGAAATTATTTTCTGTGTGGAATTCAGATTCCACTGTTAAAGTAATACTTATTATAAATTAGAAGGTTTTTTTAAAAAAAGTTTTATTAAGTTATAATTCACATATCATATAGTTCATTTAAAGTGCACATATCAGTGATTTTTAGTATCTCACAGAGTTGGGCAGTCAATCACCAGACTTAAGTTTTTGGAACATTTTCATCACCCTAAATAGAAATGCCAGCTGGGTGTGGTGGCACATGCCTGTAATCCCAGTGACTCGGAGGGCTGAGCCACCAGGGATCACAAGTCGGAGGCCAATTTTAGCAACATAGGGAGACCTTGTTTCAAAATAAAAAAGGGCTGGAGGTGTAATTCAGTGGTAAAACACTCCTGCTTCAGTCCTTAGTACCAAAAAAAAAAAAAAAAAAAAAAATCCATATACTTTAGTTGTGACCCTCACTTTTACTGCCCCCAAGCAACCATTAATCTATTCTCTCTCTTTCCATAGATTTGCATATTCTGAGAGGCTTTTTTTTTTTTTGTGAACAAAAGAGTAAAATATATAGTCTTTTTTTCTTTTGACATGATGTTTTCAAGGGTTATCTAGGTCATATCACTTCTTCATTCCTTTTTATTGCTGAGTAATATTCCATTGTATGAATATACCACATCTTATTTGTCTGTTTATCAGTTGATAGGACTTTATATTCTTTATTTCCTTTTGGTTTCAGATAAAAATACTTAACCACTTTTCGAGCAGTGTCCTGTGAATAGACATGAGCTACTTGCATATTTTTGATGTTTATGAGATTTTCCTATTTATATTTTCTTAGCATTTTTGAATCTAGATTTGTTTATTTTTTAAAATATTTGTAGTTGTGTACTGTCAGACATAACAGTATAAATAAAGAGTAATGGATTATTAATGCCAAGCTGTTTTGTGGTTGTTGTGCTACCAGGATTGTGTTACATTCAGTGGAAGTATAGGTTGAACATTTCTAATCTGAAAACTCTAAATTTGAAATGCTCCCAAGTCTGAAACTGTTTTAGTGCTCATCTGATACCACAGTGGCAAATTATACCCTGAACTCATGGTGGATTACAGTCAAAATGCATGCAGACTAAAAACGTATAAAATTACTTTCAGGCTATTTGTTTGAGGTTGTAAATGAATTTCACGTTTAGGCTTTGATTCTCTCCCCAAGATAATCTCATTAGGTATATGCAGATATTCCAAAATCCAAAAAATTCTGAACTCCAAAACACTTTTTTGGTTCTAGGTATTTTAGAAAAAGGATATTTGGCTGTACATGGATTTTGTTTTGAGTTATGGGAGTCAAAATAGTTATAGAAAAAAATTAATTTTTAATTGTTTTCTTAATGTTTTCACCTCAATGGGGATCTAGGCATAGTAGATGGAGCAGTTCTTCCTACAGAAACACGACTTCCCTGTTCAACGCGCCCTCATTGGTTGGAGCCTACTATTTATTCTTCTGAAGAAGATGGCCTCAGTAGAGCTGCTTCAGATGGTGTTGGAGGAGACAATTTGAATATGCTCTCGGTTGCAGTTAAAATATTGTCTGATAAATCAGAGTCTAATACAAAGGTGTGTGTTTTCTGCTTTTATACCAACAAAGAATGATTATGTAAAAGGCAACACATTTATTTTCTTGAAAAAAATTTTTGAACTATAATAGGATTCTATAAGCAGTACATGTGATTCTTTATATTGTTCTGTATAGGAATTTCTCATTGCTGTAGGACTAAAAGGAGCCACTCTGCAGCACAGAATGCTTCCTTCTGGGCTTAGCTGGCATGAGCAGGTAAGAGAACTATTGTGCATCAGTTTATTTTAACATTTATATGACATATACTGCACATGGAAAAGTTCACAAGAGAGAAACGTGCAGCTCAGTAGTTATCATGAAGCAGACATTATGAAATGGGACATTATCAGCTAGGCCTGGTGCTGCATGCCTGTAAGCTCAGCTACTCAGGAGCTGAGGCAGGAGGATTTTGGTGAAAGGGCCCAATTTTTAGACTGAGCTAGAGATAACTAATTAAGGAAAGAAATCCTCCTTCAACAATGAGTTGTACAGAACCCCCCCCACCACCACCACCACAGTGGGTTATTTATAAAGTGGTCTGTAGCAGACTTTATTTTTTCAAGAATTGTTTAAAAGAAAAATAATGTGAAATTATATTCATACTTTGTTGTTAATTTCATAAGATGTGATTTTCTGAGTTTTCTGTAGCAGTATAGATGTTGGATGGGACTTTTCATTTCAAATTCTGATTTTTCAAGTACTTTAAAAATATTTTTAGTTGTATATATTTAAGATGTAAAGCATGTGTTTTGTTTGTGTGTGTTTGTATAGAGTGATATCTATCTCTGTCTCTCTATTCTTTCTCTGTATAGGTAGATATATTTCAATCTATCACTTCTATAACTTAACAACAAAAATCCATGTAAATCCCTTATCTGAAATGCCTGGAACCAGAAGTGTTTTGTAGTTTGGATTTCTTTTGTATTCTGGAATATTAGTGCATACTTAATGAAATTATCTTAGGGAAGGGACCAAAGCTTAAATGTGAAGTTCATTTACATAATTAAAAAATGTCAATTCTATAAAATTCATTTACATTTTATATATGCACATATATATGTACATATGTATATTTTGAAATGCTTAATATGGTCAAATTAGCACATCTATTATCTTTCATAATTACTTGTGTCTATGCTTGCACATATACAAGTAGTTTATGAAATTAATTCCTTCAAAATGATTTTTTTTTCTTTAGCATTATCAATTTCATTGTAAATGCTTTTTCTGTGAGATACTTCGGTTTTACATCCATTAAGTATATTATATCAAAACCTTTTTATCTTCTAAAGCAGGGTATTTTATACTTTTGTGATTATAGATTTTATATTTCTTGAATATTGCTGATGAACCTGTTTTGGGGTATAATCCTCCAACTTCATTTACAACTTTTCATGTTCACCTTTGGAGCTGTGCACTTGATTACAGGTAAATTCACAAATGGAACAGAATAAAATTTAATTTAAAATGTGTATTTAGTTTTGAAAAATACATAATTTATTGAATTAAGGTTCATTTTTTTGTTGTTGTTAGTACTAGGGTTTGAACCCAGGGGAGCTTTACCACTGAGCTATATACACTCAACCCTTTTTATTTTTTATTTTAGATAGGGCTTTGCTAAGTTGCAGAGGATGGCCTAGAACTTGTGACCCTCCTACCTCTGCTTCCCCAGTTGCTGGGATTGTAGGTGTGCACCACTGCACCTAGCTCAAAATATTTTTTAAAGAGAGTTTCTGTTGCATTAAATTAACATTCTATTATTTCTTTTTGATACTAGGCCCCTTTATTTGCCAATCCGATCTCTTCTTACAGTTGAAACATTCAGCATTTCTAGTAGTGTTGCACTGGATAAGTCGTCTTCTACTCTCAGGTACCTGTGTGAACTTCATTGTATACTGAACCTGACTGTTCAGAACATGTTAGCTGGTGGATACATTTCATCGATCCTTTGTTAAAATCAGCATTCTACAAGTAGTCATATCTTTTTGTCTAGCTTACTCAAATTTTCTTTCTCAAGTGACCTGCCCTATCTGTCTACTCTTTTCATTATTGTATTTTATTTTTAGGAAAGAAATTAATCTTTGGTAGTTTTAGTTTGCTTTTAGAATATGGGATAAACTTCTCAATACTTGATATACTTTATCTTTGTTACTTAAGCCTTGTGAATTTGAGCATCTATTAAAAAAACCACTAAAAATTTAGAATTTGAGCAAATGATTAATTTTTTTTATACCACATAAATATTTCTAGAACTTATCAACAGTGAGTTTTAAAAAAAGTTAGGTAACATTAGAAATTGTATGTAATTTTGATATGTTTTATTAGAAAGAATGGTGCAGTTATGTGTAGAGTAATTCTGAGATAGATTCAAAGCTTAGTTTTTCAAACATTGGTTTTATCTTTTTTTCTCAGAATAATCATGGATGAGGCTGCTTTACATCTGTCTGACAAATGTAACACTGTCACTGTAAATTTGAGTAGAGGTAAGAGTTAAATAAAACCATCTAGAATAGATTTAAGCTTCTTTGTTTTGTGTGTGATTATATTAAAGCATTTTAACTCTGGAGTAATGCTAGTAAACTAAGGATCTTATTAAAGGATCTTTAAACATATAGTGATCATATGGTGTATATATTCAGTTTTTCAGTTATTGGTTTTCTAGCTTGATAGTATAAGTTCTTAAAAGATTAGCATGTACATCAAAATTATATATACTCCAATTATTTAATATAAGATAGTTTCTCACTAAATTAAAATGAATTGCAGGATGAAAATTATGAATTTGTAGGATGAAACTATATTTGTCACATTTCAATATTTATAGTATTATTTGCAATGAATTTTAAAGAAGTGTTCAATTTTTGGTGTATGTTGGATAAACATTTTTTGAAAGCTCTACTCAGACATTTTATTTCTTTAAAAATTTTTAGATTATGTTCGTGTGATGGATATGGGGCTTTTAGAATTAACCATAACTGCAGTGAAGTCTGATTCTGACAGAGAGCAAGTAAGTTCATAAGATATGGAAATTTTTATTGAAGTACTGATTTTTTGAGAGATAAAAAAATTGTACTCTAAAATTACTTTTCCACTTACCTAATTTTGATCAAAAATAGATAAAATATTTAAAAATCAAGATTAGGTTAATACAAGTACATTTTTCTTATGACAGATGTTCACATATTTAAAGTAAGTGTGTGCCCAAAAGGAAGTTGTGTCTCTTGTTTGGAAGACATTTTGTCCTTTTCTTCCATGTCTTGTCTAGACTGAGCCCCGCTTTGAGTTGCACTGTTCGAGTGATGTTGTCCACATCAGGACTTGCTCAGACTCCTGTGCTGCTTTGATGAATCTCATTCAGTACATTGCAAGCTATGGTGACTTACATGCACCTGGCAAGGCAGAAAGGAAGCCTGGAGGCCCTCAGAGGAAGTCCAAGGTACAGTCAACAACGTTACTCCCCCAACCCTGCCACATGAGTGACAGGCTTATGTCATTGTCTTCATGACAATCGGGTAGGAAAGAAGCTTTGAAAAGTTAACTGTCCATTCTTTACAATCTAAGAAACGGGGTCTGGGAAGGTGATTTTCTGGATCTTTTAGAAAGCATTCTGCTGTTTGGTTGTCTTTGTTTCAGAATATTAATCTTCTCAACTAATACTTTTTTCTAGTCTTTGGTTATTTTCATCTATTCTCAGGGAAGACTGAAAACATTAATGTAAGAATTGTTCTCTGCAAATCGAAAATAAAACATGCTCTGAGAAGCTTGATGGTAGATGTTCATGTTGTCAGACTTAGTTCTGTAAGAGTGGCTTCCCTCTGGGTTCTAGGTAGTGCTACTTAGCATTCAGTGTGCTTTCTCATAGAGTTCCTTTTCCCTTCCTGACAAATCTGTCAGAGGAGAGGTCAAAGATCATCACCTCTGTTGTGTAGATGATTAGTTGGAGAAACAGCAACAAACTCAGATGTTTTTGTTCCAAGTTTAGTGCTGTCTTATGTCTCAGGTGTCACATTTCTGACCAATTTAAACACTCTCCTCTTTGTTAAGCGCTTTTATTTTGTCAGGGCCATTCTTTTCATAGCCTCTTCTGTGAGCAAGATAGATCCTCAGTCCCTGGGGTGGGTGCCTCTGCTATGAACTCTGGTCCTACTGGCATTGCTTTATCTTTTGTTGAGGATATCTTACACTTCATAAGTTATCCTTCTGTGTGTGACTCCTTGCTCCTTCTGCATTATCACTGGTAATAAGGTGATTTATGACACTCCCTCTCTACTATTTGTTCTCTTTAAAAACATTCTCCCATTTATTAAAAATTAAATATTAATTCTTTCAATTTGTATTTTCCATTTTAAAAAGTATGACTTGGATTTAATGATACCACAGTTTACTAACCAAAGTGGTGAAGTAGCAGTACTGAAGTTGAGCCCTGTGAATCACTACTTAGTAGATTTTTTCCTCCCGTATATGTGTATGCCGCTTCCTGTCCTTGGGAGTCCAAGAAAGGAGGCTTTGACCTGCAGTTGCTTTGTCTGCAAAAGTGAAAGTCATCACAGTCTGTCAGATTTGTCAAATCAAACTTGCTAGTAATGCCCTTTCCCAGCTTCACAGCAGTATTGTGTTGGCATCTGGGCTGTCTTCTCATGCATTGTCTCTGCAAGATCCCAGTTCACAGTCAGTCATTCTTGTTTGCAGTAGTTGTTAGGGTTGTATGGTAGTACTAAAAACTAAAAATGAAAATGTAAATAGCTACTGGGCAGAATTTAGAAAAATGAGTATGGTTCCATTTCTGGTGTTTCTGTAAAATGTAACACATTTCTAAGATAAAATAAATATAAGGAGTTTCTTAAAGAGTACTTTCAGCTATTTTTAATTTCAATTTTTTTTTTTTTTTTTAGACAGATTTTGCTGTGTTGTCCTATTAAATGGCAGTTCATAGGCCTTTTACTCCTGAGCTCAAGCAGTGCTCCTGCCTCAGCCTCCAAAGTAGCTAGGTCTATAGGCACATGCCATGATGCCCATCTTTGGCTATTTTTAATTAAACTTTTTGGCTATAGGTAGGTTCCTCTGGTGGATCATCCTCACGTGGTCCTGTGCTTCCTGAAGCAGATCAGCAGGTTTTACGGGATCTGATGAGTGATGCTATGGAGGAAGTCGACATGCAGCAGACCACTTCATCAATAAAGCCACAGGCTAATGGTAAGACCAGGACTTTTTCCCTGGGAGCACTGATATTGTAGTGTCTTAGATTATTTGTGTTCTCAGAAATTCTTCAGTAAGTAACTTACTGAAGAAAAGACTTGTCCAAGTTTGGGTATATATGTATTAGCCAATTAGCTTGTATTTGTGGAATGTCTAGTAGATAAATAACAGTATCCAGGATGACATGAAGGATACAGAGGAAATGGGTGACAAACTTTTTCTTTTTGGTAGCTCATAGCCTAGGAAAACAAATGGGCAGGACACTGAGGCTACTTCTTGGAATGACTGAAAATTGACATAAGGAAATACCTTAGAATGTGATTTGTATTCTGTAATTTGGAAAAGATTGAAATGATTTCATGACACTAGTGAAAACGAGATGAGTTGACTTTGGAAACTGGGTGGAATTAGGTAAGTAGTGAGGAAGGAGAAGGTGACCCTGGAAAGGCCATAGACTGGTCTGTGTCAGAACACAGGCATTGAGAGCTTTAGACTCCTCGGTGCTGCCAGGCTGCTGCAGATGAAAGCACCCTTCTTAGAACTGGATAGTCAAATTGGACAGGCAGGGAGGGACTGGATGATTAGAAATCCTTGAGAACCAAACGGAACCATTTAAATATTTAAAGCATCTATTTCAAAACTAGTTTTTCTAATTGGATGGACATAACTATTTCTGTATATTGTGAATTTTTTTTTTTTTTTTTGGTGCGGGGGATCAAACCCAGGGCCTTGTGAACGCAAGGCAAGCACTCTTCCAACTGAGATACATCCCCAGCCCATATTGTGAAATCTTAATTTTTAAATATTTTATGGTGTTACAAAAGTTTAGCATTAAATGTAGCTTTCATTCTAATTTAGAATAAATTAGAACTAAGGATGTAAACTGGGAATTCTGGCTTCCTTTGTACTACCTTATTTTTAATGAACAGAGCTGTCTAATTACATGGGAAGGCATATTTAATGAATATTTATTGAGTGGCTTTACCAATTTGTGTGTGTGTTGGGTAGGGTGTCTGGAGATTGAACCCAGGGGTGCTCTACCACTGAGCTATATCCTATCTCTTTTTATTTTATATTTTGAGCCAGGATCTCACTTAAGTTGCCAAGGCTGGCCTCAAACTTGCAATCCTCCTGCCTTAGTCTCCTGAGTTGTTGGAATTATAGGTGTGAGCCACACTCCCATTCTTATACTGAGTGAGTTTAATAGACAAGATTCTTCATTAAGCACTGGACACTTAGACTGCATAATTCAGAGGTGCTACCACATGAAAGTTGAGAATTTTTTCAAAATGTATACATCGTCTGTGAGCCTCTGGAAGCCAAAATGTTACTTTATACATTTTTGTGTTCTTAGCCCCATCTCAGTGTTTGGTTTGAATGAATGTTGAAACAATCAGTGACTCTAATATGTAGGTAGTATAAATGTATAAAAATATATTCATACATATAAGGTTTTTGTGCACAAGTTATCCCGTGAACTTCCTATTGAGAGAGCTCCTGAGAACAGGTGTCCAGTGGGGAGAAAGTGTGTCCAGGAAATAGCTTTCTTTTTGTTGCTTGGAATCATTTTCCTCTTCCAATACTTAAAACATGCTTAGTAACTGTTCTTCCTCCCCAATTCATAAGCAGAGATCTCCTAGTTTTAGGTAAGGCTCTGCTAGATGTAACCAATTTCTCTTCCTCCTGCAATATTGCCCAAGAAATTTCTTCCAGAATATCATCTACAGGACAGAAATGTCAAAATGAAATTCTGGCTGAAGCAAAACGAGTCAGCATTAATCTGCTGCTGGATTCCTGAACTTTTCTAATGCCATATAACTGAGAGGAACTATCTCTACTTAGAAAACTATCATTTGCTGTTTTTTAGAGAATTAAACAGTCTTTGTATGTATCCATACATTTATGAAACAGTCTTTTTGATGTATTTCTGCCACTTGCTGAGGTGTTTTGGGGCAAGTTACTTTAGCTGTTCTTAATTCTCAGTTTCATAGGGTTATTGTAAAAAATAAATGAGATTTTGCAGGTGAAAACATTCAACCTGTATATCTGACACATAGTTAAGATGTTTAGTATTTTTTCAGAGTATACGAAACGTATTTTTTTTTTTTTTAATCTAGGTGTTTTGGATGAAAAATCTCAAATTCAAGAACCATGTTGTTCGGACCTTTTCCTGTTCCCAGATGAGAGTGGAAATGTGTCCCAAGAGCCTGGCCCCACTTACGCCTCATTCACTCACCACTTGATTAGCGATGCAATGTCAGGTGTGCCCACTGAAAACGATGATTTTTGCATTCTTTTTGCACCAAAAGCAGCCATCCAGGTAATAAATTAACAGAATTATTGAGGTTTAAAATAATGTTAAAAGTTAAATTGACCAAAGTGTCCCTGAAGAAGATTGTTTAGATTTTGTTACTTCTTATGGTTCAGTTCAGAATTACTTCAATTTAAATTCACTTTAATGGTGGTTGTACTTTATTATTTCTATGGCACATCTCTCAGACTCAGAGACTACTGCTCTATATTTTGCAAAATTTCCTATATAGATTATTGAACTGCAAATATCATATAGTTAGATGACTGTTAAGGGCATTAATATTAAATGACAGAAGTTGTGCTGCCTAGAGTGGTTGGTATAACTGGGAAAGACAAGATGTGTGTGAATGCTAATGGTTGATTGAGAGGAACACAAACACACAAAACTGCCCAGTAGTATCTTAGTAGGTGACTGAATTTGTTCACTAAGTTCTGAGAACCTTCTGGTTAAAATTTAAAAACTCAAAGCAGTCAAACTCAGGATAAGCCAATTATTAGAAACATGATAATTTGCTCAGTATTTTGAAGTTGGTCAAGTTTTGGTTTGAAATGCAGTATTGACTTTAACTGAAGGAATAAAATACATGTGCAAACCTATACATAAAATCTGTACTTTTATATTATGAAATAAGTTGTAAGAGTCAAATTGTAAACTAAAAAAAATTTTCATGAGTGATTTATAAAGAACAGAAATATAGTTCATTGTATGCTTAATGAAGCAGTCTCTCTTACATAGTGGTTAATGTCAGAATTATAACCTTATTTTATATATCAAAATTAGGAAAAAGAATATAGACTGATGAAATTCCCTTGAGATATGCAGCATAACCAGTCATTTCTAATGAGGTGAGCGTCTGTGTTACTGTTGATTTCAGGAGAAGGAAGAAGAGCCAGTCATAAAAATCATGGTTGATGATGCAATTGTGATAAGAGACAACTATTTTAGCCTACCTGTTAAGAAGACAGATACCAGCAAAGCCCCATTACACTTTCCCATTCCTGTAATTCGGTATGTTGTTAAGGAAGTTTCTCTTGTGTGGCATCTTTACGGAGGCAAGGATTTTGGGACAGTTCCTCCTACTTCTCCAGCTAAAAGTTACATGTAAGTTAATTTCTGTGCAAGTTTATTTATCAGGCCAGTGTATTCTTTTCATATAAAAATATAGAATTTATCTTAAGGGTTAATAAACTAGTATTTAAGTGTCATTTCCCATTTGTGAACTTATTTGTATTGTAATTAATGTTGACTTACATGAGTTTCAGCAAGAATTTCAAGTATTTACTATATGCCCATTCTAAAAAAGGAGCAAGACCCAGCTCTTTCTTCAGCTCCAAAGGAGGGGATAATCATGGACTGAAGGAGAACAGCGAAGTGAGTGTGTCAGGAGGCAGGAACTGTTCATTCCCTGAGCTCCCAGCACGAAGGAGGGTACTGAGCAGGGCACCAGTGCTTACTGAGCGCTTACTAAACAAAGGCAATGTTCTGCAGCTGGAGAAGAGAACTAGGCAGAGGGTACCCGGACAGTGGGGCAAAGAGTTTCCCAGGGTGCGAGGAGCAGTGACATTTGGTACAATAGTTCACCTTCTTGTACTTAAAAAGTGACTTTAAAACACTTCTGACTTGATTATAGTTCTTTTCTGTTTTCTGGCATTTCCAGGACTTGTTCTTAGACCAAAAAGTTTTCTAAGGTAATAAGAATGCTCTAAAGAGGTCTCATTTCCAAGTGAATCCTGTGATATGGAACCCAGCACCATAATTAGATTTTTCTAATTCTGACTATTTAGCAAGCAGATGACTACTCTGGTTTTGATTTATAATAATATAATTTATGACAACTTTCTGATAATTCTGTAATTTTATTTTTCTTTTCATCTTATTAATTTTTCTAATATTATTAATTAAATTTCTTTATTTTTAAAGACTATTTTCTTTTTCTTCATTTTTAGTAGTCCTCACAGTTCTCCTTCTCACACACCCACAAGACATGGACGGAATACAGTATGTGGAGGGAAAGGAAGAAACCCTGACTTTTTAATGGAAATACAGTTAAGCAAGGTAAGGAGGTATTTTGAAAGGAAAAGTCCACTTAAGATGAAAGGAGTGTTAGTGGTGTTTCTTTGGTTTCCCTAGCCTCATTGGTCTTGAGCTTTAGGTCCTAGCTCTTTGGATTGAAAAAGTACAAGGATCTCCTATAAAATGCTTCCTTTTCTTTCTTTCTCAGGTGTTCTAAGAAGCCCATGGTGCTTTTTTTTTTTTCTCTCATGCTATTCCAGGAGTTGGGTTCTCAGAGTTGAATGACCTTAGAATCCCTTAGTGGGTTATTTAGGCCTGGATTTGTGGGCCCCACTCTAGCACTGCTGACTGAATGGGTCTGACAGACATGAATTTTTAGTGTGATTCTTTTTGCAGGCACATGATAAACTGCTGCCCCAGAGTACCTGTCTGGGAAGGCCTGCCTTTGGATAGTGCATATGGCAGGTGCTCTGTGAAGTTCTCAAGGCCATAGGACCCACACCACTAATGACATTATATGCATTTAATTTAACTCTGTCAGTCTGTTCAGGATGCCCCAAGTGTCATATTTAGGATAGGTGATGTATAGATATTGTAGTGATGGCAATTCTTTGCTCCTTTTTGGAACTGAACTTTCCTTCTATTGATTTGTTCATGCAGTTTCATAGGTATGCAAGATCTTAATTTTAGGTTTTCTAATTTTGCTTGAAAAGGGTAAAAGGGGGCGGGTGGGGTAGTACAGGCCTCTAAATCCCAGCAACTCCGGAGTCTGTGGCAGGAGGATCACAAGTTCAAAGTCACTTTCAGCAACTTAGCAAGGCCCTAAACAACTTACTAAGACCCTGTCTCAGATCCCTGGTACCAAAATAAATGAGTAAAAAATTAAAAGAGTAAGGGATTTTACTAAGATCATTTAAGAAATATTAACAAAGCTTATCTGTGTATTGTAGGGTACACATAGATCAGTAAGTAAACAAATGAAACATTTAGTTCTTTGAAAGTGGAATTATAAGCTGAGATAGAATCCAAAGAAAAGTATGAGTGATTGTTTGCATTTTAAAAAGAAAATCTAATTTAAATAAAAGTAAAGGTTACTCTGTATTCCTTCTCCTTGTCTGTTAAGGTGAAATTTCAGCATGAAGTCTACCCCACATGCAGAGCAGAATGCGATTCTAGCCTCTTAGAACAGCCAGTCTCTCGGCAGGTGTTCATTGTTCAGGATCTTGAAATTCGGGATCGGCTGGCAACATCACAAATGAATAAATTTTTGTACTTGTATTGCAGCAAAGAAATGCCTCGCAAAGCTCATTCCAACATGGTAAGATTTAAAGCCTTACTTTTTGTTGTTGTATTCTCTTTTTAATATGAAAATCCCTTTTAAATATGTCACTTAAAGTTTTGTGTTCAAAAAATTATTTTGCATATTGTTGCTAGAATCCATTAACTATAATTCCAATATATTGCTATCTGAAGAAAACCAGAAATCCATAGCAGTCTGCACAAAATAATTAGGATTGTGAAAGTGTTCCAGAACATGGTTCTAAAAGCCTTATTTGAGTTATAAAATAAGGTGCTTAGTGGAAATATAGTGTGGTGGTGAAGAGTGTGGGCTTAAAGTTGGACCTGGGTTCAGATCTCAGTTCTGTAACTTACTAGTGATGGCTTTGCTTAAGTTGCTTAATCTTATCAAGTTGGAACTGACAAGCTTAGGACCTTAGAGGTTCTTTACAGAAGTTGACTTTGGAAGATGGGCCTGTACATTGGCTTCTGGGCCTCAGTAGACTCCTTTGAGCCTGCAAATACAGTATCACTCATTTGCAATTTTTCCTCTAAAGGCAGCCCAATTTCTGTCATTAGGTTCTTAAAAGGGATTGTGCTCCAAAAATTTTTGATTCAGACTTTTAAGGAAAAGAGGGTAGATAATTCATCACTTTTTGTACTCACATAGAATTAATGATTTTTCTTTATTAACATGAGAATAAGGTCATTTTATCTCACTGGGAAAAAAATGTTTTGTTTTTGTCTTATAGTTGACAATTAAAGCATTACATGTGCGCCCAGAGTCTGGCAGGTCACCACAGGAATGCTGCTTGAGGGTATCATTGATGCCACTTCGCCTCAATATTGACCAGGTTGGTAGCATGGGCATGATTCATGTGATTATGGTTAGACTTATGCCCCCTCATCCAGAATAAAGTAATGTTTCTTACTTTTGAGCTTTTGTGGAATTATATAATTTAAGCAGACTTTTGATAAATAGTAGAGCAGATTCATTAAAGGTTTGGAATATGAATTACTGGTGGGTAGATGTTATTGATGTTATTTATCCCACTCTCCTATTCATTAAGGGTGGGACAAAATACATGCTACTCACTCTCTCCAGTCCTTGTGGACTTACTTCTAGTTTAGATATACACACCATTTTCAGAGACTATTAAAGGACTTCCTAATGAGTTGAATGATAAATATAAAGGATTGTGTTGTAATAACATCGGGGAAGATAATTTTTCTACCCTGAGCAAAATGAAAATTAGCTAATTGTTACCTAAAGAGGTCATAAACAACAGATTTATGGAAAGATGTAAATAAGGAAAACCACTTTCCCATATTGAAGTAAACCTCCCATCATATTTTTTCTGGGCTAACTTTGACCCTGAGAAGTGCTTAAAACATGGTTGTAAAAGCTATATTTGAGATATAAAATAAGATGCTTAGTGGTAATATAGTGTGGTGGTGAAGAGTGTAGGTTTAGAATCGGAACTGGATTCAGATCTCTGTTCTATAACTTACTAGTGTGTGGCTTTGGTTAAGTTGCTTAACTTCTCCAAGACTCACTTTCTTTATTGATAAAATGAGCGGGATTGTAATACATGCATTAGGATTTTTAAGAATGAGGATTATAGACTGATGTAAGGAAACACTTATGGTAAGTGCTTGGTAGCCTATGTTAAGGGTCTTAATGTTAACTGAAACATATAACAACTGCAGAACACAAATGGAATTTTTAATCTGCTTTAAAATAATAAAACCCTCTTCATATCCTTTATATTGATTTGAGCTCAGGTTTGGAAGCAGAGTATTTATTTGTGAGGTGTCATTCATTTACTTAAATAATATTGATTGGATATTATTCATTAGTTACTTAAATAAAATGTGAATAATCAATTATAAGCAAGTAACAGGTATTTTGGGACTGAATTTAAATATTTATATTGCAAACAGAATGGCATTATCTCAGAGAACAATGTACTGTGAGGTACAGGAGTGGACCTTAGTTTCACATTAATGCGTATGACTTCTGGGCCAGATTTTAGGTTTTCTCATTATGAGAATAATATCTTTTGATATTCGTATCCATATTTTAGTTTAGTTTATCTATATATTGGCCTAGTAGAAAGATTTATGGGAAAATTAATCTGTGGAAGCACCAGTGTGAGCAAGACTGAGTGACATTTGTCTTTATGTCATGACTTTATTAAATGTGGCAAGCCCAATTCCTTTAGTAGACTTCTTTCTTTAGTGTTGAGTATAATTTCTTTGTTATAACTATAAAACATTAAAACATCAAAATGAAATATTAATCCTAAAGAAAACAGGGAAATAAATGTCTGCATTGAGGAAAAATGGGAAATCAGTCCCTAAGACATAAAACCTAGGAAAATAAAACCATGCTTCAATATACAAGCCTTATGTTTTTTACTGAATGAAAAAAAAATCTTTTCTACATGGCATATTTTGAGATTGCAAACCGTCATGGAGTAGAAAACCTTGCATTCTATTCATTTTTTCTTATGAAAATAAATCAGTTGGTGAATGATATGCTTTGAGTAATATTTTTCTTAGCCAGCTTCTCCTGATCTTATTCATCTTAATTGAATTGTAGACATCAAGCTTCATTGCTGTTGGAATTAAGGGCATTTGCTTCCAAAGCACAGCACCTCCATAGCACAGGCAGTAAACAGTGCAGATGAATGAGTCCCACTGTGCAGGAGATAGGAGATTCAAAGTATGAAGGGCCAGATTCCCTGATTGTCCTAGTCTAGCATTTGTTTTAGCCTTGCACTGCCTGGGAATTGTGTAGGGGAGACTTGTTAATGAATTCAAAGCCATTTCCTGAATGCCTACCTTGTCCCAGGTTCTGAACTAGGATGCTGGGGATACAAAGATGAATAAGACATTCCTATCCTCAAAGATCTCTCTGTAGTGGGGAAGACTGACATAAAGCAGATGCTTTTAATATGCTGTGGTGAGTACAAGTGATAAAGAAGGCGTAGAATGATGTGCCTGGCCCGCAAAGGGAGTTTGGAGGGTGAGGGACGGTGAGGAAAGGCTTTCTGGAGGCTGGGATATGCAAACTAGGTCTTAGGGAGTGTCAGGGTGTTAGGCCAGTGAAGTTCTTCATGAAGACATGAGGGGCTTAAGTCAGGCTGGGCTGGAGGCCATTCTGGTGAGATAGGGAAGCACTGGGGCTGGGCAAGGGTACATAAGTAGCAGCACGTTGGCATATTTGTGTACTTTGTCTTCATCACTTCCTTGTTTGAGTATGGCATTAAAAGTAATTCTTTAACAGTTTAAATCCTATTGCACTATTAATATCCTTTGTTGTTGTACCTTAAAGCTGGCATAAATATTTGCTATGGAAGTTTTTTTAAGTTTTAAAAACATTATTGTATTGAAGTATAATTTATATAATAAAATGCATAGATTTTAACTTTACAGTGAAACTTTAACAGATTTGTGTACTTGCGCGACTACTAAACCAGTTGAAGTACATAACATTTCCCGTACCCCACACAATCCCTTTATGTCCCTTTGTAGTCAGTTTGACTACCCCAAAGCAACCACTTGTCTTTCAATTACCATAATTTTTTTTTCCTATTGCATAGTTTTATGTACATAGAATTGTGTTTGGATTCTGCACTCAATATTTTGTCAGTTATTCACCTGTGTTGTAGCATGTCAAGAATCTGCTCATTGTTTTTACGGTGCTGGGGTTGGAACCCAGGGCCTCATGCATACTAGGCAAGTGCTATAACCCTGAGCTACACTTCCAGCCCAGTCCATTTTTTTTTTTTTTATTGCCATGTGGTGTTTCACTGTGTGGATATTCCACAATTTATTGATCCGTTTACCTGCTGATTTACATTTGAGTTATTATATGTATAAGATAAAAGCAGGATTTCTGGGTGTTCAGGGGATATATGTTTAACTAGCATAAGCAGCTTCCAGACAGTGTCCTACTGTCCTATTTGGCTGTACCAAATCTACATTCCCATGAATTACCAGTGAGCACTCTAATTGCTTCACATCTTTGTCAAACTTGCAAGCATCAGCTTTCTAATTTAGTTGTTTACTTCGTGTTCATGGTGGTTTCATTTTGGGTTTTTCTGAAGACTAGTGATGTTATGCGCCTTTTCACATGTTTGTTAGCCATTTGTATATATTTTGTTATGCCTCTGAATTTTATGCCTGTTTTACTGAGTTGTATAGAGTTTAGCATAAATACAAAATAAAAATTGAGAACATTTTAAAAAGCTGGGAGTGGTGTCACGTTGTGTATTGTGTCTAATTTTTCTTTTAAATAATTTTTAGTTGTAGGTGGACACAATACCTTTATTTATTTTTGTTTATTTTTAAGTGATACTGAGGATTGAACCCAATGCCTCACACATGCTAGGTGAGTGCTCTACCACTGAGCCACAACCTCAGCTCTTCTATTTTTTTTCTTTTTGAAATTTGTTTTAGTTGTTGGTAAACCTTTATTTATTTTACGTGGTGCTGGAAATCAAACCCAGTGCCTCACACATGCCAGGCAAGTGCGCTACCGCTGATCCCCAGCCCCAGCCCAGCCAGCTTTGCTTTTTCTTAAAAAGCACATTGATATCTGAAATTTTCTGTTTTTATGAAGGCAATCTTAGACTTAAAACCTTGATTGTATTAAAATGTTACCATCTAGTGGCCAAGGAAAGCATTTTATATATGGTTAGATTTGTTAATGGGTAATACTTGATATAAATAACATATTATTTGATAAATGTGTAATGTAAATAATGTATAAACTATGTACAGGAATATACGTGTGTAAAGCATTACAGAGTAATGAACAGCCTATGAACTTGCTACCTACTTCTAGTAGTGTTAGAGCTGCCTCATTCCCCTGTGCTCCATTGTACCTAGAATATTCTTCTAACATGATAATTTATACTTGAGATAAATGGGATCCTAAGTACTCAGATCCTTGGAAATTGTCAGACTTTTTTGGTGTGCTTCCAAATATTGTGACCCTATAATTGAACTTTGCCTTGTATTTTGGTGTAGTATTAATGTTTTGTATTAATTTAGGATTTTTTAAAGTGGAAGGGAAGAATAAGAAAGAATAGGCTCAGGCATTTGATTTTTATATGCCCCAGGATGTACTTGTCACTTTGAGAAAAGCAGAATGAAGCTGCCAAAAATGGGCAGATGTGAATGGATTATCAGGACAGAGCCAAACATTTTTGTTTGAAACTCTATAGTATCAGAAGGGACTACTCTGAATGATGGATTTTATTTTTCATTCTTATTTTGAATGTCGTTGTCCACTGGAGAAAATGTATAAGGTAACACAGTGGTAAAAGCAGTGATGAGACATTAAGAACTCTCATGGCAAATGAGTATCCAGAACAAACTAGTTGCCATTATTATTGTTAGTAGTGTTACCACTACAATTTAGAATGAAGAGTAATGCCAAACAAGAATGAGAATGCTCTGTTTCTAAGAAAACTGAAAGGTACTTTGAGAATCATTCCTAGCTTTGTAATTTTTAATTTCTCTAAGTTAATTTTCTCAGAGTTGTGAGAATTGATAGGAAAGGTGTGTGGTAGGGGGGAGGTAGGGTTACAATAAATTATAGCTATATTTGAATAATGAGTAAAATGTGAGATTTTAAAATTACTTTGTTTCATAGTTTTAGAAATAGATGTCCTTTTCCTCTTTTCAGTTGTAATGACTTCTCTTAATTCTAGGATGCCTTGTTCTTCCTGAAGGATTTCTTCACAAGTCTTTCTGCAGAAGTGGAGCTTCTACTGACTCCAGATCCAGAAGGTATTTAACATAGTTTGAAAAATCTACAGTAAGTACAGATGCCCTTAACTTAGGATGGGGTTATATCCTGAGAAATACATTGTAAGTTGAAAACACTTTAGAGTTGAAGATGCATTTAGTTATCTAACCTACTGAACATCATAGCAACATAACACTGTAGGTGTTTTTTGTTTCCCCTTGTGACTGAGGGGTTGGTGGAACTGTGGCTACCTGCAGATACCTGCCATCACAGACAGAATCTGACCACAATTATTAGCCTGTGAAAAGATAAAAATTCAAGGTACAATTTCTACTGAATGTACATATTTTTTTCATACCATTGTGAGGTTGAAAAATTTTAAGTCAAAACTGTCATTAAATTAAATTGGGACTGTTTGTACTTGGATTGATATGAGGTATTTTTGAGAATATGCTTATTTTTATTAGTGCATTATAGTTAGTAGTGAGGTTCACTTTGACTTATTCATATTTATAATCTTTATTCCCATGTACATACATATGTGTTGTTTTTAATTAATGCAAATGTAGTTTATATAAAAGTAATAATTACTGAGAAGCAAATTTTCTCTGTAATAGGGTTTGTATTTATTAAATGAAAGGTAACAAGATTGATTTAAACAGTTGCTCTATAGAGACATACCTAATACTTCAAATGTGCACATTACATTTTCAGTCAAAAAGTCTCCTGGAGCTGATGTCACCTGCAGTTTGCCAAGGCATTTGAGTATTTCAAAGGAGCCAAATCTAGTTCTTTCTTTCCCTGGGCCAAAACTTTCCCAAAATGAGAGTGCCAGTGCAGCGGAGGCAGTTAATGGAGCAGAGGAAAAGGACTTCTCAGCCGAAGAAGCATCATTTAGTGATCAGCCTGTGTTTTTTAGGTAAATAATTTAATTTTGATAACAAGTTACCTTGAAGTTCTGAGGGTAGTTCTGTAATGTGTAAGTATACTGGTAATTGTGAGGTTACATCAGCTTTTCTTTGCCTTGCCACATAATTAACTCTAGTGTGTTTGTTCGCGTGTGGTGCCCATCTAACTTACATGCTCATTTATATGTAGGAACCCTGGTTCAGGATCTGTCTCTTGAATCTGTTGTACAAGTTCCCTTTTCCTCTTAACTTCTTCCCTTCTCTGCCCGCCCCCCAGTCTTCTTCTTCCTAGTCACTGTTAACAGTGTCTTATCCCTCCCCAAACAGGAGGTTTTCCTTTTGCCTCTTTTCACACCTTGTCTTTGGCATTCCTGCCTTTTCTCCTGTGGGATTTTCTACCTGATGTTCCCCATCACGGTTGTCTTTCCTTTCCTGACCCTTCCTCCTTGGCTGAACCATCACTCCCTCATGCCCAGGTCTCCTGCACTGCTGCTGCCTGCTCTGACGCTGTCTAGCTGCCTGGCCAGCTGGCCACATGCTGGAGTTCTCTCACCTCTCCAGACTTTCATCTTCTTGTCCTCTTCTTTCCTAATTCTTGATGGAAGGGATGGAGCCTTGGCATTAACAAGGGAGAAAGAGCAAAACCCCTTGTTGAGAGGGACAGTTAGCTACCTTCTCTGGTTCCCTGAATCCTTCCCCTGTTGGCATCATGGCCCCCTGTTTCTCTGTCTTCTCCACTAGATTCTGACGTTAGACCTTAGATCTGGCCCAAAGTGGCAGTAGATGTATTTGAAAGTGTTTGTTACGTTTTGAACATCTTGAGTACTTACTGTGTGTACACCAGGTTTTGGTCTACACACAATGAAAAATCAGTGAGCTTACAAATAATTAAAATAACATTTGTTCTGAGTAAAAGAAGTGGGGAAGGAGAGAGTACCAAGTGTATTGCCCAGACAACCAGGGGGAGATGAGCATTCAAGAAATGAGGAGCCGAGTCCTGTGGCATATGCCTGTTATCCCAGTGACTCAGGAGGCTGAGGCAGGAAGATTTCAAGTTCAAAGCCAACCTCAGCACCTTAGGGAAGCATTTAGTAACTCAGTGAGACCCTGCCTCTAAATACAATACAAAAAGGGCTGGGGATGTGGCTCAATGATTAAGTGTTTCTGGGTTGAATCCTCAGTTAGCCCCCCTACCTCCAGAAGGAACAACCTATGATCCCAGGCTGAAAGAGATTGCTGTAAATACACTATTTCTTTTCTCTGAAGATTAAGTGGACTTTTGTGAGGTGGCTTAGGTTGTAACCACCAATATTAATTCTATGGGGAAAAAAGTTCCATGTATCCAGTTTACATTTAGCTTTTAGAAGCCAGATGAGTTTGTTTGCTACATGCCATCAATGTACATTATTTTATTCTCCTAGGATTCTCAATATTAGTATGTTGATAACCTACTTACAAGCATAAATTTTAAGGATTCTCACCAAAATTTACCAATGTAGGTGGCATTTAAAACATTTGCTGGTGAAGACAGGCTCAAAGTGTTTTAAGTCACTTGCCCACGATTGCATCCCATTTAACTGATGCCGGGTCTCCTGACTGCTTCACACCAGCCAGAAGAATCATCTAACCTCTTCTCTTTTTTACTTCTTGGTAATGATTGACTTAATGATTACTCTTAAAGGTCACTTTTATTAATTTGTTTTTATTAATTGTATGAATGGAGAATATCTACCAAAATAAATTTTTATAAGAATGAACATTATTTAATAAATTAGAAAAAGTTTTTGTGAGAAAAATTAAAATATACTAAATACAAAGTTATCAAATGACTAATATCTGATTAGTTGTTACCTTACGAAAAGATAGAACTAAAAGATATTTTTTATTTAGGTTATAAGATATTTGCAGACTTATTTTGTGGTTTTATTTTTATTGTCTAATTCAACAAATTAATTTATATGTAATTTAAACAATTAGTAATTTTGAATATAAATAACTCCCTCCATTGTTTATCTCTAGAGAATTCAGATTCACATCAGAAGTTCCTATTCGACTTGATTATCATGGCAAACATGTATCAATGGATCAGGTTTGGAAATTTTGCATAAATATGTGCTATAAAATTATCTCTTTTTTTTCCTAATGGGCTCAATTCTTTTAAACTTTGCACTATCATAGTTTATAGGTATATAAAATTTTAACACACACATATATAGAATTGAAATGAAGCGCATAGGGTTTTAAATTTTAATTTTTTAAAGTAAATCATTTAAATATTGTTTCCTTCAGTGCCATAAGTATAATTTGGGATCTAGTGGGTAGTACATACTATGAATTATATATTCTGTAAATATTTCAAGATTTTTTAGCTTTGTTAATGAATATCATGTTGATTTTCCCCACATAACAATGATATTAAATGTTGAGTCTGTCTTTATTTATGAATTAATCCAAATGTTTTAAACTTTAAAGGGTACGTTAGCTGGGATTCTGATTGGTTTGGCCCAGTTAAACTGCTCAGAGCTAAAGCTGAAGAGGCTTTTCTATCGGCACGGGTAAGTTGATTTATCCTGAGAGGCTTTAAGGGGAGGCTACTAAGGCCAGTTGACAACAAATTAGAAATGGAGCCCTCATAGCAAGCATGCATATGTTAGTTGTTTTAAAATACAGTGTTTTCATCCTAGAGAGCTCATTTTTAGAGTACTCTGATTGGTTAGGGGCTAATTTTTATTCTGAGAGAGACAGAGTCAATTGAATAGAGTACTAGTATTTAAAAATAGCTATCATTTAGGACATTTCTAATGATTTCCTAAAGTTATAAATTAGCTTATTCTTTGAAAAAAATTAATGGCAATTTATAGACTTTGGGTTAATTCTATGCTAGAGCTTTAGATAGTCAAGAAATAAGGATAGTGGAACAACACATACATGTACTTAAGTCTTGTGGAAATTAGAAACATTACAACATTATTAACATTCTATATCTGTTTATGTCTATATTTACCTGCCATCTAATATAAATATGTAGAAAGAGAGAGAGTGATTCAGATTGCGAGTTAAGTGGCTGGTATATGTTAATTTTTGATTTAAAAAAATTTTGTTTTAAATTTTTAAAAAGTATAAAAATTTTGCTCGGGGCTGGGGATGTGGCTCAAACAGGTGCACGCTCGCCTGGCATGCTTGCAGCCCGGGTTCGATCCTCAGCACCACATACAAATAAAGATGTTGTGTCCGCCAAAAACTAAAAAAATAAATATTAAAAAAAATTTTGCTCACATAATTCATAAATTTAAGTTAAAAAACTTATCTAAATGTATAAAGTTTATTTTTCCTTTCTATGTACTGATAGTCATTTACTCTAGTTTGCTAGGTGTTGATAAGTTATTTTCATATGCAATTACTGAATGGCTCAATGACATTAAGAAGAACCAGCTACCAGGAATCCTGGGAGGCGTTGGACCTATGCATTCACTGGTCCAATTAGGTGAGTTTTCTCTTTTAACCCTTTTGGGGTTATGAATGAGAGTCTACATGAAGATCATTTTTCTAAAAACCCACATGTGTACTGTCAGACAAAAAACTTTGCCTCCAGTTTTGGGGTTAAAAACTCCAGGATTAGAATGTTAATGGAGTTTTGAACCCCAGAACTCATGTTGATTTTTGTGCTGTTTCAGTGCAAGGCCTCAAGGACTTAGTGTGGCTACCCATAGAGCAGTACCGGAAGGATGGCCGAATTGTCCGAGGGTTCCAGAGAGGCGCCGCTTCCTTTGGCACTTCAACAGCAATGGCAGCTCTGGAGCTCACAAACAGAATGGTCCAAACCATACAGGTATCTTTCCCAGCCTGTCTTAATCCACAAGGAAGAGCTACTGTAAAGGGGCTGTTTTGTTTTTAAACATACGTGAAAATATAAATACACTAAGTGTTGAGCATAGATGTTTTATTTGTAATTATTTAGTATCATTTTATCACTTAGATGTCCAACATTAAAATATTCAGTAGAATGGAACAGTGGAATGCAGTGTTAAATTTGTTTGCCTGTTTCAGGTAAATAACAACCATTAAATTAGGGGATTTGTTTTATCAGTCTGTATAAAAAGAGCATAGCTAAATTCAAGAAAGCTTAATTGATTAAACAGTAGAGATATTAAGGTTTGTTTCCATAAATTGTATAACATAGAAATATTGAGTATTCTCTATGGAGAGAGAAAGGAACTGAATAAGTGAGCTCAATCCAGATATGAGTTTTTAGTTATCTTTCATATTCTTATTCTAGAAGTCATAACTCTTGTATAGAATTCAGACCCTGGAAGCTCTGCACACTCCCCATAGAGTTCTCTGTTGTTACAGAGCTCTCCAGACTGCTTTCTAATTCATTTCTTATTCTGACAAAATATCCAGGCAGCAGCAGAGACTGCTTATGACATGGTGTCTCCTGGTACTCTTTCTATTGAGCCCAAGAAGGTCAGAAGGTTTCCTCATCACCGATTAGCTCACCAGCCAGTAGACCTGAGGGAAGGTGTGGCCAAGGCCTACAGTGTCGTCAAAGAGGTACGTAAGTGCTTGAGTGGACAAGTCACTAGTTTGCTTATTTTCCTGGTTGTCACCCAAAGAGCATTCAGTAGTGTTAATGTGTTTCAGAGGAACCCCTGAGAATGGAATGGGAGCAGCCACCAGTAGCATGTGACATATCTTCCTGAAGTGAGACAGGAGGGCTAGGTTGTGACTAACAGCCTTCCACCAAGAGAAGAGAGCGAGGGGCAGATTCTCACTACCACAGAAGTATGTGGGGAATGGCAGAAATATATGCCCATCTGAAGTTTTTTCTTTTTGGTTCTGGGGATTGATCCCAGGGGTGCTTTGCCATTAAGCTACACCCCCAGCCTTTAAAAATTTTTTTTATTTTGAGACCGGTTCATACTAAGTTGCTGAGGGTCTTCCTAAAGTTGCCCAGGTTGCCTTGAAGTTGTGATCCTCCCAGCTCAGACTCCCTAAATTGCTTGGATTACAGGAGTGCACCACTGTACCCAGCTCACTATCTGCATTAAAGCAAAGTTATACTTTGTTAGTGTTATATTTTTTTTAAGAACTGCAGCTTTTCAGTGAACCACCCACCTTCATCCTAATCTGAAGGTGATGCATATTTTTGTTTATGTGTTTATGTGTCCATGTTACTACTCATAATCGGATTTAAATGACTTTATAGTATCATGATGTAAATATACCATAGTTTATTATTTTCCTATTGGTGACTATTTAGTTTCTATTTTTCCCCCTGAAGCACTGCTAAGGGAAATCTTCACCTAAATGTGTGTGTTTACATGTGCAGAAAGTTTTCTAGGGTGGAGTGGGTGGGTTGCAGCCAAATCTTGCCCTGTAGTAGGCATGCTACGTGGCTCTCCAGCAATCATGTAATGAATGCTGATTCTTTCTGTTGCCTGGAGTATTCTCTGGCTTCATCATTTTTGACATTCTTTTTAACATGACATGAAGAAGTTTGTGGTCACGCTACTTTATGGTTCATGTTTTAGAATTTCATAAAAGACATTTCACCAGTCATGTTCTGGTGATAAAAGGACCTAGACCAGTCCTTCTTCTACTGAAGTAGACTCTGTGGTTCCCAAGTCTGTGGGAAGGCCAGTGGGGTAGGGCCCAAGAATTATATCAGGGGATAAAAGAAGGGAAGATCTAAGTTCAACTTCTGAAAAGAGATATAGCGCAGAGAATGAAGAGAGAATTACCAGTATTGGTCCAGTTACCAACAGATTTGTAAAACTTATTACTGAGGTTCAAGGTAGGGCAAAGGCAGTGGCAGCAGGGAAGAGCAGCACTTTTATATGGAGCACTTGGGAAGCACTTGCCTGACAATGTATGTTTATACAACATGTGCATTGATGTGGTCCTTTGTGCCAAGGGTATAAGTGGTTCTTAAGATAGGTGCCGATGCTGACTTAGAGATGAGGAAACCAGCTTAGCACGAACAAGGAGCCCCCAGCAAACCACAGCAAGCAGATGGTGGGCCAGGACTGATGCCCAGGGAACTGCAGCTGAAGTTCAGTTCTTTTCTCAAAAACCGTCTGTAGGAAGAATGAAGGAAGAAAGGATGGGGACAGTGCTTGAGCTGAGTTGTGAGGGCATGCTGGATTAGACTGAAACTGAATTCTGAACTAATGTTTTTTTTTTTAATAGAGGTTCCAAAATGCTGAGAAATATTTTTTTTTTCAGTTTAGATGTTAATAAATCAAAGAAAGAGAGAACGTCTCAGTTGTTACATAAATAACTCGTCTGTGAGATGGAGGTTTGCAGACTAGCCTGCAGGTCACATCTACCCAGGCCTGTTTTTGGAGGGACCTTCAAGCTAATAATGGTTTTCACAATTTTAATTGACTCTAAAAGGGAAATCCAGAAAGAAATGTGAATAGACTGTATGGCCTACGAATCTCTACCATCTGGTCCTTCTCAGAAGATATTTGTTGACCCTTGTGCTCTGTGATCTTTAGTGGTAGTCAGATCTTTGGGATGTGGTCATGGTAGTCTTCCAAGCAGCGTCAGGCTCTTTAATTCCAACAAACACCGTAAGAGGCAGCCAATGTTTTAATTCCCCATTTAAAAGACTAGTTTGAGGTTACACAGCTAAGTGATGGGGTTTGAATTTTCTTCTGTGTCTCCAGACTTGGTGGAGTTGGTCATTCACTCAGCGTCCTGACCTGTATTGTGGGCAGGAGGGGAGGGGGGCAGACTAACTGCAGGGAAGGTGATACAGGGAGGTGGATGATTTGTACTCACAGTTCCTCACTGGCTGTTGTCTTCTAGATGGTTTTAAAGGGAGCACTTCTATTTCTTTTAGTTTTCTGAACTTTGTGCTGTGTGTATGTGTAGAACTCATGGTATTACATGTTTTTGTTTGCTGCGCTGGGTAAAAACCTTATGTTATTAGCTTGTTAAAGTGGTGACTGGATTCTGAGTTAAGAGAAGACCTTTGATTTCCCAGGAGAACCGAAAGTTCCTTTATATATTGGACCTAGCATGAGGGAACAGTGCCCTGGTCTCTCTGGGGAATTTCTGAGTCAGATGAATAGCAGAAGTTCAAAAGGCACATGAGGTTTTACTCCTAATGGCACACAGCACATTTATACATTATCCCCGGAGCTGGGTGGCCATGATTGCTTTAACACTGTAGACCAGGGAGATTGAGATGCTACAGAAGCTTTGTCTCTAGTCCTTGGATGACAGGTTTCTGCTGTGTGTTCTCAGAATTTTCTCTTCAACTCAACAGAATGGGTCTATTTAGCTTTTTTATTGTAATTGAATGTTCCTCAGTTATCTTTTCTAATACATAGCCAGTAATTTAAGACAAATAATTTTCTACAGCTTAGGGGAATTAAGTTTTCTTTGTGTTGCATCAGAGGAGCTATCACTGTGGTCCTTTAAGTGAGTGTTTATTTGAGCTTTGTTTCCTAAGTTGGGTTTAACGGGAGTGATTAATCAAGCTAGAAAAACTGCTCTTGGATCATTAAGTATTTCTGTAAGCTTCCCTGTGTGAAAAGTAGTTTAGCTACATTTTGTATGCATTGGTGTCACAACAAAATACTAATACTTGCCTCTTTTCCTTATTATTAGAATTTGTCATAAAAATAATTATCCTGGGTAATCTCAAAAAAGCAATTATTTGTCTACTTATAAATATAATGTTATTATACTGAAAGTGTATAATATAGGATAATTCAGATTTCTGACCAGTAATTTATTCCCCTTCTCCCCCCGCCCCCTAGGGAATCACAGACACGGCTCAGACCATTTATGAAACAGCAGCTCGAGAACATGAGAGCAGAGGGGTTACCGGTGCCGTGGGTGAAGTCCTGCGCCAGATTCCCCCAGCAGTGGTGAAACCTCTGATTGTTGCCACTGAAGCGACATCAAACGTGTTGGGTGGCATGAGAAACCAAATTAGACCAGATGTTCGGCAAGACGAATCACAGAAATGGCGCCATGGGGAGGACTGGCATTTCCAACGAGACTCCTTGTGAGGAGAGTAAGGGTGGAATGAGGAGCATAGAGCCCCAGTGGCAGCTTCAGCGGGAACTCATTTATTTTATCGTGCTCATCTCAGGAACAAAAGCATTTTTTTTTTTAGTTAAATAATTTAACGTCAAAACAACATGCAACCAAAAATTCTGATATTTAGGACTAGTTTGGTATTTGCCTATAGAAGCGTTTGGTGGCTGGTGTCAAAGATTGTTAAAGCATTTGCTGCCAAGTTAGTGTATTGCTTACTTTTATTAAAATGACTATAATTCTCCTTGTTGTAGACAGGATTTCATTGGAAACCTTCTTTTACAGCATAGAGTGCTCAAAAAGCATTGGAGCATTCTAAAGCACTATTTATGTAGCTCTGGTGAGTTAATTTTTCTCAAGGTTCAGAAAGAAACACAGCTTCAAAACTTTGGTTGAGAATGAGAGAAGCCCCAGGGGACGCAAAGCAAATAGGGCTTTTAATATGATACCAGTGTGAAAACACAAGTCACCCTGCTGGGTTAGGTGTTCCCCACACATGAGGTGTCAAGAGCAGCATTCGTCCCATTTACTCGGAAAAGCCTTCTGGAGCTTGGAAAAAGTGAAGTCACAGACATATTCTGTCCTGTTGCACTTTATCCTCTGTGTGTGTTTGTGTGTGTGTGTGTGTGTGTGTGTGTGTAGATAATACAAGTCATGTTCTTTATTCCTTATTCTTTGTCATTTACAAAGTTACACAAAACACGAAGAGGAGTAAACATGCCTGAGAGCTTCTGGCAGACGGAAATACCCAAGTGCAGTAGCTTCCTCTAAGTGAAAGTGGAAACGTGCATTCTATAATGAACTGGGCCCATGTAATTGTTTGTTTAATTTAAGCAGATATAGTGCAAGCTTGTTAGAATGTGTGGGAAGGGAGATTGGAAATAGTTTTTACTCTTTGAAAATTAAATTAAAAAATCCTCAAAACATATCCCTAGTAAACTAATTCAGAGTACCATTTTTATTTGGTTAACAGTGTACATTTTGATAACCTGTCAGGAATGAATAAACTATTTTCTATTTAAAGATAAAATTGTTTTATGCTTTAATGACTATTCTGCTATTCATAGAGCATATTCATAAATGCAGTACTTTGATTTAGTCCAAAATATTTGGAAGTACTTAGAATTGATTGTGGTTATTATCAAGTAAATGATCCCCAAGGACCGAGAGAGGTCCCTGATTGTGAAGTATTGTCACATAGCTTCTCATTCCTAATGTGTGGGAGGGGTTGCAGGGGAGTATTGTCAAGGTGAATTTGGATTTTGGAATTGTTTTTTCTTTTGGGTGGGGGTCAGAAAATGAAATTAAATCAATTTTATTCTCTAAATTTGTAAACAGGGAGGCAATGCAACCCAAAAATCCACATATTCAGAATTCATAAAAGTGGTATTACATAGCATTTAAATTTACTTTTTTTCCTTTTTATTGCTGAAAAACTTAGAAAGGCAATGCTACCGGCAACTACCTGCTTGAGCACCATGGAACCATTTGTAACTCTGTCCCTATTAACAGCCTGGCCCTGACCAACATTAAGGTGGTGACACTGTGTACCACCATGACAGTCCAGCCTCTGGGGTGTATTTTGTTGCCTTGCTCACCAGCTCTAGTATTCTGTTTGCCTTAAAATAAACCATGTTGTGTACGCTACCTGATTAATCAAGCTGAAAAACATTGGATCAAACTTTAAAATCTTTAATCTCTTAATCCATAGTTATACTTAAATTTAATTAAATGTAATATGGGGGAAATAATTATCCTTTTCTTTGCCCTTGAGTTGTGAATGGTTTAGTTGAAAAAGCTCATTAACACATATGTCCTTTTGATGGGTCTCTGCACTGCCTTCTGTCCCACCCTCCTGCCCCACTTTGGGTGGGATCACTGACTGGAACAAAAACTGTGTCTCTCAGAGATTCAGTGTCAAGGGTCTGTTCATCGTCAGTTTAGCCAAAATGCTCTTCCCTTGAGCTGTTTGTAGAGGGCCTGTATCTGAACATGTGTATGTTAACTATCTCCTACTAAAGAGGGTCTTTTCAGACTTCCATGTGAGGACACAGTGAGGAGTGTGCAGCAGGATCCTTGGGTTGCTGGATCTGCAAGCCACCAAGCAGATGACTTGGCAAACACACTTAGTTCTCGGAGTGAAGGTTTCTTTTGACCAAGCCTGATGGGAATTTGTGTGCACCTGTGCGAATGGTGGCACGTGTCTGTGCCCCCTACATTGGGAGGTGACCTTGAGTGGGAACTGTGACTCTGGTCACATCACACCCTGTGCAGCTGTGGGCTACTCCATATCTCAGGCTCTTAGTGATATGTTTTTGAATTGTCACTTTGCCTGCGTGTTGAGTCGGGATGCGATGCATGCTGTTGCATTGAGCCCCTTGCAGGTCTCCCCCAGGAGTCCAGGTAAGCAAGCTCCATCAGGATCTGCCAGGAGCCTTAGAGTCCCACAGTGCTGTTGAGGTGACTGTGTTACAAGTAGGCAGCACAGACCATAGCCATAGCCATGTATTTCTCTTGAACTGACCAATTTTACCTTCCTGTGTGTCCCCATATTGCTGTTATTTACAAGTACAACATCTATTGTAGGACTCTTTTTTTTTGGGGGGGGTACCGATTGAACCCAGGGGCGCTAACCACTGAGCAACATCCCTAGTCCTTTTTATTTTGAGACAAGGTCTCACTAAGTTGTAGAGCCTGGCTTCAGACTTGTGATCCTCCTGCTTCAGCATCTCGAGCCCCTGGGATTACAGATGTGCGCCACCATGCTCATCTGAACGTTGGCCTTTGACAATAGATAAAACTCTTTCTTTCAGATTCTGTGGCAGTAGACTTTCATTTTAATGAAATTTGGGTACAACTTGGTTCTTGCTTAGAGTGAATATATTTAACACTGATGTTTTTATATGCAAAAGTCACTTTAAGAAAAAAATCTTTCCAAGGAGCAGCATGCCTACCATGGCAAAATAGTAATAAAGACCAGTGGTTTTTGTCCCCTTCCATGTGCCACTTTTTAAGTGCTGTTGCAGTATTTCTGGCTTTTAGGGAATTGCTGTTGAACCTCAGATGCCCTTTGACATGGGTCCTTGGTACCTGTGTTCTCACCAATGGAAGAGTTGAATTTTAAATGCAGAATCTACATTTTCACTAAATGGTTTTAGGATTAACTATTAATTTTCTTAACATTAATGTAAATATTGTATAGTGTGAAAAGCTGGGGCTGGGAATGTGGCGCAGTGATAGAGTGCTTGCCTCATGTGTGAACCCTGGATTCAATCTCCAGCCCATGGGGGCTTAAAAAAGAAAAAAAAAAAAGCACTCAGCTTCCGTTTTCTCATGACTGTGTGGAGTGAATTCCCGAGGTTATGGTTAATGTGCTGAGCCATGGGGTGCACACTCTTTCCTTTGCCTTCACATCTCCTGGCCTCACCTGCAGCAGCAGAGAGAATAGATGATTTTTTAAAATATATTTTTTTAATTCTATCTATACATGACAGTAGAATGCATTTTGACACATTGTACGTAAATGGAGTATAATTTCTCATTCTTCTGGTTGTTTGTGATGTAGAGTTACATGGGTTATGTAATCATGTATGCACATAGGGTAATACTGTCCCATTCATTCTAATCATTTCTATCCCCATGCCCCCTTCCCTCCCTTCACACCCCTCTGTCTAGTCCAAAATACGTCTGTTCTCCCCCCACGCCTTATTGTGAATTAGCAGCCGCATATCAGAGAAAACATTTAGCCTTTGGTTCTTTGGGATTGGCTTATTTTGCTTCTTATAATGAGGATAGCCGATGTACCTTGAAAATAAGAGACTGTGCACACTCATTTTGGAACTGCAAATGCATAAGCTGGATATAGCAACTGGCATCCAATACACATTCCAGCAGGGAGTGGTGATGCACACCTGTAATCCCTGCAGCTCAGGAAGCTGAGGCAGGAGGATCTCAAGTTCAGGGCCAGCCTCAGCAACTTAGTGAGACCCTGTCTCAAAAAGGGCTCGGTGGTCGAGTGCCCCTGGGTTCAATCCCTGGTACCAAAAAAAAAAAAAAAAAAAGTTGTGCTTCATGGCCTGCCTGCTTTTAGCTCAGTGCTTAAGATTGGTGTGGGGCAAGCTGCTCCTTTAATAGATGTGGTGCCCAGTTGTAAGGCAGCTACTTCTAGTGAGGAATTACTTCCCTCTTGTCATGCTGTCTGCAAACTGAAGACAGAAAAGGCATTCCTATAAAATGCCACAATAGGCCTCTTTGGGGATGAGAAATTTGAGTGTCAGTTCACATTTTGGATGTTGGTGAAGGAGATAGAGATGTAATTCCTCCTTGGACAGCCATGCGGCTTTCAGGCACTGGCTTCCTAGTGAGTGCCAGAGTGCTGCTGTGTCCAGAGCTGGGGAGTGTGTGGCACTGGCTCAGGGTCACTCATGCCTGGGGGATCAAAATAGCAGCCCCCAACGTGTTTCCTCTGCTGCTTCACCTGCATTTTGTAGCTGTGGATGGCCGCTCCTGATTTCTGGTAGATTGGCCTTGCCCACTGTAGCCTGCTGCTCACTCAGGACTCGAGGCTTTCTCAAGGAGAAATTTGGAAGCGACATCAAATTCAGCTTTTATGTAGATCCAGCCTGACTTATTTTAGAGACTGAATCACCACAAGTATGAGAACGTTTGTGTAGATATTTACCGTCTTTGCTAAATTTCGTAATTATCCTAATTGTGTTAATTATGGATGTGAATACTTACAAGAATACTGATATTGTACAAGTATTTTGGTGGAAATGTATCTTGTTAGTGTGTATTTAAAATATGAAATTAAGAATACTCAAAAAATTAAAATATTTACTCTTTGGGTTTTTCTTTAATCATAACTGTTGTCTGTCACCATGAATTGTTTCCAAAGCCTGTTTGAAATGCCTCTGGGACTAGGAAAGGACATTCCCATGATCCTGCATCTCAATAGCAAATCGTTTGCTACCAGTTTCTAACACATAGAGTATATGATCTTACAATTTGTCGCTCCTACCCCTTTTGAGTAGTGATTACACTTTCTGCAATTTGGACTTGGAAATACATCCTGTGGTTTTGGTCTTAAGGACCTAGATAAATATTTGATAAATCTGTTTGGAGAAATATTTTGCTTATAAAGGAATGTATAAAAGGTATTTTAAAGACAAATTACAAGAAGTTTGATGGGCAGGTGTCACTGTGCAATCATCCTCTGGCTTGAGCCCTGGGCACAGGACTAGTCTCCTGGGATGGTCAGTGTGCCCCGCCCCTCCCAGCTGTTCCCCAGCTTCCCTGGTCCTGTGCTCCTGCCTGAGGCCTGTAAGCAGAGGTCAGAGGAGCCTGGAGAGTGCCTTTTTAAAACTTAGTTTAAACTTTTTTAAACTAAGTCAAAATAGGGCCGAAACAAAGGTCCCTCCATGGCAGCACAATATTTGGGACCTGATTGATCTTTTTTGGGGGGGTGGCCTGTGAGTGCAGGAGGTCTCAGCCTCTGGACCTCTACCCACTAGGTGCCAGGAGCACCTCCCCCGCTCCCAACTGTGAAAGCCGAACAGGGCTCCAGTAAAGGCCAGATGTCCCTTGGGGAAAACCCTTTTTGGAAACCACAGGACTGAAGCTCCCCTGGCAAAACTGGTGAGGAGCCGGGCCGGGAGGCTGGAGGCTGGAGGCGTCCCTGGCTTCTCCCCGCTGGGCTTTGCCTTCCTGCCCCGGTCGGGCTGCACCACCTCCCTGTCTCCTCATTCCCCGTGTAGCACTGTCTCCTCTTTTTTTAAAACAATTTTAAGTTGTTGATGGACCTTTATTTTATTCACTTATTTATATGCAGTGCTTATCAAACCCAGGGCCTCACACGGGAGGCAAGGGCTCTACCACCAGTCTGCTCTCTGAGTTTGAGTCCCCGTTGGTGTCCTACCCCGTCTGCCCAAGCAGGCAGCGTCCCTGTGTGCCCGGTGCCCATGCAGTGCCTTGCCCAGAGCCGGGAGCGGTGCATGGAGGGTGAAGGAAGGAACCGCAGGCCATCTGGCCTGTGCAGTCACTTTGCCCAGAGAGAGGAAGTCATCTGCCTAAGATGGTGTGACTGATGTTTAAAGGTGCTCTTTATTCAGTGTCATCTCACTTTCCCTGGTTTTCGCACCACTGGTAGTAATTCTAACATACACATAAAAGAAGAATCCATCATCTCTGAATATCTGCTCTGTGGTGACCACCCCTTCCGCTCTGAGCCACAGACACAGAATTCGCAGGGTCCTGGCAGGAAACCCATGGCCCATGGGGGTGCCTGGAGCCAGGAAGGAGCTACTTCCTTGGTGGCAGGGCAGGGGGCCCCCAGGATCTCCAGGACTCTGTGGGCCCAGGAGAGACCTCAGCCTTGAGTCAGTGGCCACTTCTCATCCTTCACAGGTGTCCTCCTTCCCGTCCTCCCAAGAGACTGAAGCAATGTATGCCCCTCCCCCAGGCTGAGGGTGACTCACACAGGGGTGGCAGTGGGTAAAGTGGCCAGAGGAGCAATTCCCCACACCCCACTCTCCTGCCCTCTGGCCTCCCTCAGGGCTCCCCTAGGAGGAGGCTATAGCAGTGAGGCTCAGCCTCCCAGGCAGAGGTTAACGTGGGGGCCAGAGGCTGGAGGGTGGGGGTGCAAGGATAGGGGACAGCCGTCCAGACTGTGGATTGTGGTGCTCGCACGGCTCTCTTCATCCTGCCTCCTTCCCTGTGGCTCTGCCTCCTCTGGAGACTCCCCTGAAACCTCTACCTGCAGCAGGAAGGCCAGCGTCATTGCTGTCCACATTCTATTGGTCAGGTCCTGCCAGATGGCCACAGCTCACTGGGAGGCACCGGGCGATGGAGGCTAGCTGCGTGCCTTGGACGGGAGGAACTGGGTTGCTGAGCCCTGGGCAGCTCCCAGCCACAACTCACAGCGCCCCCTTTAGACTGGAAGCCAGGAAGGCCGGCGGCAGATCATGCTCTTCCCCACCCTCCGGAGACGGTCAGCTTACTCCAAGATAATTTGCTGTTGCCAGAGGTAGGATTTCCCCCTTCCTGGGCTTGTTGGTATTCCTGAAGGCAAATCCTCGTGAAGCAAATAAGTTAGATCCAGCGAATTCGCTGGCTAATGAGCAGGATATGATGATGCAGTGGTTCTCAAGTGTCTGCTCACTGGAATCACTAGGCAGTCTTAAAAATGCCAGTTTCCACAAGCCTGTGTTCCCAGTGACTCAGGAGGCTGAGGCAGGAGGATCACACAAGTATGAGGCCAGTCTCAGCAATTTAGCAAGGCCCAAAGCAACTCAGTGAGATTGAATATAGAAAAAAAAAAAAATAGGCAGAGGGATGTAGCTCAGTAGTGTAAGTGTCCCTGGGTTCAATCCCCAGTACCTCCCTACCAAAAAAATGATAAAGCCCAGGTCACATCCAAGACCAATGAAGTCAACACCTCTGGGATGTATTTTTAAAACTCTAATAGACAAGTTTGGTTATGACTGGGACTGTGGCTAAGGGTATAGATTTTTGAATCAGGCTACTTGGGTCTGAAGCGAGGTTTCACTACTTAGGAGCTGTGTGGTCTTGGGGAAGTGACTTAACCTCTCTGTGCTTTGGTTTCCTTCTCTATAACATAGAGATAGTAGCAGTGTACTTATGAAGATTGTGTGAGTTAATATCTGCTTAGTGTTTAAAACAGTGTCTGACCCATGTGAGCACCATCCAAGTGTTAGAAATGCTGCTGCTGCTGCTACTTGAATGCCTGCAATGGTTCAAGGCCCTTCACCAGACGTGGATGATTCTGCTTTTGCTTTTCCGCAGCGCAGAAGCCAGTGAGCAGTCACCCTGCTCTAGCAAGAACCTGATCAGACACTGCCAACCATTTGGGCCACTGTTCCTCATAAGAGTATATCAGTTTGAGTCATGTTTCATGAAGCTGAGCAAAGAAACAAAGCCATTGGAGCAGTTGTAGAATTCCTGGCGTGGGAGGCCTCGGGACATGGCTTCCCAGGCACCAACAGACCTGGAGCAAGGTGCGCAGCCCGGGAGCTGGCTCCCCTGTGAGCCAGGTGTCAGGGTTGCCTAGCTCCAGGGAGGTCGGATTGGAGGGTGGTGCAGACTCAGAAATAAGACTCCAAGGGCACTGGAGGCCAAGTCTTTGCTTTTGGAAGAACCGAGGCGAACGCCGGCTGGTGCTCACAGGAGAATCTCCAGGCCACCGCCAGGGGACAGGACATTCTTGAAAACTTGGGTCCCACTGGGTGCGCACCGCTGGGTGCCAAGCCTCCCCGAGGCGCGCATTCCGTCCGTCAGCCCACTGTCGCCGGTGGAGCCTCCTCCAACACTGAGTGACAGTCAAGAGCCGCCCGCGTCCCCCGCTGCGCTATTCCAACTCCGGAGTCGCGGCCCCGGCGCGGTCGCAGACCCGCGTGGCGTGGGCGCTGGAGGCCGGTCCGCGCCCAGGGCCCATCTCCACGCCGCTGCAGCGCTCCTCCTCCGCCGCGGGACCTGGGTTTCCTCGAACCCTGCGGAAGCCGTCCCACCCGGCTTCGTTGCCCAAGCCACCGCCTGGCAGTGGCCCGGCCTCGAGGTCCTCCGTGCTCTGGAGCCGCCCCTCAGGGGTGCATCTGCCGACGAGCCCCGGCAGGGGCGCCGGGAGCCAGGGACAGGTGGCAGCCGCTGGAAACCTGGGTGGCCGTGGGCAGTGGCCCTGATTGAAGCTGTACCTGGTGACACGCCCCCGTTCATTGGGAGCACTTCCTTCTGAAGAGATCTTGGGACACCCCGGCCGAGAGGACGCTGCCTTGTTTGTGCTTTTGCTTTGGGCCCGACCCGTGGTCGCCCGCGTGGGGCTGGCTTTGGGAATGTGTGGCAAGGAGTGCTCCCACCTCGGTGCCAGCAGAGGGAGCCCGCGCTCTCCCTGCGGAACCTGGGCTGGACCGCGCGCCCCCAAGTGTGGCCTCTGCAGTGCGAAGGCTTTGGGAAAGCCCTAGCCGCCCTCCTCTCTGTGTCTGGTTTTTTTTTTTTTTTTTTTTTTTTTTTGAGAGAGAATTTTTTAATATTCATTTTTTAGCTTTTTTTTTGATGGACACAACATCATTATTTGTATGTGGTGCTGAGTATCGGACCCAGCGCTACCGCTTGAGCCAAATCCCCAGCCCCTCTGTGTCTGTTTTTTGGGTTGGGATTGAACTCAGGGCGCTTTACCGCTGAGCTGCATCCCCGACTCTTCTCTCTCTCTCTCTCTCTCTCTCTCTCTCTCTCTCTCTCTCTCTCTCTCTTTGGCGGGGAGGAGGGCAGGATGAATGAGGCTGGCCTCAAACTTGTAATCCTCCTGCTTCAGCCTCTGAGAGGCTGGATCACAGGCGTGTGCCACTGCACTGGGCTCTGTCTTTCACAGAGCTCACCTGTGACAGCTTCCTCTGAGACAAGGACACTGCTTAAATTAAAATGTCATTTTTTTTTCACGATTAATTTATCCCTGGAAATACTGGGTCAGGTGGCAGCACCCAGCAGCCCGTGTCCCTTGAGGCTTCCCTCATAGGTTGATAAGGAATATTTGGGGTCTGGAGAAGAGAAATGGGCTTTGGATTCCGATCCCAGTCTCTTTGTTTTCCCTGGGGGTGTCTATAGGGGAGTGGAAACAGAAGCTGTGGACACTTCTCTGCTAGATCCCTTTCCCAGAAACGCAGGGTCCCCTCCCCAGTCCTCTGCTTAGGTCTGGGGTCAGGCAGGTGCCCTCCTGGGACGTGGTGTTTAAGTGGGGAGAGGGCATCGTAATCAAGATAAGCCATAATTTAATACAAGGTTTTAAAAACAAAGTTAACACAGAAGCATCCATAATGAACAAAACCTTAAAGTGTCAAAGTCAGGATCAGACGTGGGACTGCTGCGTGCGCATCACCCCCAACCTGGCTGGGGCCCTGTGGGGTCGTACGGTTGGTGGCTTCTCCTTGTGACGGAACCCCACCCCTCCCTCCCTTTGCTCACACTTCCCTCCTTCCCTCCCATCCTGAGATTGGGACAGGACCAGGCCGGGGAGGGGGCATGGCTGGAGGCAGCCACAGGCGCTGGGAAGGCGTGTTAGGCACCAGGGAATGGTCCCCAGGTCCCCAGTGGGAACTTGCTAGGAGCCGCTGTCCCTCTTTGGACTTAATGATATCACAAACCCTTGCTGGGGGGCTGAGCAGGGCCAGGTGAGTTCAGGTGGCTCTGGCTGGCCCCCACCCCCCATCCCCGTTGGACCCGACCCACCCTGCCACTCCCCCGGCAGCACCTGCCCCTTGTCTCCTCCTCTGGGGCTCCCTGCTCCCCTTGAGTCCAGTCCTTCAGGATTTGGAGTCCCCACACCTCCAAGAAGTCTCCCCAGCCCATCTGCCTCTCCCGAGGCCGTGGTTGGACAACCTGGTCGTATCTGCTGATGTGGTTCTTGGGTGTGTGTGTGTGGGGGGATTTACCCACTAAGGGACTCTTCAGTTGTCACAATTTGGGGGGTGGCTCCTGATCCCCCACCTGGTGCACAGAGGCCAGTTGCTGCTAAACACTGCTCAGACAGCCCCACCCCCAGCACAGGTCACTTGGCCCCACATGTCCACAGTGCTGTGAGCCCTGAGCCAGAACTCACTGAGCTCTGGCTCAGGGTTCTGAGACGTCTCTCAAGAACCAGATTCGCAGCTTCTCATAACACCGGTTTGGGATTTGAGTCTGTCGCAGTCAGGGGCAGGCAACGTCCAAGTTCATTCCTGTGGCGATAACTGGAGACTCGAGACGGGATAATTTATAAAGAGGAAACATTGATTTCTTGTGGTGCCCGAGGCTGGACCTTCTAAGAGCATGACTCTCGCATCTTCCGGGTGTCACAAGGTGAGGGCCTCGTGCTGTGTCATGACAGGGCGGGCATCACGCGACAAGGCCGAGCAGGAGGCCAGGAAGGGTTCTTCCAATCATTCATCTGTGAGGGCATCAGTCCTTCAGCTCGGCCCTCAGGATACAATGGCCTCCCCAAAGTCCCACCTCTCAGCACTGCTTCCCTGGGGACTGGGCTTCCAACATGGGACATTTGGGGGGACATTTCAGATCATAGCAGACCGCGAAGCTGGGGTTTTCCTTCGTGAGCTCTGAATTTGAAGCAGGGAAGTCAGCGTGGGGCCACAATGTCACCTCTATTGCCAATGAGGGTTAGCTTGGAGGCGAGCGGCCAGGATGGGCTTCTTGAAGCTGAGTCTCAGAATACAGCCAGTTTAGTCATGCAGCCCAGGAAATGCTGATGGCGGTCCCCCCGGGGTAGAGCCTGGAAGCTTACCTGATGGCCAAGAGAAGACAGAGTTTGCCGTCAGGTGCTTCCCAAAGAGAATGGAGAAAGAAGCTGATCCCTACAGGTCTGGCTCTTCTTTTTGGAAACTGCTTAATTAGATAAGTCAGTTCTCTCCCATGGAGGGGGTGGACAAGAAGCCAGGATTGTAGGGAACCATCCTCTTTCTATTAAAGTTTGATGAATCAGTCAGGATGGGCTGGGTTCTGCTGCAATAATAAACATCTCTCAACTCTCATGGCTTGAAGTAACAAAAGTTTATCTTCTACTCACTCTCTACTGGTTGGTAGGGGATTCTGCTTATCACTCAGGGGTGCAGGCTGATCTTAGCACAAAGTTTCTGGGTTAGCTACAGCAGAGAAAGGATGTGGAAATCTATGATCTTAAATGCATCTCACCTTGGCCAGGGTGAGAGAGAAGGCCACACTCAGCCTCAACAGACTGAGGAAATTCAGTCTTCTCCTTTTCCAGAAGGAGAGCCCAGGAATTGTGGCTGGGCTGCAGTAATGGCGGTCACAGAAGGGTAGGGAAGAAGGGTTCCCTGCCTCCTCTACCCTATCAACCCTGGCCCAGAGGTACTTCTCTCGGAACCATAAGATGTTCAGGAGCTGTTCCTAGGGAGCCACGGCACAGGACAGATCCCAGACCTCACACCAAATGTCACTGTGTGGTGGGGCAAAGTGTCCCCGGCCTCAGTTTCCCATCTATAAAATGAGTGCCCTGCACTAGCTGTCCTCGTTCCTGGGGGTCTGGGTTCCATGGTTGGAAAGCGTCTTCTTTCCTCTGCTCCCCAGGCCTTCAGGAGGCGCGACTGTGTTGGACCCTCAGCGTGTCCCGTCCCTGCAGGGACCGCACAGCGGTCAGGGTGGCTCCTCACCGAGCATCACCGTGCCCACTGCCCCTTTCCCCAGAAGCAGAGCCACCGGCTTCCTGATGTCAGAAAGCCCAGCTGGGATGGCAGAGCCACCTGGTTGTGCGGACGGTACCTGCAGAGTCGGGAGCTGGGGGGTCATTTTAAACCACGGCGGGGCTGTTCTGTTACGCAGCTGCAGACCGTCGACTCCCTCTGTGAGCCGCGATCCACTCCAGGGACAGCCACTCCCTAAAGGCCACCTCTGGACCCGCTGCTGCCCACACAGGCTGTGATGACCATGTGACCTCGAGGTGACGGTCACCCTTGGCCTTGGCATGACTCTTCCCCTGACTTGGGCGAGGAGAACTGCAGGTGCCCACGCCCTCGTTGTCGGGCAGACGCAGCCACCGGTGATTATACACCTCCCACGTCTCGTCGGCCCTCCAGGGTGGCTGCCGCTAATGCGTCTGGGGTCCTGGTCCCCTGCCAGGGGACCCACAGCTCTGTCAGGACCTTCTCCAGTACCAGGGAGCCCGCTGGGACCCCAGGCAGCCAGTCCTACCTCAGAACAGCTCTGCCTGTCAAAGGCTCCTCCTCAGATTACGGAACTTGTGTCTCAGGAGTGTTTTTCCTCTGGTCCTACTGTGGTCATACTAAGTACATCCGTTCCTCTCTCTCCAAGTCTCAGGCCCTGCTGTTGGCTCCCCTCCACCTCTGCCATTCTGATCTCTTTCTTCTGAACTAGCCAAGGGCTGAACCCATACTCCCCATGGCCCCTGTGCAGGCTGACTCAGTGGGATTTCACCTTCCTTATTGTAGATGCTCTACTCCTATTGATGCAGCCAATAGCTGGCAGCTATTTTGGTAGTGGTCATATACTGAGCTCCCTACCAACTACCACCAAGAAATATCTTCCCCTTATGATTTTTGATTTCTAAAAGATCGTTTCTGATACTTCTCTGTTCCCTGAAGTTCCTGGAAAGTAGACCTGGCTTCCTGATCATTGTCTGAAATCCAGTCCCAGCCATAGGTATCTCTGCTGCCATTGAGGCCACTTGGCCTCTTCTCTGACCTCACTGCTGGGAGCTGTCCCAAGGCCTCATGGGCATCCTGGGTCTGGAGAGAGCGCTGCTCAGGAGCCCAGCTCCCTGGGAATCCTGGGAAGTCTCCCTCCGTCTCTGGAAGGGAATCTCTTCATCTATAAAACAGAGAGGTCCAACTTCATATGGCACTTGTCACAACCAGAGCAAGGGCCCTGGTGCCATTTCTCGGATTTTGTTCCGACATCCGACGTGGCCTGCACACGTTTGCATGGTATTTCTTTACTTGGTGCTGGGGTTTGAACGAGGCTCTCCTGACACGAAGCACACAGCACCACTGGGCAGTGCCCGGCCTCGGGACAGCCCCCACGAGCCGCAGGAGAGCCTGTGTTCCTGGCTGCAGCGGGGGCCTAGTGCACGTCTCCAACTCCCCACCCCTCGTGGCTTCCATCCCTTGGCTCGTTCCGTCTTTCCCAGCCGGTGTGGCAGCCTGTTACTCACTTCATCTCCGTAAGATCCCACCGTGGGGTGGCTGCGGGGCCCTGTGGACCGACCGCACATGGTGGTGGACAGTGTGCCTTCCCCAGTAGGCAGGAAGGACCTGCAGGTGTGCAGAGGCCAGAGAGCAAGCAGCAGCTCAGCCAGGAGCTGTGGCAGGAGGGAGGGTGGAGGAGGGAAGGTGGAGAGGGAAGTGGAGGAGGGAGGGTGGAGAGGGAGGTGGAGGAGGGAGGGTGGAGAGGGAGGGTGGAGGAGGGAGGGTGGAGAGGGAGGGTGGAGGAGGGAGGATGGAGAGGGAGGGTGGAGGAGGGAGGGTGGAGAGGGAGGGTGGAGGAGGGAGGGTGGAGAGGGAGGTGGAGAGGGAGGGTGGAGAGGGAGGGTGGAGGAGGGAGGGTGGAGAGGGAGGGTGGAGGAGGGAGGGTGGAGAGGGAGGGCGGAGGAGGGAGGGTGGAGAGGGAGGGCGGAGGAGGGAGGGTGGAGAGGGAGGTGGAGGAGGGAGGGCGGAGGAGGGAGGGTGGAGGAGGGAGGGTGGAGGAGGGAGGGTGGAGAGGGAGGTGGAGGTGGGAGGTGGAGAGGGAGGGTGGAGGAGGAAGGGTGGAGAGGGAGGGTGAAGAAGGGAGGGTGGAGAGGGAGGGTGGAGGAGGGAGGGTGGAGAGGGAGGTGGAGGAGGGAGGGCGGAGGAGGGAGGTGGAGGAGGGAGGTGGAGGAGGGAGGGTGGAGGAGGAAGGGTGGAGAGGGAGGGTGAAGAAGGGAGGGTGGAGAGGGAGGGTGGAGGAGGGAGGGTGGAGGAGGGAGGGTGGAGAGGGAGGTGGTGGAGGGAGGTGGAGGAGGAGTCCCCAGGGCTCCCACCTGCCCCTCATCAGGGTGATTCATCTCCAGAGAACAAGACCCGCCTGCGCTTGCGACACTGTGGAGTTCCCGGGGCTGGATCTGGAGAGGCTTAGGGTCGCCCAATCCGTGATGGGTACGGGGATGGATGGGGCTGGGGGAGGGCTGTGTCCTTCCCAGGGTTAGGGGCAGTAATGGCGAGACGTGGCCATTGACCACAGGTTCCCGGGCCCAGGACAGGGCCGAAGCTGGCAGTGGACTGGGGAAGAAGCCCCGCATCTCCAGGAGCCCTTCACAGAGGGCAGGTGGGAGCCCCGGGCAGTGGAGCAAGGGGTGCTGCAGGACCTTCTGCTGACACGTCCCTCCACCCAGGGCGGGCGTCAGCACCCGGGGTGTGGCTGAGGCCTGATCCAGGTGGGAAAGGAAACCAGTGGTGCCAACCAACCCCATCCACAGGAATCTGAAAAATGGCTCCTTCAGCCAAGACAGGAATCTCTGCGATGAGCAACAACCTCTGGGCAGTGGGTCGGGCCTCAGTGCAGCTGCCAGGCGCCAGGCCCTCCTGCTGTGGCTGCCTTCAGGAGGCTGGCTTCTCAGGGACCTTGTCACAGCATGCCCTTGAACGCAGCCTGGAGCTGCGCACTCAAAAGCTCAAGGCCGGCACGTGATCCTGGGAATGCTCTGCACCCCTAGAAAGGGTTGATGAGCCACGAGCGGAAGGAGCTGAACGCAGGTGGCAGAAGGACAAAGGCAGCTCAGGGAAGAGGGACGCCTGTCCATTCCTGTCCAGCGAGTGTTGCCGGCGCCTCCTGCCTCTTGGCTCGGGAGTGTTGCCTGCAGAGCTGCCGCCTGGGGGTCTGGAAGTCACCAGCCTCTGCCCCTCCCTCGGCCCGCCCTTCCTACCCTGGCACACGGGGATGGACTCATAAGGACTCAAGGAGGGTGAAGGAGGTGGCCCCGGGACGTTGGCCCTGTGGGTGCTGTGGCTCTCCCTGGGCTTGCTCTCGGGCCACCTGCCCTCTGTCCCTAGACTGTAAATGAAGGAGCTGGGTCAGATCAGGGCTTGCCATCGCAGCCACCTGCAGTAGGGTGCCTGTGCCACGCTGACGGAGGTCTCCCAGCCCACAGGGGGCGCTGTCACTCAGCACCCAAGAATCAGTGTCCTGGGAGCCCCGGAAGGCCAGCTCCGGGGGCCGGGAGTGGCGTCTGTGTTCACTGGAACCGCCCGGTGTCACTCCACCGTCCGGGTGTTTGGGAGGAGCTGGAGAGCGGGTGTCTCTCTGGAGCTTGGGTTTGGATAATGCATCAGAAGCTGTTTGAATGCCACGCCGCCCGCCCGGGGCTCGCACAGGTGCATCCCGCCTGCTGACCCAGATCCAGGCTGCTGGGACCACACCTGCTCTCCAGGCACTCTGGGCTGGAGCACGGATGGCAAGGTCACCGTCCCCCGGGTCCCAGCAGCCCAGCCTCACAGGACCATGTGTCCCCAGGGACATTGTCTGCTTTCCACTTCTGTGCGGCGGCATGAGGGCCGGCCTTTCTGTCCAGGCCAGGAGGCTGCCGGCTCAGTGTCTCGGGGGTCTGAACAGGACCTTTGTCCCTGTTCCATGGAGCTGATCTTGGCCCCAGGAGCACTCTCTCCTCCCCAGGGCCTTGCCGTGCCCGTCTGCCCGTGGGGCTCAGTGGACATCCCACCTGCACACACCTGTCCTTGACCTGTACCACTGGCTTCCCTCACCTCCTGCTGAGCTTGGATCTGAAATGGCCCTAAAGGCCCTCATGTGAAAGGTTTGGTCCCCAATCCCTGGCACCATTAGGAGGTGGGACCTCCTAGAAGGTAGGTAGGTCACTGGGGTCGTGCCTTGGAGGAGCTGTTGGACTCCAGGCCCCTTCTCGCCTCTCTTCAACTGCTGGCTTCCAGGAGAGGGACAGGCTCCTCTGTCACGCACTCCTGCCGTGATGTGCTGGGCAGCCATAGGCCCACGCAACAGGGCCAGGTGACCATGGACTGAGACCTGGGAGACCATTAGCCAGAGTAAACCTTTTCCCTCATTAAGGGGATTATCTCAGGTAGTTTGCCATAGTGGCAGAACGCTGGCTGGTGTACCTCCTGCACATTCCCTATTTCAGTCCTTCACCATCGACTGACCAGTACCTCCAATCCCTGTGAACTGTGGCCGTCCATCTGGCAAAACCCAACCTGGAGCAGTCAGACTGCCTGCCTGCCTTCTGGAGCTTGCTGAGCCCTGTAGAAGGAACGTGCACATCAAATTCATGCTTTCCAGCTTCAGCAGGGCTCCGAGCCCCTGAATCCCTTCATGCTTCCTTAGTGAGTTGACTTTGACCGTTGACCATCACGGACCCCCCAGCAGGCCATCCTCCCCCAGCTCCACGCCCTGGTCCTCTGCCTCCCTCCAAGCCCTCCCTCCTACCTAAAGCCCACCTGCCTCTGTTCTGCTGCTTCTTCTGCAGGAACATGTCCTTTCCTTATTTTGCTTGGCCACTGGCCAGGTGTTTGGGATTTGGGTCATCCGTCCTTCCTGCGGGAAGCCCTCTCTGAGGGCTCCTCCTAGCCACCCGGCCTGGCCCATCTCTGCACTCTCACCCCATTCTCTCCCCGGGGGATGGGGTGGTGCTCCTGCTCTGTGATATGCTCCTGGTTATTGTCCCATGGCCACAACTGAGGCAGAGACACAGTCAGGCCATGCGTCAGGTCCCTAGTGGCAAGGAGAGCATGGTGGGCCAGGGGCCAGTGGGTGCTGACCAGTGCATTGCAAGTGGCCCAGGGCAGTGCTTCCCCCAGCTGTCCTCCCCTCCTGTACCCCACCCTCTGTTGAAATTCAGCCCACAGCTCACCTCCCCGTCCCTCTGGGCAGCCAGACCTTGTGGACAGGAGCTTGGGCTGAACCTCGGTATATTCCTACAGCTCAGAACATTCTGGACAAATGGAGATGTAACAAGACACCCTTCCTGGATGCCTGTATGAGTTTCCTGTTGCTGCTGTAACAAATTAGCACAGACCCAGTGCTTTGAACAACTCCGATTTATTCTGTGACAGTTCTGGAGGTCGGGGGTGGGCAGGGCCTGTTTCTAGAGGCTCTTCTGGAGGCTCCAGGGGGATCTGCCCCCTTGGTTTGCCCCACCTCTGAGGGCGCCTGCAATCTTGGCTCACAGCCCCTTCCTCCCTGGCTCTGACTTCTGCATGTGTCCCCACATCTCCTCTGAGGACCCTTGTGACTATGTTGGGCACCTGGATAATCCAGGACCGTCTCCCCACCCAGGGATCCTCATCTTAATGACACCTACCAAGCCCCTGTTACCCTGTCAACTAACCTCCCCAGGGTCTAGAAACGGGCTCCGGATGTCTTTGGGGGTCATTATTTGGTAGATGGTCATTTGACCACCACCCTAGTCTTTATGAGGATGGAAGGACTGAAACGGAGGCCACGATTCTCTGTTCTCTGCTGCTTCAGCTCCGCCCGGACAGCGGGACGCAGTCTTTCCTGTGGGTCGAGGACAGCGCCGCGAGGCTCCGGGGGGTGCATCGTTTGTAAAGCTCCCAGAGCTTGGTCCTGAAGAGCCGGCCCACGAAGACGTAGATCACGGGGTTCAGGCAGCTGTTGGCGAAGGCCAGGGCGTTGGCCAGCTGCAGGCCCAGGTCGATGGGCTCCTCCCAGGAGCAGCCCCGGACGGCCCCCACCCGGAACAGGAACTCCAGGAAGGCGAAGAGGTGGTAGGGCGCCCAGCACACCAGGAAGGCCCCCACGAGTGCCAGGATCAGCGCCGTAGTCTTGCCGTCGCCGGGGCCCCCACACCGGGCCCTGCCCACGGCCTCCCGCCCTCGCAGGGAGGCCAGGATGTGTACGTTGAAGAAGAGGATGGCGGCCAGGGGGAGCAGGAAGCCCAGCACGGTCAGCTCCACCATCCTGGCTACGTGCCAGGCCTGGTGGGGCAGCAGCAGGACGCAGGCCGAGACGTTCAGCTCAGGGACGGCTTCGACGGACCGCAGCAGGAACGTGGGGGTGCTCAGGAGGCCCCCCACCACCCAGATGAGCGCACAGGTGGCCTGGGCCTGCCAGCGTCGCCGCCGCCTCCGGCTGGCCATGGGGTGCACCAGCACCTGGTAGCGGTCCTGGCTGATGGCCACCACCAGGAAGATGCTGATGAACAGGTTGGCCTTGATGACCCCGCTGACCACGCGGCAGAGGAGGGCGCCGAAGGGCCAGTGGAACTCGTTCCAGATGTTCTCCGCCCAGAAGGGCAGGCCCAAGACAAACACCAGGTCGGAAGCCGCCAGGTTGGCGAGGTAGATTTCGGCTGCATTCAGTCGCCGGCGGGGCAGGAGGAGGACCGACAGGACTAGAAGGTTCCCCAGGAGGCCCAGGGAGCAGATGGCAAGGAGGAAGGCGGGCAGCACCCTGTGCAGCAGGGCCCAGGCCTCGGAGGCGCCGTCGCAGGAGGAGGCGTTGGGAGGGGCCTGCAGGCTGCGGTTGGAGGCCTGGAGCTCCAGGAGGACCTGGGATGCCATCCACAGTGACCTGAAATGAGAAGAGTGGGAGCTAGCGCAGGGGGAGGCAAAACCCAGCCCCTGGGCCACCCTGCCTGCGCCTGCTTCGAACAATAAAGTTTTATTGGCACATGTCCCCATCATTTGCATACACCTGTGGCCATTTCCATGTTACAACAGCAGAGTTGACGGCTGCAACAGCACCCCTGGCCTGGAGCTGCCCTACTCACCAGCTGCTGCTCTAGAGGAGGAGGTTGCTGATGTCTGGTGGAGAGGACGAGAACAGGACTTTGCCCTTGAGTTCAAATGCTGGCACAACCACTTGTGGCCTACGGGGGCCCACTGACTTCTCCTTTCCTTTGGGGATCTGTCTATTGAGTGCTTAGCGTGGTGCCCGGGGGGGGAAAGAAAGTGCTCAGAAGAAGGTGGCAGCGATTAGACTTACTGGAGACCATTTCATGATTGTGACAAAAGAGCTGAACAAATGTTTAGTGAGCATCTACTTCCTGCACTTTGCAAGGTCCTGGAGATTCACAGGACAGGGCAGCCCCAACTCTGTGGGGCTTGCTGCCTGGAGGAGATGCAGGGTCATAACCGAAGAGGGGACACACACAGGGCAAGAAGGGGGCACAGCCAGGGGAGCTGCTGGGGCTGGGCTGGCAGGGTGGATGGGTGGGGGCAAGAGTGAAGTGTCTCCGGAAGAAGATTCTTCGGCGCTTGGAAAACCTGGGCAATTGGATGGGAAGGAGAACACTCCCACTCATCAACGGCCGCTGGGTTCCAAAGCTCTAAGTGTGTTACATTTAAGTATTTCCTCATTTAATCTTCCAGCAGCCTGTCGTCACCCTGTGACCAACTGGACTTGTGCAGGGGAGGTGTCTGTTGGACATGGAGTAGCGATGCCCAGTGTGCAATTAGGTATTCAAACCCGGTTTTCAGGGACAAATCTGGGATAAGGAAAAGTGACCGAGAGTTGCAGTCCCATGGAGGGAACCCTGGAGGGGGCGTGCAGACGGAGGGGGAGGGGCGGAGGAGCAGGAGGCCGGGGAATGATGCTTTGGTGGCTGTGAAGTTCCAGGGCAAGCAGGACGGGGGCAGCTCTGAGCCACAGCAGGGGGAGGATCTTGCTCTTGCCACTGTGGGATTGTCATTTACGGCAGGGCCCCAGTCCGCCGCGGATGTTCGCTTTGCAGTCTGGCAGTACTTTAAGTTTGCAGTGAGCTCTTCTGCAGCACAGGCCCCGGACCAAATGTCGAACAAAGATCCAAGTCTGGACTTTCTGTTTCTCAAGGAGGGGGCCAGCGTGCAGCTCCTGCGAGATGTTCGTGGAGGGAGTCCCGCTCCATGATGCGGAGGGGTGGGGTCGGCAGAATCACAGCCCCCAAAGGTGTCTGGGTCCTTGCCCCTCCCCCCTGGGGCCCATGAATATTATCTTTCGTGGCCGGGGGGGCTCTGCCGATGTCACTGGATCACGGGTCACGGGGTGGGGAGTGTCCTGGGTCATCCACATGTCTCCATGGCATCCTGCGGGTCCTGGCAAGGGGGGTTGGGCAGGTCACGCTGTGCTGGGGCCTAGAAGATGGGGGAGGGGCTGCACGCACAGGACGAGCTGGCCTCTGGGAGCTCCAGAGGAACACGGCCTGGCCACCCCCTGACCTTAGCCGTGGCCTCCAAAAGTGTAAGAGAATTAATTTGTGTTGTTTCAAGCCACGGAATTCGTGGTGCTTTGTTGGAGCAGACACAGGACACTGACGCCCAGCCCAAGATGTCAGCTCCCCCACCCATGCAGGAGCCTCAGCTTGGATCTGACGGGGTCAGCAGGCTTTGCCCTCCACTCCACAGCAGCCACAGCACGTGTCTGCTGAAACCAGGGTCATCTTTACTAGCTGGGGTTAAAGTTGGCCAGAGGAGAAATCTTCCTTTCTTAGTTCTTAGCTTTAGCGTTGAGATTTTTCCTGGCACATAGTAAGTGCTCAGTAAACCACAGCTCTCAGGGTAGTAATTTGCTCTGCTTTGAAAAACTCAGAGGGGACACTGGGCATCTCTACCAAAGATGGGAATTCTGTAATTTCTAAGTGAGGTTTTCCGAGTTCCCCACATTTTAAGCCTGGCATGTGCTATGCGGCAAGTTCAAAATTTTCTTCACTAAATTAGCCCTCCTCAGATGAACTCCACTGTCAACAGTCAGGCGGTGACAAGGACACTGGGAATATAGACAGAGTGGGTGAGAACGTCAGCATGGTCAAGAGCAAGGCGGTGCTTCCAAGCCACACACAGCCCAACCCGAGCAGTGATTGTCCTTAGGAAATCTTGTAAGCCAGCTGGGAGGGGTTTATTTTCATAAATCAGAATCTGTATGTTGTGAGGGCAGAGACCCTGTGAGGCCAGATGGCTGTATTCAGCACTGATGAGTTACTCTTTTTTCTTTTTTATTTCCTACAGTTCTTTATTTGCTCTTTTTAGATATGTGTGAGAGTAGAATGTATTTTGATGTATTCTACAGACATGGAGTAAAACTGTTCTACTTAGATCCCATTCCTGTGGTTGAACATGATGTGGAGTCATACTGGTGGTGAACTCACACATGAACATAAGAAAGTTCTGTCTGATTCGTTCTATTGTCTTTCCTATTCCCCCACCCTTCCCTTCATTCCCCTTTGTCTAACCCAATGAACTTCTAACCCCCCAACCCCCATTGTGGGTTAGCATCCACACATCAGAGAGAACTGTATTCAGCCTTTGTTTTTTTGGGATTGACTTATTTCACTTAGTCCGATAGTCCCCAGTTCCATTCATTTATCGGCAGAAGCTGTAATTTCATTCTTTATGGCTGAGTAATACTTCATTGTGTCTATATACCACTTTTTCTTTATCCTCTGACCTGTTGAAGGGCACCTAGATTGGTTCCATAGCTTAGCTATTGTGAATTGAGCTGCTAGACACATTGAAGAGACTGTGCACTGTAGTGAGCTGATTATAAGTCCTTTGGGTATAGACCAAGGAGTGGGATAACGGGGTCAAATGGTGGTTCCATTCCAAGTTTTGTGAGGAGTCTCCACACTGCCTTCCATAGTGGTTGCACAACTCGCAGCCCCACCAGCAGTGTATTGTGTGAGTGTGCCTTTCCCCACATCCTCACCAACACTATTGTTGCTTGTATTCTTGATAATTGCCATTCTGACAGGAGTGAGATGGCATCTGATAAACAAATTCAGCAAAGTAGCAGGATATAAAATTAACACCCGTAAACCAATTGGGTTCCTATACAGCAAAGAGGAATTGACTGAAAAAGAAATTAGGAGAAGTATCCCATTCACAAGAGCCTGAAAAGCAACCACCACCACCACAACAAACAAAAACAAACTTGGGATTCAATCTAACAAAAGAGGAGAAAGACCTCTACACTGGAGACTCCAGAACACTAAAGAAAGAAACTGAAGAAGACCTTAGAAGATGGAAAGAATCAATATTGTCAAAGTGGCCCTACCACCAAGAGCACTGTACAGATTTAAAGCAATTCCTATTAAAACCCCAATGACATTCTTCATAGAAACAGAGAAAGCAGTCATGCAGCTCATTGGGAAAAACAAGAGGCCCGCAGCCAAAGCAATCCTCAGTGAGAAAAGTGAAGCAGGAGACGTCACAGAGCCAGGCTTGGATCATCCTGCAGGGTCTAGTGACAGAGACAGCAGCACAGACGAGTTCCACTTGACTGGGACTAAAGGGTGACGGGAACCTTCCCTAGCTGCTCCAAACACTCTTCCTCTTCCCCTAATCTGAAAAAGCAACTAAAGCCCAAACCAGGCATGGGATGGATCAGAATCATTTTTGTTAAGAAATCCACACTTCAGAAGATAGATGCTGCCAACTTACAGGTGTAAGGGAAGCTTTCCGTTTGTTAGATTTTTTTTTTTTAAACAGATGTGATCTCTTCCTTTTTAGATTCATAAGAGAGAGAGAAAAAAAAAAAAAAAAAGAAAAGGTGGTCTTTACTTACCGGAATGGAAAATGGAAACGCTCACAACTGGGGCTGGGTCTCCTCCTGGCGAGGACAGTCTTGGGAGGTGTTCGGTGCTGGGACCTCTGGGGGCATGTGACGGCCTTCAGTGAAACCGTCTCTGCTCCTGTGATGTCACGGGGAGGGGGTTGGCTGAAAAGTGAGTCTTGGCTGGAGAAGGTGGTCCGGGTTCGGAGAGGAAAACTCACTGTCCTTTCGCTTTGCACTCGGGGTGGTGAGAGATTACTCAGCCTCCTCTCCCCGCTTCTTGGGTAACATCCGGGAGGCTGGCCCTGCTGCCCGAGACGCGCACTGCACACAGGCCCTGCATCCCCGAGTTGGCACCGTGCAAACCTCCGCCTCTGCTGCGGGGCGATCTCACTGTCGCAGTGGGCCCCCCAGTGCCTGGGACTCGGCCTCAGCTTTGGCTGGAGCTGGCCTGCGCCTCCCCTTTTGCATTTTGGTCATGAAGGGTGCATGGCCAGGAATCCACCCGCGTGGACCGTGACACACACAGCGGGCGGGGCAGAGGCTGACTCACGGGGGCTCGGGGATGAGTGAGACCTTAGCACGTCCCCCGTCCTCCCGGGCAGATCTGGAATCTGGTTTTGATCTGTCTGCGTAGGTGGAGTTACACTACACAGGACCCCACATTTCAGAACAGAGGAAATTCCTGGCTTTCCTGGGGGGCAGGCAACAGGCCCTTCCTCAGGGGGCCACTGACCAGGAGCCCAGCTGTGCCAGCTCTCTGGCTTCTTGCAGGCCTCACCTGCCAACTCGGGGCTCCTGAGAGGCCGGCCCCCCACGCCGCCGCCCCCCCCCACGCCTGCCACACAGAGTGTTCCTTTGTCTGCAGAATCGGGACTGGCCTGGCTCTCCTGTTTTCTGTTACTGATGTCCAGGGGATGGACGCACTCTCCAATGGGGTCCAGGGGCATTCCAAGATCGGATTGGGAGAGGACACATGGGGGCTGGCGTGGGCCTCTGGGGACATTCCTTACCATCCAGGCACCTCTGGGGGGGGGCGTTGGGCAGGCGCCTCACACTCTCCTTGGGTGGATTTCAGCCAGAGAACAGCACCGAGCCCCGTCTTTCCTCCTGTGGCTCCGCAGCGGGGGTCTGGCTAGCCAGCCCCTGACCACGCCCCCCTCAGCTGGGAGATGAGACGGCTCTGGTCTGGGAGGCTCCCTCCCAGCTGTCCCCCTGCCAAGTGTCTATTTAGTCTCTCGCGGCCAGAGACGGTCCTGCCAAGAGGGCTCCGCGGGTCTGAGCTCAGCTTTGCTCACCCGGAAGCCGGAGGGTGGAGAGAAGGGCCCCGTGCAGGGGCCACTGATGGGGGCCGAGGAAGCCAGACTTCCAGGGGTCAGTCGGTGGCGGCCTTGGCCGAGGCTCGTCCAGCTGTCCCTCGCCCTGGATGGAGAACGGGAGGCAGACCTTGGTCCAAGGGAGCAGAGGGTCTCCCCCCGTGGGGAGTGGGCCAAGGGCAGTGTGAGGAAGCCCCCCGGCTCCGTGCTCACCCACCAGGCGGGTGGACAGATGCACAGAGTCACAGTCACGATGGTCCACCTGAGCGGGTCCCGGGCATTCAGAGAGCCCCAGGTGGGGCGTGGGCCTGAGCCCAAGGGCTGGCCAAGGTACAGGCCTGAGCGCTGCCTCCAGGACAGGAAGGGGCGGTTGGCGGCACAAGCTCCACTGGACCAGGGCTTCCGTGGACGGGGAAAGTCCAAGAACCCACCGGCCTGGGAGAGGAAGGGCCGCCCACCCGGCAGTGGGCTCACGAGACCCTCTCCTTAGGGGAGTTGTGAGGCCCCCACGGTGAACATGGTCTGGGACCTGGACCATGGAGATTTCCCCAGGGACACTTGGAAGGGACTTGTGGCTGGGAGAATCAGCTATGCTTCTCCATCTTCTAAAACCTGTCAGGCCAGGTCACTTCTGAACTTGAAACCCTCCTAGGCTCTGTGCCAGGCACAGGCAGGGGCTGGACAGTGGCCTACAGGGCCATACAGGCCAGACCTGGCTGTCTCCCGAGCATCCGTCTCGTGGTCCCTGCCCAGCTCTCCCAGCAGCCCTGGGCCTTCTTGCTCTGTTTTGGACATGTCCTATCCTCTCCCACCTCAGGGCCTTTGCACTGCCAGCTCCCTCGGCCCACCCTTCCCATAGACTCACACCCTCGCTCTCTCAGCTGCTTCCCATCTCCACGAGTCCCTCAGGTGAGAGAGCCTCTGGAACAGCCTCTCCCTTTGTGCCCAGCTCTGTGGTTCTTCACCACCCTGTCACCTCCTACATGTATGCACTCCTGTGTCTGTGTTCACTTCCTGTCTTCCTCACCAGCATTTGAGCTCCACAGGGCAAAGAACTTATCTCTGTGCATCAAAGTCCCATTTCCTCTCTCAGGGCTGATACACAGTAGTTGCTCAATAAATACTTGCTGAATGAATTCATGACCCCAGGTATTTATAGATAAAAGCATCAACAGTTTGTCTTATGCCAACCAACATGTCTTTGCCCTTGGACTGGGATATGCATCGCCAGCCTCTGGGCCTCCAGCCTGCGGACAGCACCTCAGAGGACTTCTTAGCCTTCATAATCACATGAGCTAATTCCTCATAATAAACCTCTGTCATCTATTTCTCAGGAGAATCCTAATATGCAGAGTCTGGGGAGACTGCATGGAGCGGGCCATTTGAGCTGGGTTTTGAGAGATGGATAGGAGCTGGAAGGCTGAGAAGGACGGGTGCAAGGACAGCGTGTGCATTATAAAATGCAGAAGCCCTGGGCAAGGCTCCTGGGAGCTCGCAGCGGGCCGCACGCCACACTGACCCTTCTTTCCAGGAAGACCACTGGGTCCAGCTGTGTTTGGAAAGACCGCCCGTGGCAGGCCTTATATAGACCCATGGTTTGTTGCAGAGAAGATTAAACAGAGCTCTTCAGGGCGGAGTGAGTGGTGTGCTGAGTGGGTGCAGGAGAGGGGCCAGCCCCACTCAAGACCTCCGGGGACAGTGGGGGACTTGGCGGTCTTAGGAATGTTCCAGTCCTGCCTACTTTTGAAAGTTGCTGGGAGAATCCAATAAACGCGGGCAGGGCCAACGCTGCACTGTCTGGCTGCCCGTGGGCGCCCTGGGCAGGAGGCGCCCCTGTGTCTTCCCGTCCTCGCCCTCCGTAGGACCTGGTGGACAGTGCCCGTGCGTCATTGTTCAGCAGCCTTGAGGCCTGGTGGGTGTGTGCAGCGAAGAACGAGGCGGAGACACGTTGGCTGCCCTTTACGGTGCTCCTGGTGGAGGGGGAATGGGTGGCCTCGGGACGGCCAGCCCCTGACTTGAGCATTGGCCACACTGGTCCCTGGGGCAGGAATGCTTCCAGGGGCTGTAAGACTCTGGGCACAGGGCTACTGGGATAGCTGAAGACACCTGTACCCCTTCTGGAAGACCTGGGGTCACTCAGGACTGTCCCCGCCCTGGATGGAGGGCAGCTGCCAACTGAAATGCATGTGTCATTATAATCCATGAGCTCTGTGAGGAAGAAGAATAGGACACAGTGGCCCATGACACAGAGAGGGGTGGGGACTCGTGCTCAGGGAGGCCGTTCAGGGAGGCAGCACGTCCTGTGCCAGGTCCTGGAGTGTGAGAAGAAACCAGCTGTGGAGTAGGAGGTGCACACAGCATAAGCAAAGGCCCTGGGGCTCAGCGGCTGGAGCAACTGAGGAGGCTGTGTGCAGAGTCTGGATATCTGGAGAGCGGTGGGGCAGGCGGAGGCCATCTCGACCAGCCTGCTAGAGCTGGACATCGAAAGGGAGGGAGGGAAGATCAGGCAAAGGGAACGCTGAGCTCTGAGGCAGTCCCCAGGAACCCCAGGCGACCTGTGGGGGTTCTGACGCTGAGATAAACCTCCAGAGCGGGAGGGGGTGAGACAAGGGGGCAAGACGGCTAGGTGGCCCTGGTGAGGTGGCCTGGGCCCTCCCGGTGGCCCAGCACCACAGCCAATGGGGAGGGAAGCTGTGTTTGGAAGGTCACCTGGCTCCTGTGTGGCAGATGGGTCACAGGTGGGGGGTGGGCAGTCAAGGAGGAAGTGAGCTGGGGCAGGGACTCCCTGGGGACACAAGGTGGGTGGGAGAGGGCAGGAGGGCGATCCAAGAGCTTTCCCAGCAATAGCTAACTGCTACCTGCCTACCTGCCTACCTGCTTACCTATCTCCTTACCTACCTGTCTACCTGCCTACCTGCCTACCTACCTACCTATCTCCCTACCTACCTATCTCCTTACCTACCTCCCTACCTACCTATCAACCTACCTTCCTACTTACCTACTTACCTATCTACCTACTTACCTGTCAACCTACCTACCTACTTACCTATCTCCCTACCTACCTGTCAACCTATCTACCTGCCTGCCTACCTACCTACCTACCTACTTACCTACCTACCTACCTGCCTACCTACCTACCTACCTATCTACCTACCTACCTACCTACCTATCTACCTGCCTATCTACCTACCTACCTACCTACCTACCTATCTACCTGCCTATCTACCTACCTACCTACTTACCTATCTACGTACCTACCTACCTACCTATCTACCTACCTACCTACCTACCTATCTACCTGCCTATCTACCTACCTACCTACCTACCTACCTATCTACCTGCCTATCTACCTACCTACTTACCTATCTACGTACCTACCTACCTACCTACCTACCTACGAACCTACCTACCTACCTACGAACCTACCTACCTACCTACCTATCTACCTACCTACTTACCTACTTACTTATCTACATACCTACCTACTTACCTATCTACCTACCTACCTACCTACCTACCTATCTACCTGCCTGCCTACCTACCTACCTACCTACTTATCTACCTACCTACTTATCTACCTACCTACTTATCTACCTACCTACCTACCTACCTACTTACCTACCTACCTACCTACGAACCTACCTACCTACTTACCTACTTACCGATCTACGTACCTACCTACTTACCTATCTACGTACCTACCTACTTACCTATCTACGTACCTACCTACCTACCTACCTGCCTACCTACTTATCTATCTATCTACCTACCTATTTACCTACCTACCTATCTACCTACGTACCTATCTACCTATGTACCTATCTACCTACCTTCTTACCTATCTACCTGCCTATCTACCTACCTACCTACCTACCTACTTACCTACTTACCTACTTACCTACCTACCTACTTACCTACTTACCTATCTACCTACTTACCTGTCAACCTACCTACCTACTTACTTATCTACCTACCTACCTACCTACCTACCTATCTACCTACTTACCTATCTCCCTACCTACCTGTCAACCTACCTTCCTACTTACCTACCTATCTACCTACTTACCTACCTACCTACCTACCTGACTACCTACCTACCTACTTACCTACCTACCTACCTGCCTACCTGCCTACCTATCTACCTACCTTCCTACTTACCTACCTGCCTACCTACCTACCTACCTTCCTACTTACCTACCTATCTACCTACTTACCTACCTACTTACCTATCTACCTACCTACTTACCTATCTCCCTACCTACCTGTCAACCTACCTACCTGCCTACCTATCTACCTACCTACTTATCTACCTACCTGTCTACCTACCTACCTACCTACTAACCTATCTACCTACCTACCTGCTTACCTACCTTCCTACTTACCTATCTACCTACTTACCTACCTACTTACCTATCTACCTACCTACCTACCTACTTACTTACCTACCTACCTACGAACCTACCTACCTACTTACATACTTACCGATCTATGTACCTACCTACTTACCTATCTACGTACCTACCTACCTACCTACCTGCCTACCTACTTACCTATCTATCTACCTACCTATCTACCTACCTACTTATCTACCTACCTACCTATCTACCTATGTACCTATCTACCTACCTTCTTACCTATCTACCTGCCTATCTACCTACCTACCTACCTACCTACTTACCTACTTACCTACTTACCTACCTACCTACTTACCTATCTACCTACCTACCTACCTACTTACCTACCTACCTACCTACCTACTTACCTACCTACCTACTTACCTACCTACCTACTTACCTACTTACCTACTTACCTACCTACCTACCTACCTACCTACTTACCTATCTACCTACCTACCTACCTACTTACCTATCTACGTACCTACCTACTTACCTACCTACCTACCTACTAACCTATCTACCCACCTACCTGCTTACCTACCTACCTACCTATCTACCTACTTACCTACCTACCTACCTACTTACCTACCTACCTACTTACCTACTTACCTATCTACCTACCTACCTACCTACCTACTTACCTACCTACCTACCTACTAACCTATCTACATACCTACCTGCTTACCTACCTACTTACCTACCTACCTACCTACCTACTTATCTACCTACCTACCTACCTACCTACTTATCTACCTACCTACCTGCCTACCTACTTACCTACTTACCTATCTACCTACCTTCCTACCTACTTATCTACCTACCTACCATCTACCTACGTACCTATCTACCTACCTACTTACCTGTCTACCTACCTACCTACCAACTTACCTATCTACGAACCTACCTACCTACCTACCTTTCTGTGGGTCTGTCCTCCATCTCAAGAGTTCTTTCAAGGGCTTGGCTTATAGGATAGGGGTCCGACTGAGACCAAGCTTTGCAGGGGTCCCTTAGGACCCTTCAGGGACTCTGGGTGTTTGCTCTCAGCCCTGCACTGAGTCCACTGTGGATGAAGCCCAGCTGGTTGCCAAGGGCGACCCCTTTATGTACTGCCAGGGGTCTATAAGTGCTAACCCCCTCTGCCAAGTGCCCCACTGTAATACCCACGTTCACATCCATCTAAATAACTGCAAGGATCATGGCCACATGGGCACATGAAACCCTCCGTGTCACACACGGTATGTAGAGCCATAATTTTGTCTGAGCTTAGTCAGAGGGACCATGCAGACAGATGAGAACAAGGTTTAGGATGGAGGCCCAGGGAGTCCAACATTTAGGCTTCAGGTGAAGAAGGAGGTGCTGGGCAAGGAGACCATGAAGATCCAGGCGCCAATCAAATCCAGGAGGCTGGGGTTCTACACATCAGGTGGAACGGGCCGCCCCCTTGCAGGACTTGTCAGGGCCTCTAACATGCACACAGGCACGTGGAGCCCCGTGAGGAGGCGTGCTAATCGCATTTCCTGGACTCATTTAATCAGAAACCAGGGTGGTGGTTATTTATTTATTTAATTGCGAACCTTTGGGAAACTCTGGGGAATAAATAATGACACAAATAGTCTAAATTGTGAAAGTGGCCCTGCCCTCGGATTGCTAAAAGGGCCCCGAGAAATGCCATCTGTGGGCAGGACAGGCCTCCTGAATTCCCCATCCTGAAGGTGAGACGCTGGGGCCTGACTTGGAGGTGGGTGGAGTGGAAACGCCTGGCCAGGGCTTGAATCCCCGCTCCACCCCTGTGGGCAGGGTGACCTGGACCCTTCTCTGCCCTCTCCAGGAGCCGCTCTGCAGAGCTGGGGCATCGGATGAGGTGGAGGCAGCGGGGCTTGGTGGCTCCTGGAAGGAGCCGTTCCTAATGTCGTCATCTTGCTGTTGCACAAGACAGAGGAGTGTCAGCACAGGGCCACCCGCTGTCCTCATGCAGCCAGACCCGGAGAGGAAGCAGATGCCTGTTGCTGGCCACTGTGGGGGGGAGGCTCGAACCCCCCCTCTGGCCATGGTTCAGGGCTGTGGATCAACAGCCTCCCAGGGCTCGGCCCAGCTGGGCCCTTGGGTGGGAGGCTCCCTGAGTCAGCCGGCCCTGGGCCTGCGGGTGAAGACAGGAGCAGTCCTGGGTCTGCAGAGACGGCGTCCAAACCCAGCACACCAGGCCTGGGGCCCTGGAGGAGGGGGCCTGGGCTGGCCCCTGAAGTGCCGTGTGATTTGGGAAAGGCCTCAGGACCCTCTGTTTGGAGGTGGCACGTCCTGTCTTTCCTAGGAAGCCCTCTCTCACAGCTCACAGGAGGTGGCAGGGCAGGGACTCTAGGCCTGGCCCCAACGTTCTCCCCCCTGCACCTAATACTCTACCCCAGTGGGGGGGGGGGCGTGAGAGGAGCCACCAGAGGCAGGTAATCGTGATTCTAGGTGAAATGTCGCTGCAGGCGTCTCTGTGCAGGGACTTAGAGCCAGAGCCAACCGAAGTGGCTGCCAGGAGTGGTGGGAGGTGGAATTAGGCCCGACCCTGGTGGGTGGGGGTTCTGTCTTGGGGTGATGAGGAGGGTCTGGCATTAAGAGCAGCAATGGTAGCCCAACTCTGTAGATAATGAAGAGCTGGGGTGGGTGGACCGTATGACGTGTGAGTCATCTCTCGACAAAACTGCTGTGACAAACGTGAGCACAAGGAGCGGCCACTGTCCCTGGGAAGGCAACGGTGCAGAGGGCATGTGCAGGTGCCCCGTGGGGAGGGGCTCCGCCGCAGCACACCCACCCCAAGGTGAAGACGTCCTATGTGGAAAGCGCACTTGGTCCCCCTTCCTCCCAGCCTCCCAGCGGGCAGCTCCGTGCGCTGTCCACTCACTGGCGGTCCTCGCACCTCTGACGTCGGACAGAAAAGGCTGGACACCAAGGAATCTTCAGGAAGCAGGATTATTGACTGCAGGGTCCAGAGAGGCTGTGGCCTGAAATTCTCTGGACCTCGAGTCTGGAAATTCTTGGAACCTTATCCCCAAGGGGACGGGGGGTTGGAGGTTTCCATTTTTGTAGTCTACATAAAAGATGATTTTTTCCCTTGAGTTCACAGAGAGTGCTTTTGGTCCCATGTTTTTTTTAGATTAGTCAGAGGTTTTACAACAAAAGCAGAAGCGACACCATCAACTCTGCAGCCACACTCAGTTTTTGCAAGATGGAGCAACTCGGGCCTCACAAGACATAGGAAGCCCTGCCCCACCTGGAGTTTTTTGTAGGAATTTTGGCTGATGTCCTGTGTAAAAAGCTTTCTGATGAGAGGAGGAACTTACATGTTTCAAATGTTACAAATATAGTGGGGGTTTCTGCTGGATTATGTGAGGGTCTCCCGGGTGGGGGTCTCTGGTCTGCTTCACCGCGTGACCTCCAGCCTTGGCCTTGGTTGCTGCCGCTGTCCAGCACTGAGAGAGGATCAGATGGCTTATGGCCAACCCAGGGAAGATTAGGTTCAAAATTCAAAGTATGGTTTCTACTGAATATTTGAAAAATTGTAAGTCAACCCTTGTGAACTGAGGGCCCTCCACTCAGGAGCACCGAGTCCCTCGGGCGCTCAACCCAGTGTGAAATACTCCATGGGCCTCTTCTCCTTAGGCCTGGCCATGGCCAAAAACCGCACAGACTTAAACTTTCAGCAGTTGCACTTGCAAACCGCGACCTCTGTTACTCATGGCTGACCACATGTCCCCTGGGCCGGGGCTGGGGAACGGTCAGGAAGCTGTGTGAGGCCTTGCAGTGGGGTCAGGGTCGGGTTAAACGGCGATGGCCCAGGACACCGCCGGTTCTTGGCCTACAGAAGCACAAAGCTGCTTCTCAAGTGGCTCCCTAAGTCAGCGGTGCCCTGACCTGGAGCAGGAGTTCCCGTGGGGTCACTTGACGTCCAGTTTGCTGCCGGCTCTGCCTCCCGTTTTATAGACAAAGCCATGTCGACGCGGTGGAATGGTTAAGACCACTCAGCAAGAGCGAGCCCAGGGCAGGACTGGCTGGCAGGGCATCCACAGCCATGCCCTCCCACAGCCTGTGCCCCAGCCCTGATCCGTGAGTGTGTGTGAGTCCTTCAAAGGTGACCTTGGCTGCAGACTGGAGACCTGGGAGATGGTGGTGGCTAATTTTGGAGGTGGAGAGACCAACAGAGGACAGGTGGACATGGAAATGGGTCGATCCAGCTCACACTGGGATCGAGTCTAAAAGACATGCCGACCCACCAGGTGGGGCATTAAAAAGAGGTGCATGGAACAGTGAGCTCCAGGGTCCTGGAGGGCAGACTGAGCAGTGACTTTAGATTCTTTCTTTTTCTGTAGTGGGGACTAAACCCAGGGGCTAACACTGAGCTGGTCCCCCAGTCCTTTTTATTTTGAGACAGGATCTCACTAAGTTGCCCAGCCCCATTTTTGGAACTTGCAGTCCTCCTGCCTCAGCCCGTGCTCCCGCCCCCAGGGCTGTGCTACTTATGGAGACACAGAATGCAAGTTCTGTTTAGCGAAGGACAGAACTGAATGAAGGACACTGAGCGGATGGCACAGCTGCCCTGAGAACGTGCAGGCGGTGGCTCTTATTCTGGATGTTATTCGACTCCTGATTTGAAGGGAAGGTCAAGTGTAGGCACTCAAAAACCCGTCCTGCGTGAATGAAGACTGAACCTCTGCCGTCCGTGACTCTGGGCCTCGTGGGCACCGGAAGGGAGCTGGTGAGGAGCTCCCCATGGAGGGATCTAGGAAATTTGTGAAGATCCATCATTGCAAAAGCATGAGACCACGGATCTACACGCCAGAAGCCGGAGGAAGGAAATCAGTGGACCCCCCAGCCCCCCAGCCTTGCAACTTCCCAAGGCAGCATCCAGGGTCAAAACTCAAGGTTAGGGAGCTGTGACAAGTGAAGGGATCCAGTGAAAAACTGCTCATCCATTTATTATGCTGTGGGACAAGACGCATGCTCACAGGGTCCCCCTTCCTGGTGGCTGCTGAGCTGCTTTCCTGCACAAGTGACAGCTCTTGGCTCTTTCCAGGGACAGACCTCTCCACCAGGGGATCAACACCACCACGGGTGGCTCCCCTCTGGCCGACGCAGTCTCGCCCCAGACCAGGCAGAACACGAGGAGCCCAAGGCTGTGACCAGCTGTAACCAGCAGCTCCCTGGGGAAGGAAGTTGCAGGGGGAGACTTTTTGGTGACAAAATCAGAGTCAGATTGGCCAGGAATTATGGGCTCACTGCACCCCGATCCTCCTGGGGTCTAACAGCTGGCTGCTAATGTTCATTTCCTATTCCACTGAGCTCACTGTTACAGCGCTGCCTGGCTCTAAGCTGCCTGATGCTGGAGTCCGGGCCACGGCCCCTCCACTGGCACAGCCCCTGAGACTTGGCACGGTGCTGGCCACAGCAGGCAGTTAATTAGGCACATCCCAGGGACTGGGGCAGTGTGCCATGCAGCACTGAGCCTCGCCTGCACCCCGTGGCAGAGCCCAGCCAGGCCCTGTGCTTGGCCCTAAGGGGAGCACGTGCAGCAAGTCCCCTGATGGAAGGCCTGCTCCGGCCTCTGTTTAGCCTCCCATCTGTTCAACGTGTGGGTCTGTGGTCTCCCAGGGGCTTCCTCGAGGTCACACATGCCCTGACTGGGCAGCCCAGAGGGTACAGGCTCGGCACACCCAGGGCTGTGGGCCTCCCCATGGTGTAGGGAGGCTGGTCCAGGGCTGTGGGCCTCCCCATGGTGTAGGGAGGCTGGCCCAGGGCTGTGGGCCTCCCCATGGTGTAGGGAGGCTGGCCCAGGGCTGTGGGCCTCCCCATGGTGTAGGGAGGCTGACCCAGGGCTGTGGGCCTCCCCATGGTGTAGGGAGGCTGGCCCAGGGCTGTGGGCCTCCCCATGGTGTAGGGAGGCTGGCCCAGGGCTGTGGGCCTCCCCATGGTGTAGGGAGGCTGGTCCAGGGCTGTGGGCCTCCCCATGGTGTAGGGAGGCTGGCCCAGGGCTGTGGGCCTCCCCATGGTGTAGGGAGGCTGACCCAGGGCTGTGGGCCTCCCCATGGTGTAGGGAGGCTGGCCCGGGTCTGTGGGCCTCCCCATGGTGTAGGGAGGCTGGCCCGGGGCTGTGGGCCTCCCCATGGTGTAGGGAGGCTGACCCGGGGCTGTGGGCCTCCCCATGGTGTAGGGAGGCTGGCCCGGGGCTGTGGGCCTCCCCATGGTGTAGGGAGGCTGGCCCGGGGCTGTGGGCCTCCCCATGGTGTAGGGAGGCTGGCCCGGGGCTGTGGGACTCCCCATGGTGTAGGGAGGCTGGTCCGGGGCTGTGGGCCTCCCCATGGTGTAGGGAGGCTGGTCCAGGGCTGTGGGCCTCCCCATGGTGTAGGGAGGCTGGCCCGGGGCTGTGGGACTCCCCATGGTGTAGGGAGGCTGGTCCAGGGCTGTGGGCCTCCCCATGGTGTAGGGAGGCTGGTCCCAGAAGCTGATGCCTCGGGGTGAGTGACCTTCATGGGTCTCGGCCCTTGGACGGCTCCACTGCTTCCCATCCAAGCTCTTCTCTGGGTCCCTCTGGGCACCTTTGAATAAAGTACTGACTGGCATCTTGGTTGCTGAGACCAGGACAAGGGAGAAGTAGGACTGGACCCCCGGACAGGTGGGGGCCGAGACCAGGGTCTGAGCACCATTGTCCCAAGCAGGTCTTACCAGAGACCACTCTCCTGCAACCACGGAAGGGGTGGCCCCTTGCAAAGGCTTGGATGTGTGTGTGTGTGGGGGGGGATGGGGAGGAAGGTGGGAGGGGGCGGGGCAGGCAATGGAAGGCAGGTGGGGACAGCCAGCCCTACTGAGCCCCTGCTGAAGCTGCTGTGCCCACCTTGGCTTCCAGATCTGATTCTCCTCCAGCAGCGAATTCCAAACCTCAGTGTCTTTTCCCTATAATAATCCATCCCACTTGGTGTGCAGAATGACATCTCAGTGACACAGCACCTTTTGCTTCTCAAAGGACTTTCATGCTTGTCTCATTCTTCAGTCCTCACAATGACCTCATGTTACATAAGAGGAAACGGAGGCAGGGACCAGGAGATTGTGCATGTAAGCAGTCAGCTAAACTGGGACCTCGGGTCCCTCCCAGCTCTGCTGTCTGTACTGCTGCAGCCTCTTGCCTCACCATGCCACCAAATTGCCTACTGGTCACTGAGAACACATAGGCACTCCCAACCGAGTTCTGTGGATGCTCAGAGAGAGGCTTTCCTCTGGTCCACTCTTCAGTGCAGTGTATACAGCAAGTGCTTAATAAGTGCTTATTGGGTTCTCCTTTTGCATGGACCACATGTGGAATGGTGAGAGGAGCCAAAGACTCATGGTCGCTGGGTTATTATAAGAATTTAACCTTCATTAATCTGCAGAGTCATCCTCCAAAGTCCTAGCTGCATGGATTAATGACACCCAGGGCAACGGTGCAGCCAGGTCCGGCTGTGCACTCCACCACAGACCAAAGCTGGGCCACTGTTCTCTGGAGCCCTGAGCTGTCATGCTGAGGCAGGGAGGGACCTCCGGCTCGGCCACTCCTGCCCCTGCTCCCTGCTCCCCTTGGCTCCTGGGAAGCAGCAGCAGGCCCCGCAGGGTCAGCAGGGGACAATAATACTGTTGCGTGTAGGGGGCGCTTGGCTGTGCCCAGGTCACCTCCTCATCACGGCTGTGCACTGCCATCCCGGAGGGCGGGAATCGCTTTCCTGTATTTTTCCTGAGACACCATCTCATTGCTTGAGATCACGGGCGGCCGCCAGCTCCTTGCTGGGCCGGTGCTGGACAGCCGCTGCCCGTCCGTCCTCGCGCACAACAGCAGCAGCCCCGGGGGCCCGTTCACTGGCTGCCCCTCGCCCAGTCCTGCAGTTTGTGAATCTGGCGGTCCACCGAGATGGAGGTGCGCAGCGTGCCCATGGAGTTGTCCGCCGGGACCGGCTCGGGCCCGCACCCCACTTTCCCGCACGGGCCCCGGTACACCTCGCGGGACTTCTTCCGGAAGCGCTTGCCCACGATGACGTACACCAGCGGGTTGAGGCAGCTGTTGCTATAGGCCACGTAGGAGCTGATCTGCGTGATGACGTCGATGACGTGCTCGTTCCAGCAGCCCGAGAGGATGCCGAGGCGCAGCAGCGTGTCCAGGAAGGTGCTGATCTGGAAGGGCAGCCAGCACACGACGAAGAGCAGCAGCACGGCCAGGACCAGCACGGTGGCCTTCCTCTCTGTCTGGATCTCCTTGAACTTCTGCATCTCGTTGTTCCGGAGCACCTGCATGATCTGCACCGTGCAGAAGGTGATGACGCTCAGGGGCAGCAGGAAGCCCACCAAGTTCAGGAGAACGTTGGTGAACACCTCCCAGGTGTGGGACGGGTAGATGATGACGCACGCGGTCACATTGTGGCCCTCCTCACTGTACCCCCTCATGGTCCGGAACACTAGCATGGGCGAGCTCAGGAGCAGCGTGCACCCCCAGATCACCAGGCTGTAGAGTTTGGCCCAGCGCACCCCGCGCATCCTGCCCATGGACATGGTCTTCACCAGGGCCAGGTAGCGGTCGATGCTCACCAGCATCAGGAAGCAGATGCTGCTGTACAGGTTCATGTAGATCATGGTGTTCACCACCCGGCACAGGACCTCTCCAAAGAGCCAGTCAAAGTTGTTGGCGATGGTGATGGCCCAGAAGGGCAGCCCGCAGGCCAGGATCAGGTCAGCCACCGCCAGGTTCCCCAGGTAGATTTCTGCCACGGTGCACCTGCTCTTGTGCAGGCAGAACACGCTGAGGACAAAGACATTCTCGATCGCAGCCAGCACGAACAGGACCCAGAGGAAGGGGGCCTGGATGGCATTGAGCCAGCCCCACCACTCGGTGTCCGGGCAGCTGCTGTCCTGGGAAAGGGTCCCGTTAAGGGCAGATTCGAGAGCTTGTGAGGTGATGTTGAGCATTTCAGTGCTGAAAGAAAGTGCAAAAGAGCTTTTAAAACTCCAGGTCACAAGCGCAGGAAGTTGTGGGGGAGTGGGATGGTCCATCTGCCCCCCAGGCAGCAGGAGAATGGGCTGAACTGCTGCAGCCAGTGCCAGGAGACCCTGAGACCCCACCCTCCATCTCACAGTGCCCCTCCACACCTGGACCTAAACGGAGACCTCATTTCTTCACCTTGAAGCTCCCCTGGGGTACTTCCTGGGCCAGTGTCCATCAACAGCACTAACGCTAACCATCTGAGTGTTGGGCCAGGGGTGTCTAGAAGCTCCCACAACAGGAGGGTGCACAAGAGTTCCTCACTTATCCTGTGACCCCTCCCGAAGAAGGGGTCATTCAATTGTGTCATGGATAAGCAATTAATTAGACAAGAAAAATATCCTGCCAGACTGGGAGACTCCAGCCTGGGCGTGAGACCGAGGGCCATCTGCTCACACCCTGTCTCCTGGGAAGCCTGCCTCTTCTGGCAACGGGCAGCCTCTTATTTTCACACCCTCCATCTGCAAAGTGTGGGGTGGCCGTGGGATGCATGATGGAGAGAGAAGGTGGGGTGTCGCAGACAGACAGTCCTGCTGGCTTCAGATCCTGGTTTGCTTATTTGCTAGCTGTGTGACCCCGGGGAAGTCGCCTCTCTGAACCTCAGTGACCTAACCACTTCCTAGGATTGTGATGGAGCTCTGAAACGATGTGCAGAAAGCTCTAAACTGCATTTGGTTCAATAAACGAGTAATTCTTTTTGTCCACTTATTGAAACAACTGAGTCAAACCCCAGCCCCACTGTTTGCAGTTCTGGCTTCTGTGTGGGTGACTGTTAATAGAGGAGGTCTGGAGTGCTCCTCCGAAAGCTCACGTACTGGCCAGTGTGGTGGCGGTCAGGGGTGAAAGCCTGGATTATGAGGCCTGTGACCTCTTCAGTGGATCAGTCCCTCTGAGGGGTTCATGATTTGAACAGACTCTTGGGTGTTGACCACAGGCAGGTGCATGTGGTTTGAGGGAGTAGGTCACTGGGGGCCATGGCCTCTAGTCCTCTCTCTCTTTTCCTCCTTCCCAGCGGCAATGAGCCGAGCAGGATTCCTCCCTGTGCCCTTCCTCCATGATGTTCCACCCACCTCAGGCCCCGAGCAGTGGAGTCAGTTGACCAGGGACTGAGACATGTGAACCCATGAGCCAAAATAAATCTTTCCTCCTCTCAGTTGTTGTCAGGTATATTGATCACCCAAAGGCTGAGTAACGCAGTGACCTTGTCATCAACCCACGGACTCCTCGTTCACTCAGGGACCAGGAGGGAGGCTGTGTTCTGGAAGTGTCTGCGGTGAAGACTAACCATTTCTACCTTCAGAAAAGAGGCACAGGACTTGGGCAGAAGTGGGCACCAATTCTAGCTATCTCTAGCTGCGTAGTCTTGGGAAAACTGCTTGATCTCTCTCGGCTTCCATTTTTCTTCCTGGGGAGTAGCACATTATTCGCCTCCCGACTTTCCCTGCACGATGGTGGCAAGGTTCACATCCCAGAGTGGTAGTGAAGACACACTGAAAAGCGTGCAGCACACTCAGAGAGCGGCGGGCGTGTCCCTAGGGCTTGTGGTGTGTGTGCGGAGAGGAAGGGGCTCCTCCTGGGAGGGCCAAGGCTGGGAGGCCAGGGGTGGGAGACGGGCAGAGCAGGCAGTGGGAGCCGCTGTCGCAGAGTTGGAGAGGAGTGAGACGCTGGGGCACGTTCCGGAAGGTGGTACCAGGGGTTGGGGAGGACAGGGGGAAAGTGTGAGAGGTGAGGTTGATGAAGGGAACCGTGTGTCTGCACTGGCTGCTGGGGAAGTGGGGCGCTGCCCCGGTAAGGAGGGGGAAGGGGAGCTGAGGGGTGTTCTGGAAAGATCCCTGTGGTGGCTTGAATAGGCCCCAAACTGTTTTGATACTGTTGCCTTCAAAAGGAGCAGTGCACTTGCCCTCCCTGTGGATATGGGTGGGGCGTGGCGACTTGCTTCTAACCAATGGCAACAGTGGTGTCCTCAGGAGGAGGTCATAAAATGTGCTGCGGCTTCCTTCTCGGCCTCTTGGATTGCTTGATCTGGGGAACGCAGCCACCGTGTCGGGAGGACACCCAGGTGGCCACAACCAAGGAACCGAGCAGGACCCCTGGCGGTGGGTCCTCTGGCCCCAGAAGAGCCCAGGTGCTTCTGCTCCCTGAGCTTTGCGTCCTCGCAGCTGAGGCTCCGGTCACCATGTCACAGGAACGAGCCCCAGAGCAGCTTCTAGTCCCGACCCCGACACAGGAGGCTCCTCTCCAGTCTTCGGAGCTAAGATCCCGTGGCCATCCCCTCAGTCGACGTTTGGCCTCGGTGCCCCAGACCCGGGCACAGATGGGGAAGCCGGGTGGCCTGGAGTTCGAGGTTGGACGCTCTGACCCTCATTTCCAAGTTTGCCTGGGAGGTCTCGCATGTGACAACCAGGAGCATTCCCCGTGGCCCTCCCACAGTCCCCTGCCACAGCCCACTCTCCCGCCGGCCTGCAGGGATCAGGGCACTGTCTGCTCCTTGGCTGTTGTCCGGGCCTGAGGCCCGAGGGCCGGGCTCTCTGGGGAGTGCCCAGGCTGTCTAAGCAGCACAAGGAGAAGCCCCTGCACTCACCTGAGGGAGGCTGTGGTGGGCATGGGGTCCTCATGCACAGAGAGCAGCACTGGTCTCTTCCAGGTGGAGAACATCTGGACTCAGAGCAGGACGAGGGCGAGGCCCGGCCTGGACTGGAGGAAAGAGGAGATGGTTAGGGGCGGGGCCGTCGGGGGCCATGAGTACATTCATTCCCACCAGGGAAGGAGCAGAGGGTGCGGAGGACGGCACCTCGCACGTGCTGATGAGGTGCTCGCTGCACGCTGGGTGCTGGGCACGTAATGGCGAGATGAGTGCTGAAGCCAGTGATGCCCACTGATCTGGGTGCTAGCAGATCAGACCAAGGTCCTGTGTTAGTGATGTGGTCTGAGTGTGTCCCCAGGCATTTCTGTATTGCAAGCTGGGTCCCTAGTGGGGGGTGTTGAAGGAGTTGGCTGAGTACAAGGTGATTTGGCCACCGGGGGCACCGTCCCCCAGAAGACCCCAGTTGGTTGTCTGAGAGGGCTGTTGTACAGAGCAAGACTGGCCTCCCCTCCTCTCGTTCCCTGTCTGGCCATGTGATCTCTCCCTCTCACGGGCACTCCCAAGGTGATGTCAAGAGGCCCTCAACAAAGCTGGTTCCACAGTTTTTGCACTTTTTGGCCTCCCAATCTGTGAGGTAAATAAACCTCTTTTCTTTGTAAGTATATAGCCTCAGGTATTTTGTTATAGAAATGTAGAGTGAGTAGATACTGATGTTGAAACCTGAGCATGAGCAGGAGTAGGAGGGTGAAAGGTCATGGTAGAGGAAGAAGGAGCAGGTGCAAAGGCCCTGAGTCAGGGGGCCTAGAGGTCTTAAGCCCTGGAGGCTGCTAGGACAGGGGATCCTAGGGGCCAAGTAGAAATGTGGAGTGTGGCTAGCAAGTGTCCATTAACCTAGGCATGGGGTGATGGAGAGGGAGGAGGATGGGTTCCAGAGGGGTTCAGAGAGTAGAGCCAATGTGCTGGTCCCAGGTTGGACACAGAATGGTCGGGGCTGGGGGGTGGTCAGGATGCTCCCTGGGTGCTCTGCCTTCTACAGAGCAGAAGAGCAGGGAGGGCAGACCTGCAGGGGGACCCTGTATTAGAGTGGACTGAACCAGAGAGTGAGGTTCTTCTGAGACTTGCAGCTGGGGAGGGAGAAGCTGTGGCCCAGGGGGGGCTGGAGCTGCCGGAGGTCTGAGCGGCAGAGCCGGACGGAGGAGAGTTAGATGGGCCTTGAGGGCTGCGAGACGAATAGGAGACGGCTTGGCTGAGGGTCCTCGGTCCTTTCTGCTGTTGGTGACACAACGCTCCCCTGTTCTGGGTGGCCCTGGTGGAGAGGTGTCTGCCCTCCTACTGTGCTCGCCACGCACCCCCCGGGGGGCCGGTGCAGGAAGGTGCGGATGTTCTGCATCCTACTGCTGGGGCTGCAGGTGGGGCTTACACCCCTGGCTCTCCTCCACACCTAGCACTCTCTGCAGGCTCCCAGGGGACCTGGGACTCCTGCCTAACACGCACATGAAGAGCTGTGGGCACATGCAGTCGTGCGTGTGTGTGCATGGGTGTGCCCAGGTGTGCATGGGTGTGCCTCGGATCTGCCCTGTGCCAGCTTCCAGCCGCTCAGAAACACGGGGTCTAGATGGACCCTGGGCACTGCCCTTCTGGAAGCCTGGCTCTCCTCATTTAGCTGCAGGTCGAGGTGATCAGGGAGCAGACGGCCAGGGAAGTCACTCAGAAGATGACAAGGCCGAGTCAGTCGGTAGGCGCCCAGGGCAGGTGTTCAGTTAACACCCAGAAGAGATTCACGGACCTGGGGCCTCAGCGGAGCCAAGGCCAGGACCCGGAACTTGCCAGGGACGCAGCGAGCTGAGTCCCTCTGATCCTTTGGTGGTGGGGGGTTTGGGGAGGGAAGAAAGACCTCGTGACTGGTTTTCTGAGGGGCCTTTCCTGGCTCACAGAAAATCCACCTGCGGGCCAGAGGTCACGTTTGAATCACTTATTTTAAAAACTTTTCAAGGATAACTGAGCGCCCACCACTCACTTGCTGGCTGGCCAGCAGGGAGGAGGGAGGACAAGCCTCCCCTGCCCCTTGGGCTGGCTGTCCTGCTGAGCTGTGCAGCAGGGGACCTTAGCCTCCCTGCGGCCACGGGTCCTGCGGTGCCTCCCCGCTGGGGAGATGTCCATGTTTCTGGTGACCTCAGTCTGGGGGTCCCGGATCTGGCCAACCTCATGGCTGCTCAGGCGGTAACACAGCGCTCATTTCAAAACAGTCTAGGACGTTCCCAGTGTCCAGATCTCAGGGACAAGAGAATCTGGGAGCCTGGGTCCCTGCTGGCTCGGTCCATCTGCTCTGGAGGTGGGACTTGGGCAGGGGGCTGTGTGTTCTGCTCCAGGTCCCCTCCGGCTTTCCCCCTGGACCCCTGCCTCTGGAGCCCCATGGGGACAACTCCACGGCTCCTTGCCATCTGGGTTCTCCGGGTTTGGCCAGTGGAGGCCCAGGCAGGAGGCTGAGGGAGGGCGGAGTGAAGATGGGTTTCCCGGGCGCTCTCCCTTTTGTCCCCTGTCACAATGTGTGCCCATATTTTGGGGTTTCATATTAGAGCTGGGCCCTCAGGGACTTGACCAGAGTCCACCATGTCCACTGGGGGCCGTGCTGTCCAGAGGGGAGGGGCAGGGAGCTCAGCCGTGTGTCCCCACCTGAGGCACAGGGGAGGCACCTCCTGTCGGACTCCCTGGGCCTCTGTTCACCTTCTCTTCATGTTTCCCAGCCTGAAGGTGCCGTCCCTCGGATGATGAGGTCAGGTGTGAGGACAGGAGGGAGGGGCGAGGCGCAGGGCATAGGCAGCTGGGGTCAGGAGCGGCCCTCGGGGATCTGGAGTGAGTCCCTTTATCTCTGTGGCCCTGGGTTTCCCCCTGAGCAGAGCCGGGAGGGTGGACATCAGCCCTCTCAGACGCAGCCCTCCATGGCCGGGCTGGGGCCTGTGGACAGGAGCGGACTCTAGCGGATGCTTTAAGGGGACCTCCCACATTCTGACCCGCCATCCTCTCTCCGCCAGGAACACTGTGCACATAGTTCCCTGGTTAGTCACCGAGCACGGGGGTGGGGGTGTGTGGGGAGGTGTGGGGGGGTGTGGGTGCCGTCGGGGTGAATTCCACGTTAGTCTCAGAGGGAGTCTGTTTGCTTTCCCGGGAGCCCAGGTCTCAGGGCCTTGGAGGCTGGGCCTCCCCCAGACACAGAGCGGCACCATCTCCAGCACCAGGCTTTGCATGGGCCCCCAACCTGGGGCAGTGATGGGGTTCAGGGAGCTGCGGAGCTGCAGGTGCTGGGAGGACGCGCTGAGGCCAGAACAGCCAGAGGCCTCCTGTGACAGGGCCCCTGTGCCCGCGCAGCTCTGTGGCATGCGGCTACGGGATCTGCAGGCCCGTCTGCAGTGTGCACCCAGCTCCCTCTCCCTGAGCTCAGCATCAACCCTCCCGCTCCTGGAGTTCACGTGGGTAAATGTCTCTGCTTCTCCGTGAGCTGCCTTTTGTGACAGGGGCCCCGGCCAGAACTGAGGAGGGCAGAGGGAAAAGGCCTTTTGTCCCCAGTACAAAGACTCATGCCGGTATTAGGGGGTTTCATGTAGGAGCTGGGAAGCATTTCCCAGGCGGTGGGTAGACTGGCGGGTAATGACCTGAAACCGGGAGTCCTCCTCACTAGGCAGGGAGAAAGGCGCAGCCTCGTGCCCCGTGTCTTCAATGCCTCTCTAGTATTCAGAAGCTCCCTGCTCCGGACCTGTCCCCTAAAGCTCATGCACTGAAACCTTAGTTACTCACTCTGCTGGCCCGTCTGCTTTCTGTCAGGAGTTGAGCAGCCTTTGTGGTCCCACAGTCTCGGACTTCCATCCTCCTGAGCCAAACTGGACCTTTTTTTCCTTTATAAAATTCTCAGTCTCAGGTGTTCTGTCATAGCAACAGAAAACAGAGAGAGACATTCCCTGTTTAACAGGGAGAGCAGGCTCTGCTGTGCCCCCCCCCCAATCTAGTCATACTTTAATAAAGGTGTCTATATTTTTATAAATAACTTCTTTTAAATGACAAATGAAACTCATTTTCTCTTTAGAGCTTACAGTTGGAAAATAAGCTAGTAGTAAAGCTATACCTGTGCAGGTGCCGTAGATATGGCAGAACGGAATGGTCAAATGTGGAAGTGTCTGGCTGGACACGTGCAGACAAGTGGGGGGGCCCAGCCTGGCAGTTTGGGGATGGACTGGAACCAGGCCTTGGCCTGAGTCCATGTCCAGGGGCAGGCTGTGTGACCTCGTTGTGCCTCATTTTTCTCAAATGTCTGATGGGGCTTGGTATAAAAGTATCCTGATCCCCCGCCTCGTGCTGCTGTGGGGAGCAGATGAGTCAGCGCAGGTCAAGGCAGGGAGCGGTGGTCAGAGTCCTTCCCAGACCAAGGCACCCCCATGAGAAGGCCACTCCAGGGGCCAGGGCGTAACCCAGCCTGCTCTCCGGCTCACACTGACCTCACAGACGGAGGGAGAACGGGTGTTTCTGAGATGCCCAGCCGCCCACCCAGGGGAGGCTTTGAGGAGGTGTGTGTGTGTGTGTGTGTGGGTCCCAGCACAGCCAGTCTGGGAGGGGAGCACCCTGCCTCCCGCATCGCCCCACCCTCCCTGCTCCCCACGCTGGCTGCTGTGGTCAGCACACCCCGATCTCTTGGTCATTTGCTCAGGGCACCCAGCAAGCTGGAGTCAAGGCCAAAGCCAGAAAGGAGGGGGGTCTCCTGAGCTCTGCCCTGACACCCTCACAGTAAACGCTTTCCCCCACGTCCTGATTCACAGGGTCACCGAGTCAGGGTGCTGTTCACGGAGCAGCACTGGGTGAGCGTCCGGCGGCAGCTCACACGGGGAAGGGCCAGCGATGCCTGGTAAACCTCCCTGGCAGGGTGGTGTGGCCCCGAGCCCTGGAGGCTCATCTCCGAAAAGTGGAAGCGGCCTGTGGGGCAGGTGGTGGGAAGCCACCCACCAATCGTGGGCCTCCCAAGAGAGCTGGACCCGAAAATGGGGTCAGTCCTGGGCACAGGCACAGGGGCCCTCCTGGCATTTGGACACTTCATGGGCCAGAATGTTCTGGAAACACTTATGAGGGGACAGGAGAACCTTGAGGGCAGAGCCCTCTCCATCGGCTGTCTGCAGGGGAGGGGAGGCTGGCTGGCTGGGGTCGGCTCACCCTCCGGAAACTCGCTGAGTCCTTCTTTTCCTGTTCACTGCGGCTCTTCAGGTCAGCACCTTTTGTTTCTTTGCCCCGTGATGGATTTCATATTTTATTAAAAACTCTTTTCTGTTTCTGAGACAGGATCTTGCTAAGTTGCTCAGGGTCTCACTCAGTTGCCCAGGCTGCCTTCAAATTTGAGATCCTCCTGCCTCAGCCTCCTGAGTCACAGGGATTCCAGGCTTGCGCAGTTTTAATAAATGACAAGTTTCATCTGACATTCTAGGGCTCCTTTCCCCTAAAGGAAGAGTCCCCTTTCTGACGAGCAGGACTCAGGGCTTCGGGAGGCCCGCTGCATCAGGGCACTGTGTTGCTGGAGCTCAGAAGACGGACCCCACAGACTGCTGCTTGATGCGTGGAGGCCTCCGACCTCCCTAGAATCAAGGTCCCCGTGACCTTCCCTTGGTTCTTTCCCTCTCAGAGCAGAGAGCACAGTCCTTCAAAGTCCCCTCATCTACCTGACCAGCGTTGTCAAAAGAGGGACACAATCGCCTTCAGTCTTATTATTGAAAAGTCATGAACCACAGAAGCCCAAAGCCGTTTTTTTTTTTTTTTTGCTGTTTTTTAAAATATAACATTTATTGCTTCGATGGTTTGATACAGAACAGCTTTCTTTTCATTCTGAATTTGGAAGTTCTATACAACTGAGTACAAAGAGGAACAAAAAGTACCAAAACCAAACTTGTGATTCTCTGTTCATGTGGCATAAACCGGTTTTGTACATAACATGTAGCAGCAGTTTTTTAAGTTCCCTTTAGAAAAATATGAAATCTACACATTTATTATTGTTTCCTGTTTAATGCATGGGCTGAAATCACTAGGATCAATTTCCTTCTTGAAGAAAGAGAGGAGGGGAAAGAGTCGAACGTATGATGAATCTGAAACTGGCATCCGGCTGCCGCGTAGCTTCCCCAGAGCCACGTGGAAGACAGCCCTGGGGTCTTTGTTTCTTTTGTTCACGCAGCCAGGTGTTTCATGTAGTGATTGAATCTCAGCATTGTGTCCATTAATCACAGAGAAAGAAAAGAAAAACTTGCACCTCAAAAAACTTTTCAGAAGATCTATATATATATATATGCAAAAGCCCTGAGAGAAGGAGAAAGAGAATCAAACAAAATGTATAGGAACAAATTAGCTGGACATGCAAACTAAGCTGATTCACCCAGCGCTTAAACAAATCACAAATTTCACAGTTTAATATAGGGGAAAGGGGGCAGAACATCAAACAAATAATACACTTGTCAAACTCACTAATAAAATGTGGCAAGACCTTATTGACTATGAGGTTATGGATCAAGGCTAAATAAAGCTTTAGATCAACAGTGATTATTGCGAGCTGCAGCCCCGGCGACCTGTGTGGCGGGGGGCTGACCCCTGCTACATCTCACCGCAGCGTAGAGTTTAGTCATGGCTTTTCCCCACAATATTGCGAGTTTAGTGTGGAGAGTTGCAAAGAAAAACAAAACACAAGGTACCCCAAATAATAATAACGACAAAAATAACAATAACAATTGTAATAATAATAATAAAAAAAGAACAACTAAGGGATGCATGAACTGGTTTCAACTTAGAAGGCCAAGGGATCATCAGTTCTGATTTGCATTCATCTCTACAGTAAATAAAACCACATTTTTAAACTGGTTCATATATCCCAATACAGTTAAAAATCATATATACCTCAATGATTTTCCTTTCACATGCAAAGATGTCACTTTTTATTTTTTCAAGAATATCCACCTTCCTTTGATGTCAGGGTGGTTGGGTTTTAGCTACCGGAAACTGAAATGGAAATAAAAGGGCATGTGTCTCTGTGCAAGGTTTAAGCCAAGGAAGAGCCCGTGGAGCCACAAAGTGCCAGTGGGGAGAGGCCCAGTGGAGGGGCACCTCCCCAGGGAAAGGCCAGAGGCTCCACAGGGTGCAGCAAGCAGGGGCCCCGGCAGCAGTATGGCTGGGGTGTCCTTAGGGGCCTGGCTCAAGGGCAGGATGCTGGACACAAGGTCAGCGCTATAGGACCTATCGTTTTCGCTGCAGTGAGGGAGGTCTGTTGTCTGCACAGAATGCTCGCGAATAAAAGGAATCCCACCTTTTTGCACCCAGCAGTTCGGGCCTCTTAAGGAACTAGTGAGACCACATTGGTCTTTAAGCACCAACCCCACGTCGCAGGAAGGTACGTAGAAATCTCTCCTCTTAACCCTTGCATGTAGATTTATTACCAGTAGTAGTATTTCCTCACTTTTCAATGACAGTAGCACAGCCGGGGGCAAGGCTTGGACTGGGCTTAGCAGGAAGACTGGGATACCTTGCTCACAAGTGACAGGACTGTCACCACCTGGCTTCCTTAAAAACCACCCTGTGGCGCCCCTGGGCCTGGCCGGGCGTCTTGGATGCCTGTTCCCTGCTGCACGTGCAGCCTTGCTCTCCCTGATCCGAGCCTTCCTCAGCTCCCAAAGCCTTTATCCCAGGAAGAAAGACGGGGTCCCTCGACACACCTGGGCGGACTTTCCCACGCACCGTTGTTCCCCATCTCAGTCCCACAGAGACTCACATGATCCATTATCTGTCCCATCCCCAGTCCATGAGGTGCCCCTAGAACTCACTTGCTCTTCTCTTGAAAACTCCCTACCTCCCCCATGGTCTGTCCTCCCTGTAGAAAACCTCTCCTTTGCTGAGCCCCGTGGAGCTGGTTAATTGCACTATGCTGTTTCCTCTGCGCCTGTGACAAATCCGAGGGTCTTTTCTCCAACTTAAAAAAAAAAATTTAGAAAGAAAGAAAAAGTCCCCTGGGCAGCTGCCCAGTGAGAGCCCGGGCTTCCTCCTGGGCTCCTGTGGCTGTCAGGTGGCTGGGACGCTCTGGTGCCGGCTTCCCACCACAGGAGGCCCCTCAGCCCAGATCTTCCCAGCCGTCTTTGGTTGGGTTTGAGCTGCGTGAGGCAGGAGGGCTGCCGAGGAGCAGCAGTGCGTGTGTCCAGGGCCTGGGTTCAAGGGGAAGCTTGGCCACTCACTGGGTGTGGCCTGGGAGATTTCCCACCAGCCCTGGGCCTCTGGGCACCTTCCCATGTGCCCATGAAGGTGACAGAGCAAGGGCCACGTGCCTGGAGGTGTCCCGGGCCTGGGAGGACAAGGGTGCTGCGGATTCGTGACGGAGCCCCCCACCTGTCAGACTCCTAGCTCCAGCACTGACCAGCTGGAGGTGGCCTTGGACAAGCGGTCACTCCCCAGAGCCTGGCTTTCTTTATCTGCCATCTGGGGGTGTCCTTGTACTACTCGGAGAGGCTGCGAGGACACTAATGATCGTGGGCACTTGGGACAGCGCTTGGCACCCTTAGCTGCTGCACAAATTCCAGCTGTCCCTCCTCTCTGCCTCCGGTCTCTGTAAACAGTGCTGCCGGGGGCGAGGGCTCTGGGCAGCAAGACGGATGTCCCCCCCACTTCCCTTTCCTTCACTCAGAGCCAACGGAGGCCCAGAGAGGTGGGGAGATGTCTCGAGCCCCCAGCAAGGATGCGACCGCCTGGGGCAAGAGCCCCGTGTGCCTGCTCCTGCTCGTGGGTCTGGGTCCGGCCCTCTTACTGGAGCCCTCCTCCTCCTTTCTTCCACCCTTGGGAGTTTCCCCAGTGCAGGCAGCTCCTGGGCACAGCACGACAGAGACCCGGCTTCTACCAGGACACACCCGGTCCGTGGCTGAGCTTCCCCTTGCACCCAGGTCGCGGAATCCCAGTTCCCAGCCCCTGTTCTGTTCAGCCTCCCCCAGCGGCGCCGGTCCCAGGGGGTAAGTGGAGCTGAGCGTCTGCACCAAACCCCTGTCCTGACCCACGCAGAGGGGCTGGGGGACACGCCCAGCGCGGAGAGCAGATGCCTTTGCACTGAGATAGAGACACCCTCTTCCCTTGGCTGGAGAGTCCCCGTTTCCTAGCGGGGCCGTTCAGTCACAATGAGAGGAAACAGGAGGAAAGGCCTCGGGAGGGAACTGCCCCCGCACGTGGCTCCCTGGGACAGCCCAGGCCAGGAGGGGAGCTGTGGTCAGTGCGCCCAGAAGGCTCTTTCTCCCTCCATCTCTCCAGCCCAGGAAGGTCCCCAGTGCCTGGAGGGTGGGTGGCACAGCCCTGCTGGGCAGGGGCTGGGCAGGGGCTGGCCATGCTGGCCGCTGGCCCGACTCCTCCCCCACATGCGACCGCCCTGCTTGCCACCCAGCCTGGTTTACAAAACAAGAAAGGAAGACACAATAAACAGAACCCGAGGTAGCCAGGGGGAGAGAGCCCTGGGGTCAGGGAGCGGCTTTGGCCCTGAGGAAGGAGCAGGCAGGAGGAGCTGGGGAGACCGAGCTTGGGGTGGGGTGGGGGGGTGGGGTGGGGGGCTTTGTCCCTTCCTGCACACTGTAGTATGTGGGCCTCCGTCTCCCACAGCACCCCTGGCAGGACTAAAGGAATGAGGGCACCTGGCAGCATCCTAGGGCCAAGGCCACCTCCTCGAGAAGCCCCCCTGCCCTCCGGCCAGCAGAGAGCCCTCTTTTTCTAGGACTCTGCAGCTGAGAGGTGGGAGGAGATGGCCTGGGGGCAGAGCCCAGGGACCAGCTGGGCCCTGGGCAACTTCACCATCTCTGGGCCTCTGTGGCCTCACTGGGAGGATGCAGGGTTGTAATAGAGGATTCTGGGGACCTGGGGTCAGCCACTTCCCTAAAGAAGAGGACGCCTTGAGCTCCCCACCCTGAGCCGCATGCGGAGGGAATGGGATCAGGACAGAATTCCTGAGGCTCCAAAGGTCCCCAAGGAGACGGTGCCGAGCAGGCTCAGCGAGCTCCCCATCTGCGGACATGGCACAGAGGGCAGGTCCCTCGTGGCCTGCCCGCGGACTCACGTCAATGCCACGTGACCTCTCTCTGCTGCCCATTTCTGCGGTGGGACTCTGGCACCCCTTGGAGCCCAGGGAGGCAACCTTGAGATTCCAGAGCTCCGTGTCCTGCCAATGTTGACTCTTCCCAGAAAGGAGGGGGGCGTGTTCTGAGAGCTGATTGACAGCAGTGGGCCCCGCCCCTCAGGACCTGGGGCGCAGGGAAGACAGCAATGGCGCAGCCTGCTCAGGGCTCCTGGCCTGCACTCGGGGCCCACAGACCTGGCGGGCAGCGTGGCTTTGCCTCCACGTGCTGGATTGAAGGTGACTTGGCCTCCTGAGGAAATGGGGAAGGCCTCCCGGTGCAGGGTGCAGTGAGGCAAAGGTGACAAACCCCAAACTGCAGTTTGAACCCGGTGGGCTGTGCCAGAACCCCAGGAGTTGGGGTGTCTCTCTTTTGGGCCACTGGGGGTGGTCGAGGGATGCTTTATCACTCAGCTACATCCCCAGTCCTTCCAGGTCTTTCTTTATTTTTATTTTTTATTTTGAGACAGTCTTGCTAAGTTGCCCAGGTGGGCCTCAAACTTGCAATCCTCCCGACTCAGCCTCCTGAGTCCCAGGGTTTTAGGTTTTGTCTTTAAAAATTTTTCATGAGGGCTGGGGATGTGGCTCAAGTGGTAGCACGCTCGCCTGGCATGCGTGCGGCCCGGGTTTGATCCTCAGCACCACGTACAAACAAAGATGAGTCTGCCAAGTACTAAAAAAAAATAAATATTAAAAAAATTCTCTCTCTCTCTCTCCCTCTCTCTCACTCTTTCTTTAAACTTAAAAAAAAACAAAAAACTTTTCATGATAGAAAAACTTGAATACACGCACAGGTAGGTAGACGGGCGTCATGATGATCCACGGACCTATCACCCGGCGACGGTAACTTCCAACGCACAGCCGGCCAGTCTTTGCCTGAACCCCACGGTGCCCCGTCCTCCCGGCCTGACGCAGACCCTGTATGTCTGTCTGTCAGCCAATCTGTAAATATTTCATCAAATGTCTCCAAAAGCCACAGACTCTTGGTCCAGAAAGCAAAGCCACACACCTAAAGCCACCTGACAAGTGTCCCTCCCTGCTGCCCCTGCCCTCTGTTCCATTTCCGGTCGTCTCATAGATGTCACGTTATTTTTACCCACAGCCGGTTTTCTAGGATCAGAATCTGACTTGGGGCTGTTCGATGCCTCTCTCGGGCTTCTTTCCTCTCCTGGTTCTGTGGCCATCTGATCCCAGTGCCCAGTGTCCAGGGCATCGCTGTCCAGTAGAAATGTAATGTGAGCCACAGAAGCGATGTTAATTTCCTATCAGCCTTATTTAAAACAAAGGAAGAGGACTCTAATTATCAGAAACTAATTCTGATACTATATTGATTTAACCAAATATGTTGGCTGTGGTTTGGCCATGGTTTGTCCCCTAGGGTCATGTGCTGCGAGCTTCGTCCCCAGCATGGAAGGGGTGGACGTTTAGGAGGTGGGCTAGAGGGCAGTGGCAAGGTCATGGTGCCTCTGCCTTCACCAATGGGGTCAGGTCTCTTGGAACTGGTTTAGTTCCCTGAGAGTGGGTTGTTACAGAGAGTGAGCCTGGCACCCTCTGGAGTTTGCTTCCTGCTTGCACCTGTGTCCCTCTGCACAGGACGTTACAGGACCCTGGCGCCATGCTGCTTGGACCCTCTAGCCACCAGAATAGAGAGCCAAATAGACCTCTTTTCTTTTAAAGTTACTTGTCCTTGGGTGCTTTGTTATAGTAAGATGAAATGGACAAAGGCAATATCCAATACATCATTGTTTTATCATGTCGTGAATGTAAAAAGTCTTTAATGAGCTTCTTTAAGAATGTTTTTCCCGCTATCTTTTAGAGATGGAGCGTTTTATAAATCACAGCCTATCTCAGTTTGGACTAGTCACATTTCAAGTGCTCAGTAGCCTCTCCTGGCTACCATATTAGGCAGGGTAGATCTGGAATTTGATCACAGAATCTGACTTTCAGAGCCTGTGGTTTGTGGGACCGGATGTAATAAAAAGCTTGCAAATCCCTTGGAATTTCCTGGGTGACAAAAGACATCTTTTGGTGTAGGAGATGACTCTCAGTGGGGACAGCCATGGCTGGTGGTGGCCAGCTTCAGGATAGGGGCTGGTCACCAGAAAGGCCAAGTGTGATCCAGCTTCAAGCTTTCAGCCCCTCCCACTTTCCAGGAAGGAGAAGGGCTGCTCATAGGATGCCCAAGGGCTGCTCCCTGGATCCCCTAAAAGGCAGTGTTGGGGGGTGTGGGGGAGAACACGCAGGGGGCCGGGAGCCGCCTGTCCAGAGGCCCCTGCATCTCTCCCCTGTTCCCGAGCCGGTCCTGCTTAATCCGTCTATAGTGTAGGTCCCCGTGTCCCTGACCCGTGAGCCGTCCCAGCACATCACCGAACCCGAGGAAGGGATGGTGGGAACCTTTGTTCACAGCTAGCCGGTCAACAGTGCAGGTCAGCACCTGGGACTGGCATCTCATGTCACAGCAGTGGTGTGGCACTGAGCCCTACCTGGGGTCTGTGCTAACTCCAGGTGGCTATGTCAGATGCGAGCCCCACCCCCCCATCTCCAGGGACCTTGCCCTGACGGGGTCCGCAGGGCCATCCTGGTTCTCCTCGTCCCTACCCCAGCCTTCCCTCTCCACACACTCAGGATGCTCCATTCTCCACAAGCACTCTGCACCAAGCACTCAAGCTCCAAAGACAATTCCTCCTCCTCCAGGAAGCCCCCAGGAATGCCAAGCTGCTGCAGCGCCTCCCAAAGGACGTCAGAGCTCCAGAGGTCTCTGGGCCTCGCCTCAGCCGTACCGGGCCACGGTCCCTTGGGAATCTTTGTGAGCGTCCACTGGGGTCCCCTGAGTCCTCACTACCCCACTGTGGACAGCATGGAGGGTGCTGACAATGACCCTGGGAATGACAAGTGGCCCCAGCACCTGCACAGCATTCCCTGTTCCCATTCCATTCATTCCACGGCTTTGTGAGGGTCCCTCTGCCAGCCTCCAGGACGGGACAGTAGCACCGTCCTTGATGGCCAGGCGGTATGCTAAGCACCGTCCCCGGGACAGTCCCTGCAATCCACCCTGCCTCGGGGGGTGGGGGACTACTGCCGTCTTCCCACCTCCATCTTGCAGATGAGAACGAGGGAGGCACAGAGTGGCCCAGCAGCTTGTCCAGAGTCACACCACCAGTGGCTGGTGGCTCCGTGCTCCTCACTGCACTGTTTCTCGGAATTGTGTGACTACAGGATGAATGACAGCTGGCACTGCCCTTAGGGATCTCCCAGGTGCCAGGGATGCTTGTCCAAAGGTGGGGACACAGGAGCCTTCCTGGGGCAGGTGACTGCCCATGGCCCTGACCTGTCCGCGCACTGCTGGCCTCCGCTAGGCCCTGTGCACACGGCCATGGTGTGACGGTGTGCGGTGTGCTTGGTGACGGTGGCCCAGCAGAGGGTGCTGGCTGAATCTGGAGGCAGGAACAAGGGACCTCCAGGGATGGGGGACAGCCGAAAGGCATCCTCTGTCCCCCGACCTCTGCTTCTCCGAAGCACAGATCCGCCACTTCCTCCCGTTTCTGCCTTTGGTAACTAGTTGAGGAATCCGTCGGGGGTTTGTCTTGTCGCCGTGTGAATCATCTTGGGCTCTAGAAATGTCCCTAGCTGCTAAGGGGACAAATTCTCCTCTCGTTCCCCTTGGGACCCACTGTCATGCCCTGGCACGGGGGACTCCTGATGGACACCTTCTTTGTAAGCACCCTGGTTTCCTCCTGACCTGCCCAGGACCAGGCTCTCAGGGGCACAGTGGGTGGAGACCCTGGTCCTTGACCTACCGCTCCGCCCTCTGCGGAGTGGGGGAGATGGGGGGCCTGGTGCTGGTCAGTGGTCAGCAGCTGGCTCTCTGGGGGAGGGGCCTGAATTGTGGCATTTGTAGGTTCCCTGGTGTCAATGCCCCCACCATGGCCAGCTTCAACTGGCTCTGAGCCGTGAGGCCCTGACACACGAGGTCACAGAACCTGCTCCCTGTCCCCTCCTCCAACAGCACCAGGATTAGGTCACCTCCTCCAGGTCCTTCCTGGACCCTGCGTGGTGCCCAGCCCCAGTGCTCCTGTCATAGCTCTGGCACTGTCCATCTCAACTGGCCATTTAACCGTTTCTCCCTGACCGCCTGGAGCCCCCGGAAGGCCCCCCACGGGTCACCCTTCCTCGCCACTGTAGCCCCTTACAACTGGGCCTGGCCCAGGCTGGGAAATGTGTGTGGAAAGGACAAATTATAATGACAGTAGCGGGGCGCAGGGGCGCACCCTGTAATCCCAGCAGCTCCGGAGGCTGAGACAGGAGGATCGCGAGTTCAAAGCCAGCCTCAGCAAAAAGCAAGGGGCTAAGCAACTCAGCGAGACCCCGTCTCTAAGTAAAATACGTTGTCAGCAAATGCGTCTGCCGTCTCCACGCCGTCTCCACATGTCAGCCCCATTCTACACACATAAGATATGAGCTCAGCAGTCCTGAGATGGGCCTGAGGCAGGAGTTGAGGCCGAGGAGGACACCGTGCCTGAGCCTGTCAGTGCAGAGACCGCCTGGGACGCTGCTCAGATGCCTCTCTTGTCCTGAAAGACGCAGGGCGGAATCTTGTCCTCACTTTTTCCCCCCTTTGGTACCAGGGATTGAACTCAGGGGTGCCTGACCACTGAGCCACACCCCAGCCCTTATTTTCTATTTTGAGACAGGGTCTCGCTCTGTCCTTGAGTTTCTGAGGCTGGCTTTGAACTTGAGATTCTCCTGCCTCGGCCTCCCGAGCTCTGGGGATTACAGGTGTGCACCACTGCGCCGGCTTGGCCTCACCTTTATGAACAACAAAACAGGCCCAGAGTCCAGGGGGGCCTTGGTAGAGCTCAGGGCTAAGTGCAGGGGCTGGGGCGGGATCAGTGCTCGGGGTGATCCGTGAGGAGCCACTGCAGACCTCAAGTACCCCAGGCATGCTGGAGCCCCTGGGCTTTCAAGGTGGAAGAGCCCCGGCATCTAGAGTTCTGGTCCAACCCTCGTTTAGCATCGAGGAAACCAAGACTCTGAGAGGAAGGCGCCCTGTCCTGAGTAACAGGTGAGCATCCCAGATCTTCCCGCTGCCCCTCCCCAATCCCACGGTGACATCCTGGTGCTGGCACCGCCCCTTACGGTTTGTAGCACAGGGGTCCTCATGTCAGTTTCCCCTGATCTTCTAATGCCCATTTTACAGACCAGGGGCTGAGGCTCTGTGAAGGGACGCGATTCGTTCCCGGCCACGGACCCCAAGCAGGGAGCCAGCGCCCACTGGGGGCTCTGTGCTCCGGGTGCCTCTGAGCTGGTGGCTCTCCTCTCCAGGCTCAGTTTCCCCAGATGGGGCAGATGGTTTTGCAAGGTCCTGCCAGTGGTGACGGTCTGTGACTTCAGTGACTCCATCACTCCACGTCCTCGTCACGGGCACGAGTTCCTGCACACTGATGCAGACGCACCCAGGTTTCCCTTTTCCTTACGCCCGTCTTGACTGGCACACTGAGCACAGAACAGGGACTCTGCATCTCCGAATCCTCATCCTGGAACAGCACAGCTGCTTATTGAGTGTTTGCTGAACTGGGTTGTTTTGGGCGGTGGGGAGTTCCCTGTCACTGGAGGCAATCAAGTAAACTTGGCATCAAGTTTCTGATATGTTTGAGCCCAGTCCCTTAAACTGCAGATCCCAGTCCTAGGACCACGGAAGACTGCCTTGCCCACTGCCACGGCGCCCCTTTCCCCACGGCCTCTCTGGATTGAGACAGGAATCCTGTCGGGGGTGTGTGGAGGGGTCATGTGCGTGTCAGGAGATTCCCAGGCCTGAAGCTTCCTTGACCCTCTGACAGCAACGCAGGGGGTGGTGGAGACGTCCCACTGCGTGTGAAACCCGCTGTTTCTCAGGGTGAAAAATGAGTTTCAGAGAACACACTAGCCTCTGGGAGGGTCCCAGCTGCGGAGAGCGCAGGGGACCCTGAGGTGTGTGTGTCCTGCCCTCCTGGCCTCCTCCGGCAGGGAGGCACGGGGACAGAGGCCTTCTGTTCCTGTCTCTGTTTCATAGAGTCCCCACCTCACAGAGCCAGAGCTGCCTGGCGTGTAGCTCAGCTGGGAGGAGGGGACGTGCCTCCTGTCCCCTACGTGGTCCCTGGGCTCCACCGTCTCCCGTGCTGACACAGGAGAAGACCCCCCTCTCCGAGATGGAATGAGGAGGACGTCAGATTTCTCCTGAGCTTGCTTTCTTCCCTTGGCAATTTGTATTTTTGAAGCCAAAAATAAAACCCTTCAAGATTCCCTGCCCAGCCTCGTGTGGGACCCAAACAGCCAGAACCAGGCAGGGACACACAGGGGCGGCCACCCTCCCACTGTGCTCCGGAGCCCAGCGCAGGGAGAGCTATCAGGACGGTGAGCGCCTTCTGCCAGGTCCCTGACCGCTGAGCCTCGGCCTCCTCATAGGTGAACGGGGCTGGTTACTAGCAGGGCTCAATCAGGCTTGGGGACCCTGTTCATCAGCTTGCACCCGGCGAGATGTCCCTGTCTCCAGGCACCCTCTTTACTGCCTGCCCCTGATGGCCGCAGGAACTGCTGGAGCCGAGGCGATGTAAAAATAATCTGGTTTGCTAGTATTTAAAGGGCTGGTCCAAGACCAAGGGAGCAGGCAGGTGGCGTGGGATGGCCCAGCAGCCGCCGCGTCCCCTGAGCATCACGGAATCCAGCCTTCTCTGAACAGGGTCAGCCACGTGCCGTGTGGCTCCCAAACCGGCTCCAGAAAATTCAATTTGGGGGCAATCGGGGAAAGCAAATCGAGAAACTAAAACAAACAAAAAACCCGGCTTTTCCTTTTTGCTTGGTATTTCTGAAAATAATCAAAAGGACAGGAAAAGCTGCACGCGCAGGGGGTCCTCGTCGCTCGAAAGGGCAGGGACCGAATGCTAGGAGGAAGGAAACCGGTGCTTCTGACCAGCTGCGGAAAAGGAGAGGCCGCTTCTGATGGCACCTCGCGCCCGAGAAGGCGGGAGAGTCCACGTCGGGTTCCAAAAGCTGGAGGCCGGGGGCCAGTTACGGAGGCGCTGTTCGTCCTTGGGCCAGGCGGGGGACCACGTGTGCTTCAGGTTTCCGACTCCTTTGTAGTGGTTTCCAAGTTTTCTGGGAAGAACGGCTATGACTTCTGTAATAAAAATATTTAAGGAAGCCAAATGTCTTTCCTTAAAAAAAAAAAAAAAAAAAAAAAAAAAAAGAACAGGAAAACCAAAACAGGGACTGAATCATGGTTAGTTGACGTAAGATAATCAGCCAGTTCATGCCCAGAGGAAAGGCCTGGATCCCGCAGAAACTGGCAAACAAATGGGCAGCCATGGCGCGACCGAACACGAGGCTCCTTCTGTAATGACTTCCAGTCCCGGGCAGGTGGAGTCCGCAGGCTCCCGATGACCTGGAAAAGGAGCCAGCGGAGGAGGCTCTGGAGGGTGAAATTGCCCTTGAGCCCCCAAGTCCCCTGGGCATCACAGGACTCAGCCTGGTGGCCTAAGTGTCCCAGTGAAATGGGGGGAAAGGCAGAGTCCCACTCAGCCTGTCCCTCACTGTGGTGCTCCTCTCTGTCACCTGGGTTGAGCCGCTGGGTGACTTTTCCACGAGGGGCGCGGGCGTGGCACTTTCTTCTGAGTCCTCTCACCCTTGAGCGTGTCTTCCTGTGGCCGATCAGCGTCTGCTGCAGTTTGGATGTGGTGTGAGCGTGAGATCCCAGCCTCTCGGGTTTCCATGTGATCTCCTCCCGCGTGCGTTCCCGCTCTTGCCATCCACCCAGAAACGACACTGACAACTGGAGGGGGCAGGCGAGAGCCTGTGCCGTGTTGCTTGAACTTTCAGTGTCCAAAACTCTGGGCTCAACAAGCCTCTTTTCGTTATAAAGTTTGCCTGCCTCAGATTATTTTGTTGTAGTCATGAACAACGGACTGTGACAGCCCCACAATCTGTCCCTGTCCCGTCTTCAGCTCCTCCTCCGTTGGGGGTCTGATGAGTCTCTGCTGCAGAAAAGCTGAGGCCAGACTGATTTCTCTTGCTCTATGTGTTGCCTGTCCCTGTCCCTGACCCCATGCCCCACCTCCAGTCAACCTAGTGATTATCGTATTTCCCTTTTCTCTTTGCATTTAAGAAACGCTGTCACGACGTTCTTTCTCACGGCCTCTGAAGGAGGGAGGCGTGGCTACATTTCATAGTGGGAGGACTGAGGCTGGGGAGGGGGTGCCGGGACTCACACCACAGCCCAGGTTGTCGGGCTTCCCCTCACCCTCCTCTCAGGCCACCCAAGGCAGGCACAAGAGGCAGACCTGCTGGTAACAGAAGACCCCGATGAAGTCGCACTGGCTGCCACTCAAACCCCAGCTCTGCCACTTACTGACGGTGTGACTGGGAGTGAGTGGCCCTCCTGAGTCTGGGCTCCCCACCTCCAGGACTTCCTTTCCTGTCTCAGGCAGGACAGTCACCTCCACCGCCCCCCGGGTCCACTCAGCTGACCCCACCTCCACCCCCTCAGCTCTCACAGCTCAAAAGGACTCACAGAAGAAATCCCCAGGCTACTCGTAAGGAAAGTACCCTGGGCCGGGCTTTGTGTTCCCATTGAGCACACGTGTTCTCTGCTGGGGGGGCCTGGGGGGCAGCTGGTGGGGGACAGGCCAGCTGCCCCTGTCGCCTGACTGGGGCTTCCGGATCACTTTTGCCAGCCTGGTGACTGGGGCTCCCAGGGCTCCCCACCGGCCTCTCCCCCAGCTGCCGGCTGCCTTCCTCCTGGCCCTGGGCTGCCCTACAGGCTCCTCCGGCCCCTTTGCCGGTCTGGAGAGGCAGGACACTCCGCGTGAGTCTCCCAGAGACTTCCTCACCTGTCAAGTGGGGCAGGATTCCCACTTGGCAGGTTTAGCAGGAGGGATATTTGTGATAGTTTGGGGCCAGGGTGGGGCTTGGACATATTTCCATCAGCCCTGGCCGGGCTCCCTGGCTGTGGGACCCACGGCAGGCTCTGCACTGCCCCTGGGTGTGGGAGCTTGAACTTGAAACCCGCTCTCTCCCAGGAGAGAGCTGACACTTGCCTGCAATGACAGGTCAGACCACTCTGACGCTTGTAGTGAGCTGTTGTGGGGACGTGCAGCGGTGTGTGTGTGTGTGTGTGTGTGTGTGTGTGTGTGCGTGTGTGCCCGCGTGTGTTGGGGTGGTGACTCAGAAAGCCAAGACGGAGGCCCTGCCATTTGCTCCTGATTCAGAAGGCTGAGGAACAAAACACTGATGTGACCGTCCCAGGGTCCCTTGGGGAAGGGACCTGGAGTTACAGATGCACCGTGTTGTGTTAGAGAGTCTGAGCGCCTTGCGGGCAGAGGTCTCTGAGCTGAGGGATCCCAGACAGTCTCTTAGTAAATGGCTCGGGAAGGTGGGGATAAGCCAGCTTCAGTGTCCCCTGGTGCCCTGTGGGAGCTTCCACACACAGTTCTGTCACATCTGCAAGACAGCAGTCATTGTCCCTCCCCAGATGCATCAGAGAGAGGAGAGGCTCAGAGAGGTCGAGGATCTGCCCCGGGCTTGTCCCCAGGCTGCTGGCCAACGAGGCTGGTTGGTCCTAATTTCTAAAGATTTTTTTAAAAATATTAATGGCTAAGTTACGGGCACGCGTGGGAGCCTGGGCTGTGGGCTCAGACTGAGACGTGGGTGTGGAGGACTGGAGTGGAGACGGGGATCCTAGGCGTGGGCCGTGGAGTGGGTGCAGCCTGAGTCCTGCAAGGCCACCTTTCTGGAGGGGAGGCAGCCTCGGTCCAGGATATGGGAATTTTGGCAAAAGTCCCAGGGACAGGTGGCAGGGAGAGCTTCTTGGGGCTGGTGCAGGTCCCTGACCAGGGGATCTCCCCATGTGCTCCTGGTGCAGGCGGGCACTGGCCCCTGCTCTGGCCGCAGGACACTCTTGACCACCCTGAGCTGCCACCCATCAATCTCTGTTAACTATTCAAATTCTTTTTTTTTTTTTTTTTTGTACTGGGGATTGAACCCAGGGATACTTCACCGTGGAGCCCAATCCACAACCATTCTGTATTTTATTAGAGGCAGGTCTCACTGAGTTGCTTTAGTGCCTCACGAAGTTGCTGAACTTGCGATCCTCCTGCCTCAGACTCCCAAGCCACTGGGATTACAGGCGTGTGCCACCACACTCAGCCCTCAATTTTATTTAAATTCTCAGCATGTCCCATACGACTTCCTGATGTGTCCCTTCTCCTGTCCCCTCTTCCAGGAGCTAGCTGAGACCATCTCCATGGATGACTACTGATACTGATGGTTTCCACAGTCATTTTGCTTTTATGATACTATTTTCTTTATTCTATTTTTTGGGGTCATTATTCATTATCTAGTTTTTTTTTTTAATTTGGCATTTAGTTAATTTATTTATAACCTTTGTGGTTTAATAATTTAAAAATATAAAGACATAAATTGTCCTTTGAATATAGCTTTGGCTACATCCCATAAATTTGATAAGTAGCATTATCATAGTCAATCATTCCTCAAATACCTGTAATTTCAGTTTTGATGAGTGATTTGATGAAAGAGATTTGAGGAAGAGTGTTTTCTAATGTTCAGTGGTTTGTGATGTTTGGTGTTTATGTGTTAATTTCCACCATGTGGTCAGGTATGCAGCCTGTGACGGTTCTATACCTGTGACTCTTTATTGATACTAATTAATATCTACATACTGAGATTTTTCTCTGGGGTCTAGACAGAGTTAATTTCTGTAAATGTGTATTCTTTATAGGGTACAGCGTAATCGATCCCTTTTCCACTCTTCCAATGACTTATCTTTAAGTTTTTCACAAACCTGTAGACCCTGCCCCCACCCCTTGTCCTCAAGAGAAGAAAAGTAACGATTCTTCTTACAGATAAGACAGAAACCGTCACACACGTATCAGTCTCTGCTTCCCTTTCCATTTTCAGCTTTAGTTGAAATAACATGAAGTTTTAGTTCCAGATTATTTCCAAGTTGTTTACATCTTCTATTCTAAGCAGCCTTTTAAACAGTTGTGAGGCTTCACGATCATGTTCCGACAACTTGTTGACCACAGTCCTAGACTTTAGCTGGTTCCAGTAATCACAGTGATGTTTTCTATAACATGTCTTCCTCTTTCTTGAATTATTTAAAGTTATTAATTTTCCCTGTGGCTAGAATGCTTAATGAAGCAATATTTCTTTCTTTTTTTTTTATTTTCCAGGAAAATATTCCTCCTGAGTCTCTGGGTCTGAGTGAGCAGAGGCTGTTTTGGGTCCCTGTTGCTCTAGTGCTCAGCACAGAGCTGGGCACGTAGTAGATGCTCAGTGAATGCATTTTCTCGGGTGGTCACAGAGTGACTCTCATGGCCAGGGTTTGCTCGTCCTGCTTCTCTCGGGTGCCTCCCTTTCCCTGGCCACCTCTGCTGAGCTGGCTCTCGGGTGTGGGCACAGGTGCGTGAATGGCTCCCCTCCCTTCACGTTCAGTCCTCTTCCCACACCCAGAGGAAGGTTTAGGATGGATCCAGGCTGCGGAAAGGGGAACAGGAGCCCATTCTGTCCTCTTATTTCCATTCCAGTTTGTTTTGTTCTTTTATATTTAATTTTTTTGTAAAAGGATCTACATGCTCAATAAGAACTTCTGTGTTCACAAACGAGGGCACAGCCTCCCTCCTGGCCCTGCCCAGCCCCTGACAGCCCTCTCCTGCAGAGACAGCCAGGCTGTCACCTGGGGCCCGTCTCCTTCTAGAGTCTTTAGGGCTTTCCTGGGCAGGTGTGCCTGGATCCACGCGTCAGGACGCCCGGGGAAGCATCCCAAATAACCACCGTCGCCTCTGCAGGTAGCAATCGTCACTTTCCTCATTTTAAAGAAACAAGACGTGATATTCGCACACATTTCTAAGGTACACCAGGGCCACTCAATACGGAGTCCCAGAAACCAGCATTGGCTCCAAATATCGATCTATCTATGTGCTGAGGGGGGGTCATTTTGAAAGATGTCATGGGTGTTCTGACAGTTCCCCTGCTGTGCTGGAGGACCCAGAGGTCATGCCTCCTCCCGTTGAGGTGCCACCTGCTGGACTTCCTTCTGTCACCTCTGTGTTGGAGAGGGACTGCCCCCCGCCTCAGGGGCACCCAGTCCTGTGCCTTGGATTCTGTCATTTTGTACAGCTCAGGGAACCAAGGCTCAGAGAGGTCTTCCCAGGTCACATAGAGGGGGAGGGGTGGGGAGGGAGAGGAGGAGGAGGAGGGAAGGGACACTGTCTAAAGTGCCCTGGTTCATGTGACAGGCCCCTTTTTCTGTGGTTTTGGCTACCTCGGGGGATCTTGCGGTCCGAGGCCTTTACCTGGACCAGGAGTGCACACTCTTTCCCACCCCTGAGTGCTTGGTCTGGGGAGACCCCAAAGTCTCCTTCTTCCATCCTTACTTCAACAGGCACAGTGGGGTCCAGAAGGGGTGGCGTCCCAGGTACAGCCAGGTGACACCTCCTGCCCCATCTTCGTGGAGGGAGAGGCTGCTGTGTGTGTGTGAGGGGCAACTACCAGGCTGGGGGGGCACAGAGGCGTCCTCCATGGACAAGAGGAGCCCGAGGCTTGTTCTTAGTGTCCAGTCGGGGCCACGCCTGGGTGCTGGGGTGGAGTGAGGCCCAGTCCTCCCCAAGAACCTTCTGGTTGGGTGACAGGCAGGGCAGATGGCCCTCAGAACAGTGAGGCCCAAGTTCCCCTGCGGATGGCTCTGCTGTGAGCCTCTGGAGGCCCGGTTCTCTGGGACGTGGTTCTGTCCTGGGAGGCTGGCTTGGGCGTCCAGGAGGAAACCCTGTGCTGAAGCTACTTACTTCAATCAGTGGTGTGAGGCCGCCTGCTTCAGAATCCCCACAGATGCCCGCAAGCCCTCGGGTGCCCAGCTCTGCCACCAGAGACCCCGAGCAGGCCCGGCCGCACCTGGGCGTCCAGGTGATTCTGAAGTGAAGGTTTGGCCTTTCCTCATCTGCCACAGAGTGGGCTGCCTAGAACCCCCTGCCCCCATAGAGGGGGAGAAAGAGCCTCATGGGAAAAGTCAGTTCAAGAACAAGCCGAGAAGGAAGGGGCCACTAGGGTCTGCACGCCACAGTGCACACTCCCCACCGGGGTCAAGGGTCGGCCAGGCACTGCCGTCGTCGGAGGTCACTTAGCTAGCGGGGGAGCTGGGTGTCCCTCCTTGGCAGCGGAGCTTGGAGGGCCCAGAGGGGCTGGGGCGGGGACAGGCTCCACCAAAGCCCATCTGAGCTCTGACGGAAGGCCACAGCCCTCTTGCTGTCATTGCCTGCAGATTTGGCTTATGGGGGGGGGCTCCTTTCCCTGGGAACCCCCAGGCTGCTAGGCAACAAAGCTCTGACAGTCCCCGGCCCTTGCTTTGGCCTCTGTGGACTGTCCCTCGGCTAGCTGCAGACCCCCACCTGAGCTGCACCAGCGCCTTCTGACGAAGCCTCCCGTGGTCCTCCAAAATAGGTACCATTACTCCCAGCGCACAGATGACGAAACGGGGGCCCAGAGGGCTTCCCCCCGGGGACTGACAGAGTCAGGTTGGAATCCCAAGTCACCCGCGCCCTGGGCTCTGAGCCGCGGTGGAGTTGTTCAGGAGGGGCCTTCACATCTGGCCTCCAGGACCTTGCAGACCCCGGCTTGACGACAGAATCGGAGGAACAGCTAACTCTGTGGGTCTGTTCCCGAAAACAGCCCTGGGCTGGGGTTTGGGGGAGCAGGCCCCCAGGAAAGCCAGCAGGATTTGGGGGAGGGAGTTGGATTTAACGCTTCTCAGAGCAGATCAGCTTGGAGAGGCCCAGGGGACCTTCATGGGCAGACTCCAGGGAGCGGAGGTGGGCCCTGGCTCAGCAGGCGGTGGGCTGTAGGCCTGTGGAGGGAGGGTGCCTTCCCCTGCCCCCAGACGGACAGGCGGCTTATAGAGCAAGGGCCTCTGCACCTTCCCACGTGCTTTCTGCTCCAGGACTCTGGACGGGCCATGTGGGCGGTGCTGCGTCAGGGTCTCAGGTCTCAGCAGCTTCTGACCATTTGGTTCACGACCCTGAGGTCCTCGAAGGGCTCTGAATCCTTATTCAACACACCGACTGCGTGTGGCTGGTTCCCCTGCTGTTCTCTGGGGGTCTGGGAAGCAGTTTTAGGTTCATGGCCAAATCCATGGGAAGGTGCGGAGGCCCTGCCCACCCGCGCCCCTGCCGTGGGCTCCGCTGGCTGCAGGGAACCTGTGGGACGCATCCTGCCACCTGCAGCCTGTGGGGCTTTGGAAGGTGGATGGGGTTCTTCTGCCCTGAGCTTCTCTGCGGCTTGCTCCTCCCTCCCTCCAGGCCTCCCGCAGCCTCTGATCTTTCCCTGACTCCACAGCTTAGCGTTTCCGGAACCCGGCAACCGCCTCCTCAGACAGGCTTCTTCCTCCGGGAATACGCCACTGCCTGCCCTGTGGCTGGGACTCGTGCGGCCATTCCACCTTCAGTCATTCAACAAACACCCGCTGGGTGCTCACGCCGAGGGGGCAGCTGCGAGCGCAGACTGTGGCCTCGGGTTCCTTCTGGAAGCTGGGGTCCCCTGGCAGGGCGCTGCTCTTCCTTCCTGAGCAGACAAGAGGCAGCCCTGGCTCCACCTCGAGCCCCTGAACTTATCCAGCCTGTCACCAGGTCAGCAGAGGTCACGGGGCAGGGCTATCCCCTGTCCACTCTCCCCTGTCCGCTCCCCTTGGCCAGCATCTGCCAGATTTGGTCCACTCCAGAGCCTTTGGACCCACCATCCGGGCTCAGTCATCCAGAGGTCCCCTGCTTACAGACGAAGAGCCCGAGCCCCACAGTGGCCCCGGGTCCCCCACATCGAGCAAGGGCTCTGCTGGCCCTCTGCGTCCACACTCACTTTCCCAGTCCGCACAGGGAGGGGCCGAAGCCTGTGGCTGCCGGGGAGCCTGCGATTGTGTGGGACGTCACAGGGCATGAACTTCAGGACCGGGTGACCCGGGGGCAGCGCATGTGTCCTTTTCCACGTGTCCCCCACTCCCAGCCGAGCAGGGGAAACACAGCAACCTCTTCTCCTGGGCTCACAATTGTCAAGTGTCCCCGTCCCCTCATGCTGCCGAGGCACCGGAGGGCAGGGCCCAGTTCCCCAGCGCAGCCAGGGAGAGGGCAGTGTCCCCGGGTCGCTCCCCTGCCCAGGCCACCCCTGGAAGCACAAGCGCTGGGGGTGGCCGAGGAGCCCCCACCATGCCCAGCCAGAGCCCCCACTTCCTGTGGGTGGCGGAGCCCAGGCGGCCGGTGACTCACAGAGGCGCATCGCAACCTGCCCGGGGAGCAGCACCTCTCCCCGCCCAGGCCCAGGAGCTCCGGCAGCTTGAATAACGGCGCCCGCCCCAGCACCGCCCTGTGGCCTCTCGGAGGTAACAGCCCATTCCTGTCTTTGTGGCTCAGGACCTGGGGCAAAATAACTTGTCCAACAGTGTCTGTCCCCCGTGGGGTGAGAGCAGAGCTGGGACTCCCAGCCAGGACCCTGACAGGAGGACACAAAGCCTGTCTGAGCTGAAGCCACCAGCAGCAGCCACAAGCCACCCGAGAGCACACTGGACAAATGCAAAGCCTCTCTACTGAATGAGTTAACCTCTTCCTTCCCCAGGAAGCAGGAGAGCAGGGTCCTTTGCAGACAGAGAAACCAAGGCTCAGAGAGGTTGCATAGTTTGTCCAGGGTCACACAGGACAAGTGAATGGCACAGCACGAGTGGAAAGCCCCATTCTGGAGTTGACGCCCCACACCTATGGCTCCTGCTGCTTCAGCCCAATGTGTCAACCCGGGAGCTACAAAAACCAAATCACGAAGCTGCTCACACCATACTCGCACAAAAGACAGACCCAGAACAAACCAGACAATCCCTCCTGCTGACTGCCCTTCTCCCCAGGCCACTTTTCTGACCTAGGGAAGGAAGAGAACTTTGCTCACACTCCCCAGGAACGGAGCTCCCTCTGGAGCCTGTGAGTCTGTCCCGGCGCGCCCTCCCTCGTGCTGGGTCAGAGGGTCCTTTCAGCAAAGGTGTGGCGGCTGGCTCAACCCCGCCCGGCACCCACCTTGTCTGGAGCGAGCTGTGCAGGCACTCTGGCAGTGTCCTGGGTCCTGGGGCTGCCTGATGTCCCCACCCGTCCCTAGCTCTCTGAGAAGAGGATGGGAGCTGAGCTGGAGTGGCGACCAAGGGCTCATCTTTCAAGGGCTGGGCGGTGATGTCACTGCACTCCTGGGCACGTCCTCCCTCCTCCCAGCTCTGCTCCGGCTCCTGCCCAGCGCTGAGCAGCGGGCGGTGCTTCCCCTCCCGGAGTCCTGGGCTCTGTGAGCCGGGGGTTTCCGTGTTCCCCCAGGAATGTTCTCCTGTGTACGCTTCTGCCCAGTGAGCCTCGGGGCGGCGAGTCACCCAGCCTGCCCCAGAGTGGCCCGTGAAGGGCCACGTGAACGAGTGCCTCGCGTGACATTTATCATGATTTATTTTGTTTTGAGTCGGAGTTTTGGGTGTACACAGGGGGCGTTCCCACGGGTGTGAACAGAAGGTGGCCAGGTGGGCAGGGACCTTCTGAAGGTACTTTTTACGGCATGTACCCGTCCTCAGCCACCCCAGGCATCCCTTGGAGCTGTCCGCTGGGCTTCCTGGGTGGGCCTTCAGCACCCTCTCCCAGAGGCTGGGGCTCAAAAGGGCAGGGACAGACCAACTTTTCTATTTTTTTTAAGGCCCAAACGTCTCCTTTGGGAGACCAGGTCAGAGCAGGCAGGGGGAGGTGGGCGGATGGGGTCTGAGTCCCCCTGCCATGTCCCCTTCCCCTGAGCTTCTCAGAATCCTACAAAACAGTGACCCAGCCCAATCCCATCATGAAGGAAGGGGACACCGAGTCCCGGAAAGGCTGGTGGCCTGGGCCCAGCCCTGGCTAGCCGTGGGCCGGCCAAGCTGTAACTTAGAGTCCAGGTCCCATCTGCACCTGGCCTGTTGGACGTCCTTGGCGCTTGCTGCCCTGGGTTCCCCGGGTGGGATGGAAGCCTGCAGGGACCTCCTGAGCCCCCGGACACACTGCCAAGCACGTGCTCCGTCCTGGGGTGAGGTTGATCACTGAGGGGGTGTGTGATGGCCTGCAGGGACAGGGACCTTTGGGAGTCTCTTCCGGGTTGGACCCTGCAGGGCTCTGCATGCTGAGGTGGAAGTCCCCAGAGGTCTGATCCAGTGCTGATGCTTCTGTCAATACCAGGGACTGGCCACCTCACCCTTGTCCACCCAGCGCTGCAGTGGAGGGCTGTTTGGTCCTTGGTTTTATGTTGTTGTGACCCAGTTTGGAAGTCCTGGCTCAGGGCTCGGGGGATCGGAGCTGCAGATGAGCTCACGTTCCAAACACTTCCCTGCTGGCTCTCACACTCTGGCCGCTGTGCACCTGGGGCCAGGTACCAAAGGACCATGGACAGTCCTCGCACCCTGGAACTCATAGTAATATTCCAATGCGCCAGTCCTCAGGGGGCGTGGGAGACCCAGCCAACGCCATCCCTGTTGCCGCTCGTGAGCTCCTGTTGGCTGTCTCCTGCTGGAAACCCTGTGTAGCTCTGTCTGGAAGCTCTTTCCTCAAAATAGCAAGCCTCAGTAAGTTCTGCCTCTCATCTGTCCACGGATCATTATGTTGTGTCCTTCCATCAAAAGAATCTGCAGTTTTTCTGGGGGAGGGGGACGGGTACCCGGGATTAAACCTACTGAACCACGTCCCCAGCCCCTTTTTAAAATTTTTAAATTTAGAGACAGGGTTTCACTGAGTTGCTTAGGGCCTGGCTAAGTTGCTGAGGCTGGCCTTGAACTTGTGATCCTCCCGCCTTGGCCTCCTAAGCTGAAGAGTCTATAGATCTTTTAAAGCAACGGCTCCCTCTGCCCTGCATCTGCACTGGTGTCCACACGTCCTCCTTCTGCCTGCCGTCCCCGCCTCTCCCCATCCATCCACCAGACGCAGGTTCACCTGTCCTTTCTGCGTCCTTCCCCCATCCTCCACCCACCCACTTACCCACACGTTCATTTATCAGATACCCACACAGCCGGGCAGCAGGTGGCCAGGTGGCAGTGAATAGCGGGACACACCCACGCCAGTCCCCTGCCCGTGGCTGGGCTCAGGTCAAAGGGTGCCTTGTGACTCAGGGCCACCCACACTGCATCTAGATCAACACGTCGTCCGCACGTCCTTTTTGCCATGAGAAAACTTGGCTAAACCCTTCCTCCAGTGTCCCTGCAGCTGTGTCTGCCTCGGGGACTCACCAGTTGGCCTGTGCAGGGGGTTCCAGGCAGCCTGGTGGCGTTCAGGGAGGACTGAGGGGGATCCAGTTGTTCCCATTGGGAGTGGAGACCTTCCCACTCAGCCAGGGCCCTTTTCTTAACCTCGTGGAACTGCCCACCCAGGCTCCCGCCCCTCTTACCCTCTTTCCAGGGCCCTTGCCTCTCTTGCCAGACACACCCAGCCCTCTCAATTTTAGATCCAAGAGTCCCCTGGGCTCCCACATACGGCAGGATGGAGCTGGGCCCTGGGCCTTTGCACGTGTCTGCCTGTAAAGTCCCTCCTCTGCCCTGCTCAGTAGGCCTGCTCTTCCCGCAGGAGGTACTCGGGCTTTGCCTGAAACACTTGCCGATTGACCATGTCCATCTGCACGTCCCCTGTCACAGCCCTGGGAATTTTCTCGGTGGGCTGAGAAACTCAGGAGGCAGGGAGCCCTGTCTTACTTACTGCTACTTATCACCTGCGCATAGTAGGCACCCTATGCCTGAACTGAAGAATCAACCCAACTCTGGGGAAAAGCCCCCATATCCAACCTGAAGAAGAGCCCAAACGAAACAGAACAGCAGAGTACACATGCTCATGAACAGGTGTTTTTATTATGTCCAGTGCTTTATCCCAATGTTCCAGAACATTCTCTGCACCAGTCTCTGTGTGTGAGAGAGGTCCTCTAAACCTCCCAGGAAGGCCGTTATCTCTCAGGCTCCCGTGGTGGGCTGTGCTTCTGTTTAGAACCCAGGGTCCTAGCCGGAAGGCCACTGCTGACCCCTATCAATCAGCAGCCCCCTGAGAAGGCCTGACCAGACCTTTGTCTCAGACGGGCCAGTCCTGGAAAACTGGAAGGTGGGCTAGGAAGGACTCTGATTTTGATGGGAGAGAAACTCTTGCAGAGCCTGTACCATTTGCCTGGTTGGCCCTGGTACCTGTGTAGGGCAGGCTGGGCTCTGCTGATCCAGCCCAGGCACAGAACAGCAGGCCTCAAGCTATGCAGAGCCCCCAAGGGACTTGGCTTATAAAGCCATGAGCTACTCCGCTGGGAGTCCAGGGCCCGGGTCGATGACTCCACGCCTTGTTTGTACCAGTAAACCACAACCATCCGCCCGGTGAGGCACACGTTGATAAGCAACCTAATTGTGCCAACGTATCACACTGAATCAGAAGTTCCCGGACATCCCAGACCCCATCAGGAGCTTATCAACCTCACAGAGTCACCCACCCATAAAAGGAGGACCCCCCAAGGCTCAGCTGTGCCCACCCGGCCTCTGGTCCTGTGGCCCTGATGCCACCTTGACCCTTTCCAAGCTTTGCAGTAACCTTGATAATGACCAGTAAGTGTGCGGTGGGGCTTGAGGGTCACAGATGTTGATTCTTAAGACCAGAATGGAACAAAGGAACGGGGGTTGCCTTGGCCGTGAACCTAAATGCACGGTGAGCGTTTTCTGAGAACCAAAGTTGATGGAACTGGCTTGTGGGTTGCTGTTATTCAGTTAATTCTGACACGGCAGGAAGAAAAACATGTCTGGTCCATGTTCTGCCTTCGTCTGGTCCCCTCAGGAGATCCTGGACAACCCTGCGGGCGTCTTGGAGCACAGGCCAGGGCTCAGGCCCTCCGTCCCTCATGGTCTCTTTTGGTCCCCTGTGGCCCCTCCTGGCTGCCTACACAGTGGTCTCTGGACCAGGCCCCCTCTAAGCACAGGGCAAGGCCGTCCACTGACTTCCCACTGCTCCATGCATGGTTACCAGTCACTGTCCCCATTTCACAGACGAGGACGCAGAGCCTGGGAGGCGACTTGGCCTGATTCCTACAGATGGCAAATGGCGGAGCTGGGGTCTGAACCCAAGTCCGATTCCTTAGCTGCGGTCCACGCCCCAGCAATGAAGAGGCAGCTTTTTAAAAACCTGATAATATCTATAGTATTTATGCAGTTCTCTACTCTTTGAGCTTGATGTGTAAGACAAAAAGTGGAAGTCCCCGGGCAAGGGGGCTGCTTGGAGGTTAGCCATTTGGCTGCGTTCTTACACGTCTTAGGTGACCCTGTCCTACACAAGTGGCATCAGACACATGTCATTTTAGTGTGTGACTCTCCCTTTCCTGTTCTCTTTTGCTGCCCATGCTGCCCACCCTCTGGCCACTCCCCTTCCCGAGAGCCTTGCCCAGGTGCCAATGGTGCTTACAGAGGACGTGGGTCCCCTTCTTTGGAAAGCAGGAGAGAACTGCTGCTAGAGGTTCAAAAGAAAAAGATTTCCCTTTCTTCTGTGCCTTTTCTCTTTGACTTGTCATGATGTGTGTGTGTGCGTATGTGTGTGTGTGCATGTGTTTTAATAATTTGATGCTTAATATGGTTCTAAGTATAGAAAAAATAAAACCTTAAATCATTAGCCCATGCCCTGCCATTCACCTTGATGTTTTCCGGTGCCAGTTTTAAACACAAACATTAGTTCATTCAATTTGTTTGAGAAATTGCTGAAATTACACAATTTGCACTCCGGGGCTGGTGTGTCTGGTGTCCTGCATTCTCACCAGGCCAGTGGAAGCGCCACAGAAACCAAACTCACCTACTCTGCTTTCCCTCGCTGACCTGGGCACCTCCTGCCAGCTCAGCCTTCCCCTCCCTGGGAGCCGGAGAAGCCCAGGTGCCTGATCTCCCCCTTTCCTCCCCTGTCCTGGCCTTCAGGGTTAGTGGGTGGCTGACACAGGAAGGGACCTGGGCAGGAAGTCTACCATGGAGTCCTCTGCTGTCCCTGCTCAACAGATCCTCCCGGCCCTCTTTCTGCATTTGAAGCAAGTCTTGGTGTGAATGGAAAGCCTGGCCTCTGGGGAACACGCTTCTGGGACTCAGTTGAGCCTCTCTGAGCCTGGTGTCCCCCCTTTCAGCTCTGAGACCTGGAGTGAACTGAACCCTAACCCCCACCGGTTGTGGCTATTGGCATCATAGGACAGGGGGACCCACGTCTGGCTCCTTGTTCAGGGCCTGGCAGGGGCTCCCCAGCTCTGGGACCTGCCCCGTTTAACACTTTGGAAATGGAGGTGCAGGTTTAATCTGCTGTTGTTCTTCTCTCCCTGCAGCCTGCGGAAATAGCAAAGTCCCTGGTCAAGTTTTATTAAATGGCATGTGAATAAAAATGCTTAAAACAGTGGAGTTGCACGGAGGCCTTCAGAGGTGAGATGCAGGGGGCGTGGGGGAGTGAAGGGGTGACCAAGAGGCCCGTCCACCCTCCTCCTCTGTCTGTCTGTCCATCTCCTGCTGCCCTGGGCGGGGATGGGCCTGTGTCGTCTCAGGCATGGTGGAGACTGGGTCCCTCCCATGCGGGAGGAAGCAGTCTTCAACCTGACCATCAGCCTGGTTGTGCTTCTTAACTCTGTCCTTGGACCTGACGCTGTCGCCAGCAGGTTGGGAAAGCCGTTAGTCACTTCCTGCCACGGGGCGCCGGCGGGCCTGGGGCTCCCAACCCGGGAAATCCTCAGCGAGTGAGGAGCAAGCCGGGTCCTGGCATCCTTTCGGGCCTCTCTCCGGGTCTGAGTACCTCCAGGATTCTTGCCGAGTTCTGGAGCTGTCTCTGCTGGGTCCTGAACCTCCCCCAAGCTGGGACCTCTTACCCGGCCCCAGCACCAGTACCCAGCCGTCTGACCAAGTGGCCCAGAGCCACCCGCTCTTCTCCCCTGACCACTCCCCACCTCCTCCTCCTCCTCCTCAGGAAACTGGGGCCCAGGGAGGGCAGCCCCTTGTGAGTGGTAGAGCTGAGCTGGGGCAGGGTCTGCCGGGGGCTCCTCCTCAGGGGGCCAAGCCCCACTGGCCTTTCCTGCCCCACATTCAGGTTTCATCCTACTGGCCACCAGAGGCCCAAGGGAGACAGGGCAGGACGGGCTTGGCCCCTGGCAGGAGCCCTCTGTGATCTGTCTACCCACCAGCCCCTTCACCTGCCCAGTGTGCAGCCGCTGGCCCGATCTCCACCGCACTCCCCACCTGCCTCCCTGGACTCCCTCTCCCTCCTGAGCCCAGCACGGTGCCCCCGCCCCCTGGGGGTCTCACACTCTCTGGAGACTTGTCTCATGTCCCTCTTGCAGCAGGACTTCTCTTCCTCCAAGGCCATGAGCCAGGGTCCTCTGCCCTCTGACCACTTGTCACTGGCAAGTCTGTGAACGAGACTCCAACCTCCCTGTCCATCAGTGTCCTTTCATAGCATGGGGACAACACCTGCCTCAGAGGTGGTGAAAATCAGAGGGAGCAGCAGAGTGAGGGCGGGGCCTAGGGCTGCCTTTCACGGCCTGCAGGGACTTGGGCAGAGCCCCAGGTTCCCCGTGGGAAAAATAGGACTGTTCATGAATCCATCATAGGGCTTCCGGGATGGCCAGGTGGGGACCTGCCCCACTCCCTGGAATCGTCCACTCTTTGGCGGGAACCCACGAGCACTCCTCCACTTCCTCCATTAAAAAAAAGAAAAAAAAACTGGAGGAGAAATTCACACAACGCCATCCATTGGCGTCCACGATGGTGTGCCAGCAGAACTTCTATCTAGTTCCCAAACATTTCCTCAGCCCCAACCTGCCCAGGGCTGCCCAGCTAATGCGGGGCCTGGTTGGAGAAGGACTCCGGCCTTGGAGAGCCGGTCACTATGCAGCCTGCGCCTCCGGGGCCCCAGGCATTCCCGGAACACCCTCCTTCCCGCTCCACGGGCAGAGCCCCAGTTAGCCCCGACCCGGGCTCTGGCCTCCCTGGGAGCATTGCTGCAAACACACAACCTTCTGGGCCACATTCCTGGCGGGGGTGACGTCACTGGGTCCGCAGGCGGGGGCTCCAGCTCCGTGCCCTTCACTGTTGAGCGGTTCCCCTTTGGTTCCCCTTCAGGACTGTTTTCTTCACAGAGCCTCTGGCAGCTCCAGCCCCCACCTGCTCCCTGGGCAGAGAGCTCACCTCCAGGAGGCCTGGGGACAGCCACAGCCACTCTCTGTTACGCAGGCAGCCGGGCACTAGGTTACAGGTGCCATCTCCAGCTGGGCCTCACTGTGCGGTCAACAACCTGAGGTCACGTCCCCAGGGCCACCCACTGCCCTGGACTCAGCCTTCTCACGGGGGTCTCCCAGGGATCCCCAGGTGGCTTCCCGCCCCTCCTCCTGTCCTTCCAGCCCTCTCTACGCCTTCCCATGTCAGCTGGAGGGATTTTTAAAAACAATTTTTTTTTTTTTTTTTAATTACTACACAGCACAGCTCCTGCTTGGTGGTGCGCACTTCCTTGGGGTTCAACAGACGCAGAATCCTTCATCCCCCATCCTAGTGCCAAACCCGAAGTTCAGTCACCCTACACAGGGTGCTGTGTGGCCCTCTGCTGTGAACCCCCCCAGACCCCTGCTCTCAGCCATCTGCTGTGGCCTCCAGCGCACTGGACATTAACCTGCCCACCCACCCTGGGCGCCTGCCCTGCTGGTGCTGACTCTGGCGTCCGCACCCCGCCCCGCCATGTCCTCCAGGGCTGGGCACAGCCCAGAGGACCTGCAGCAGGACAGTGCGCAGCTGGCCCCTGTCGGGAGGGTCTCTTGGTCTCAGCTCCCAGGAGCCACTCCTCTCCTCTGCAGTTACAGCCTCAGGGGCTTCTCCTACCCTCCCACCCTCCCTGCCAACACCCTGCCTGTCCGCAAGGGCTCTGCTGTGACATCCAACATGTGACCCCGCAGCTCCGTGGGGACATGGGTGGAGCCAAGCTACCTACTTACCCACAGGCAGGCACTTGGGGTGCCCCAGAAACCCTGATGGAGCAGAGAAAGGGGTGCAGGCGGAGCCCTCCAGGGGTGTTCAGCCCAGAGGAAGGGACCAGCCTCAGGACAGGGGAAGCTGGGGTTGGTGAGGGGGACCCCAAACCTACGAAGCCAGGCAGTATCCTCTAAGAACGTTTGGGGGAGTCAGGAGCGGGGGCAAGGGACATGTCCCCTCACACTGAACCCTCACATTGGCACAATGGGAGGGCTCCTGAGAGGATGGCATTGGGTGGGGGAGCCTCCTGGACACCCCTCGGGGACAAGTGGAGAGCTGGGGTGCAGGAAGAACTGTCCCAGGTCACTCGGCCCTTCCCTCTCTGGGATTTCCCCTTCCAGTCCCAACCATGGGTCCCGTGTTTTCTGGCGTGTCTGAAAGCAGCCACCCTGGAGTGGGGGTGACACTCTGGGGCAGAGGGAGGGACCAGCTCCAACGGCACTGGGACACTGAGTGAGCACATCCTGTGGTTCCATAAATAGACGCCACCTTCCTAGATCATGCACCCCGAGGGTGGAGGTGGGAGCCGGAGCCGGGATTCCCTGTTGCCATCTGTACCCCCAGGTCCCCCTGCATCAGGGACAGTGTGGGTGGCGACTGGCCGCTCTTCCTGGCACCTAGCTAGGCTCTCTTCCCAGACCAGAATGATTCAGAAAGCAAGAAGGTGACCTTTTCCTTCCGTGTCAGTCACTTTTCTGATTCCAGGGTTTATTCAGGGACATTTTAAGTAATCTAATGAAAGCAAAAATGAGTGATGTCACATTATTGAGGTCCCTTGGCGCCAGGCAGAGGGGGGGCAGAGGAGTGCATTCTCTCCTTGCCCTTGCATGTGCAGATGCTTTGGGACCAAGGGCAGAAGCCAGGGCAGGTCTGTGCACCACACAGCAGACCAGGACTCACAGCCTGGGCAGGGGTGGGTGTCTGAGAGGCCTGGCTTGGAGGCCATGTGCTTAGGAATGGTGCCCAAAGCCAACTCAGAGCTGCTCCTGTGCAGACCCTGAGGCTGCCTCAGCAGGCATCACTGATGTGCTTCAGCTTGGCACTGGACGTCATGCTGTCCCCATGAATCAGGAAGCTGGGTCCCACTGGGGCCTCCTGGTCACCTGTGTGCACCCCAGGTGTGAGGGGGCTGGGAGAGCATCTGTTGCCCTGCAGGACTGGCCGGGGCGCAGGGGGGGAGATTCCCTGAACTCAGGAAGGGAGCTCAGAGAGCAGGGCAGGCCGACGAGGAGGGGGAGCTCCTGACAGCCGTGCTGGACACCCGGGGCTGGGGCTCATTCAGTGCCCTCCGGCCTCCATGCATGGTCTCTCTGCACCAGACGTGGCATTCTGCTCTGCATGCTGCAGGTCCCAACCCCTAGGAAGTCTCAGAGTCAGGGCCGCCTCCTCTGGGCAGCCCTCAGTCGGAAGGATTCTTTCCGTCCTCTGGATGCTCCCAGCCTGTGTGGATCTCTCTAGGGGGACAATTTCAGAGCTGGCTTGGGTAAGGTCCTGTCCAGCTTCAAGGGCTGATCTGCAAACCTGTTCACCTCCTGCCGCTGCCTGTGGGGTGGTCGCCCCTGAGCTGGCTCTGAGCTGCTCCTACACCAAGGCAGGGAGGCCTTGGGCAAGAGGGTGCCCCACCCACCCCTGCCTCCTGAGCTGGGCCTCCTCCCCACAGGGGGTTCAGTGAGGCCCAGTGACTCCCGGGCTCTACCCACAGGCGGCTACCTGTCTCATGAGTGCTGCCCCTCCAGGCCCGAGCTCCCTGTCCCCACCTAGTCACACTCCCCCCTTTCCTCGTGTGTCTCCACTCACGGACACCAAATGCCTTTCCGGGCCTCCTCGGCTCTTCCTGCTCGGCCAGAACACAGATTCCCAAGGATGGAATTTGTGTCCTCACCTCCGGAGACTGCCGGGGACCTGCCTGTCACCCGTCTCCAGCCGCGTCTTCCGGTGACATGCCCTGCACTTGTCACCGCTGGTCTCCTCACATCAGGGGATGATGGGTTTGGGAAGCCTGGCTCCTTTCCTCTAAACAGATGTGAGTTTCTGTTGAAATCCTGTAGACACTCACGGAGCGGAAAACCGCGAGATGGCAGGTGGAAGACAGAGGGTCCCCTCCTGCACCTCCACGGGCCCCTAGCCCAGGGGATGAGCTGTCACTTTGCTGCCCCTGGGACCAAGAGCTGTATCACGACTGGGTCTCCCTGTTGGTGTCCTGGGCTGGTGGAGCTCGGTCCCTTAAAGCCCTAGAGCTGTTTCCCCGGAGCTCTGAAGGCCAGAGGCTGACGTCAAGGTATCAGCCGGGCAGCGCTCCCCGCACCGGCTTCTGGTGGCTGTGGCATTCCCTGGCCTGTGGCCACAGTACTCCCGTCTCCCTCTTAGAACGACACCTGGGATGGCTTCTAGGGCCCACTCTGGTAATCTGGAATTATCCTCTTATCTTGGAATCTCTGATCACGTCTACCAAGACCCTTTGCCCAAATAAGGCCACGGTTCTTATTTCTCTGGCAAGTTCTTCCACTTGGTTCTCTTCTGCTTCCTTTTTTAGGAATTTCTGCTTTTCAGATCGAGTCTCTAACCCTTAGACAGTTTTTAGTCCTCCTCCTTCTTCTCCCTCCTCTCAATTCGCTCCTGGAACTTTCCTTGACCTAGTCTCCCGGCTCTCGAACATGTCAGTTTTCATGTAGTTCACACACACAAAACTGCACATCTTTAAAGTGCACATCTGATCATTTTTTTTTACACACGTCTCTCTTGCAAACATCACCTAGTCAACACAGCAAGCCTGTTCATTACCCAAATTGCACCGTAAGAGTCCCTCCCTCTCACTCTCTCCACCCGATTCTCTTCACTTTCTGTCACTATGAATTCATCTTCATTGTTTAGAGTCTTTTTTTTTTCTTTTTTGATTTTTTTTTGGTTGTGGTAAATGAACATTTATTTATTTATTTATTTATTTATTTATGTAGAATTGAACCCAGTGCCTCACACATAGTAGGCAAGTGTTCTACCACTGAGCCCCAGACCCATCCCCTTGTTTAGAACTTTATGAAAATAGAATAACACAGTATGTGCCTTTTCAAGTCAATATAATTATTTCAAGATTCATTTGCACTGTGTGTATAAATTTTTATTACTTTTCATTGTTCAGTAGATGGATGCCTAAGTCTGTTTTCTGTGGCTATAACAAAACGCCTGAATCAAGTGACTTACACAAAAAAGAAATTTATTTCATATAGTTCTGGAGGCTGGGAAGTCTAGGAGCACCTGCTCAACATCTCCTGAGGTCCTTCCTGCTGAATCATAATATGGTGGAGGGTGTCACGTGGAGAGCTAGAGAAAGCTCATTTTTATAATATAGCTGCTTTTTAAATAATCCATTAGTCAATTAATCCAAGAATGGGTTAATCCAATCAGAAGGGCAGGAGACTGAAGATTTCATTACGTCCCAAAGGTCCCACCTCTCAGATACCATTAACACAGGAGTTTAAGGACTATGTTTACAACATATGAAATCTGGAAGACACATTGAAAGCATAACAATGGATACACCATAATTCATTTATTCTTTCTTCTGTTGCTGGGCATTCAGGTTCTTTCTGTATTTTTGGGTTGTTCAAATAAAGCTGTTATAGCATTCATGTGCACGTATTTACGTGCACATGAATTCTATAGCAGCTTTATTTGCAAATGTATTTCTTGTTCTCTTGATTAAATAACCAGGAATGGAATGGTTAGATCATATGGTGAGTGAATATTTAACTTTTTAAGAAACTGCCAAACCATTTTGAAAACTGCCTGTACCATTTTACATTCCTTCTAGCAGTTAAGAGAGTTCTAGTGGGTTCAGTTTCCCAGCATTTGGTGAGTCAGTTTTTTTAATTTTAGCTCCTCTGATAGGTGTTTAGTGGTGTCTCATGTTCTTAATTTGTATTTGCTCATGACTAATGATGCTGAGTACATTTCCATCTCTTTATTGGCCAATCAGCTGTCTTTCTGAGTGAAGTGTCTGTTCAAATTGTTTGTCCACTTTTTAATTGGATTGTTGGTTGCCATGTTGATGAATTTGGAGAGTTCTTTACATAAAGATACAAGGTACAGGTGGATGTATGCTCTGCAAAGATTTTCCTCCTAGTCTTAGCTGTGATGCTTTTAATGTTCAAGAGTTCTGATTAAAAAAAAAAAAGTTCCAATGCAAAAAAAAAAAAAGAGTTCTGATTAGTCTTGTTCATTTTTACAATCACCCTGTTCTTGTTTAATGGATGCAATACTTCATCCTTGCAGGTTATTAATTATAATTTTAACAAGTTTTTCTGTTTTCTGTGCTTCTTTTCCTTGGTTTCTTTTCCTTTTAGGCTAGTGGGTTTCCTCAAATGGACAGTGTCCTTGGCTACCTGTCTACACTGAGTGTCTGGTCCTGGGCTTTGCACACTGAGAAGTCTCAATGCCAGCTGTACTCCATGGGAGAATGATCCAGATGCAAGAAAACGGTTTTGTTGGGAGCCTCCAAAGTTTCTCTCAGGGTTTGCAACCCCTCCCTGCTGGCTATGAACTTGTGGGGCCAGGATTCAGCAAGGGCCTGGGGGCCCCAAGCTTACTGTGCGGATTTTCCCTGAGCTACGCTGCTCAGCCCCATGCCTCACCTTTACCTTTTCTCCCTGAATCTTTTGAGGATGAACCTCATGAACCTGGAGGTGGGTAAGACAGGTGTGGGGTTGGGATTGGTTTTCAAGGCAGGGAGAAGCCCAAGAACCATCTATTTTACAGATGAACCTTCACTCCATCTCCTTGCTTTTGGTCCTGAATCTAACATCCTCCTTTTTTGGCACCTCAAAATACCAAGCACCTCAGGTGTCCTGTGGCCAAGTATCTTGTCTTTGATGTTGTCCCCTCGGTGCTCTTGGCTGGAAACTGTCTCCATTCAGCTACACCCTTTTTGCTTTCAGACATCTAGACATTTCTTGATTCCTTCAGCTTCTACCCAACTCTTCTGTTTGCTATATTCTTGGAGAGTCACACCTTTCTTATTTTGGTGGAACCGTAATCATCTTAAAAGGAGTTTGAGGAGGGGGCAGAAGAAATCCAGAAGTGGCAAATCTGCCATTTTTAACCGAAATTGAGAGTGCGTGTGCTGGTGGGGGGCGCCCATCTCCATAAGATGGATTCGGCCCCTCCCTGCCGTCTTCGCCTCATGGGGTGCTGCTGGGCCTTCCCTGGGCCCCTTGTCCCTCACTGCCTCCTCTCTTCTCTACCAGTGCAGACATCTGCTGGGCACTGCCAACGTCCGCACAAAGCCCAGTGCCTTGATGCAATTGCCAACCTCCGCTGGGTACCCACTGCCCGGTCTCCAGGGTTTCCCATCTGCTTGTCCTTCCAACCTCCAAACCTTCCTCGTCCCCATCGTTCGAAGCCAATGGCCTTTATAGACAGAACCGCAGAGATGAGACTCCTCCCCCTGTCCCCACAGCGGCCACCATGGCCTCCTGCCTAGAGTGTGCCCCTGTGTCCTGGGCAGGGCCTCACGGCCTGCCCGACTTCCCCATTGTTCTCATTAGCTGTTCCGCTGCTGTGACACCTGTGGAGGAGGAGAAGTCTGCCTGGTGACACCTGAGGAGGAGGAGAAGTCTACCTGGTGACACCTGAGGAGGAGGAGAAGTCTACCTGGTGACACCTGTGGAGGAGGAGAAGTCTGCCTGGTGACACCTGAGGAGGAGGAGAAGTCTACCTGGTGACACCTGAGGAGGAGGAGAAGTCTACCTGGTGACACCTGTGGAGGAGGAGAAGTCTACCTGGAGACACCTGTGGAGGAGGAGAAGTCTGCCTGGTGACACCTGAGGAGGAGGAGAAGTCTACCTGGAGACACCTGTGGAGGAGGAGAAGTCTGCCTGGTGACACCTGAGGAGGAGGAGAAGTCTGCCTGGTGATGCCTGTGGAGGAGGAGAAGTTGTGTTGGTCATGGTTTCAGAGGTCTAGTCCACAGCTGGTCAGCTCCACTGCTCTGAGCCGGAGTGAGGCAGTGCATCAAGGTGGAAGAGTGTGGAGGAGGACAGCAGCTCAGGACGTCACACCAGGAAGGAGAGAGAGAGAGAGAGAGAGAGAGAGAGAGAGAGAGAGAGAGAGAGATATTACGGATGAGGGACAGAATACACACCCCAAGGCAGGTCCCCATGACCCACCTCCTCCAGCCACACCCGCCTGCCCACGTTATCACCCGGTTCACCCCATCAGGAGACTGCACCCGGTGAGGTTGAGGCTCTGCCACCCACTCGTTTCTCCCCTGAACTTCCCCGTCTCACACATGAGCTATGGGGGCACCTTCTATCTGAACCCTAGCGACGTTCTCCCTGCTCTGCTTTGGCACTTCCTTTCAGTTCCAGAGACGTCACGGACGCAGATCGTCACATTGGCTTCCTCCAGGGGTGATGTTCAAACATTTACCTGTGGCAGGGGGATACAGCAGTTCCCGCGGCCTCCCGGTCCACCAGGAGCTTCCCTGTCACATAGGCGGTAGTGAGCTGGGGCTGCCGTGACAAAGTGCCCTGAACAGAGTGGCTTCAACCCGCTGCACCGTTCTGGCGGCTGCAGCTCAGGATCGAGGTGTGTGCTGGGCCACGCTCCTTCCAAGGCACCTGGGAAGGGTCTGCTGGGGCCGCTCCCCGAGCTCCTGGCAGCTCCTGGCTGTGGAGAGGAGCTCCCGCCTGCCCTCGGCCTTCTCCCTGTGCCGCCTGTGTCCACATCTGTCCCTTTTATCAGGACACAGTCTTATTGGGTTAGGGCCCCCTCAGGACCTGATGTTAACTTGATTGTCTGCAAAGATCCTATTTCCAAATAAGGTCATTTTCACAGAGAACCCCGGGCTCCATGGGTGAGCCTCGGACAGGGGTCCCTGGGGAGGTGGGCTCTCTAGGAAGGGACCGGAGTCAGGGAGCTGAATGGCGTGAACACACAAGTTCAGTGACAAGGACAGGCCCAGGCCCAGGCCTGCTCCAGGCTGCCCTGCTCAAGACGGGGGCTCATTCCTGGCAGGAGCGGGTGATGGGGCACCCCCAGAGCTGTAGGGCCCTGGAGCCTCAGTGGGTCAGCTCAGTCACCTGGACGGTCATCTCCCGGGGCCAGGCTCTCTGGCCATGTGGGCTCAGGTGTCTCAGGAGAAGCTGCCCGGCCACCCAATCTAGAGTAGCCCCGTAGCATGTACATACACACACACCCACATACCCCACACAGACACACCACGCACAACCACAGCCACAACACATCACACACGCCTCACGCCACATACAGATACACGCGCACAGACGCCTCGACTCTAAATCTCTCCACCCTTGGCTCTTCCCTCCTAGCGGGTTGCTCTCTTTCTGTTGGGGTCCCGGGGGTCCTTGCCGACCTGCTCCCTGTTCTAGGATGTAGATTCCTGGCCACTGTCAGGGACCTGCCCGTCTTGTTCCCTGATGGGCCCTGAGCCCCTAGAACTTGCAGGGCCCATGGCAGGTGCTGTGGGCTGCAGGCTTGGGGCCACCTTCCTGTGGTCTGTGGGTGTCACCAGAGAGGCGTGGGGACCTGGGGTCCTGCCCACCGCACAGCTCCGCTAGGGTCCCACTGCCCCAGGTTTTCTCACGACAGTTTTCTTATTCAGAAACACAAACCTTCACGTTGCAAACAGAGCCTTGGAGAGGCTGAGAGAGAGCCCCCGGGTGCCTGGGGATTTCTCAGGTCTCCTCGCAGGCCTAGATCTGGTGTGACCGTGTCCACGTGCAACCCAGAGGCTGCCAACCCAGGTGCTGCCCATGTGACCCCACAGGGGGTCACCTGAACTCGGATGGGTTCTTTCTGCCCTGGCAGATTTCTGGGGCCCATCTCACCAAAACCCCCAGGACTCCGGGTGCTGGCCCCCAATACCCCTGCAGCATTATGAAGGAAGGCCTGCTGGACCCTGAGCGGCAGGTGTGCAGCCGGGGAGATCCAGCCCTGGCCACGGGTCTCCAGCAAGGCTCCTAACTTCCTCTCTAACAGGCTGACCGGGGTTTTCCAAGCCGCGCGGGCTCGGTGCTGGCCACTCCTCTCAGTACCTATTAGTCTGGCCCCAGTTCAATGTTCCAAAGCCGCAGGCAGCAGGAAGCTTCTGGAACAGCCTTCCTGCATCCGTGGGGGAGAAGCGGCACACTTGGAGTCAGTGGGGCCGAGGCTACGAAAGGAACTGGCTGCGAGACCCCTCCAAGGCCCCATCCAGTGACAGGAGGACAGGCTCCTTCCCCGCCCCCGCCCCAGGATCACTGCTCTTCCTCACTGTTAGGCTCATTGATTAAACTCTCATTTATGCCCCGGGCAGTGTCCGGCCAGCTGGAAGCCTTTCCCTCTGAGGTCGGGGGTCAGGAGAGCTCACGCACAGCGCAGAGGCTCGGGCGGTCCCACCTGGACCCTCAGAAAAACAAACCATCGAGTTGCCCAGCAAGGTCCCTGCTCTGCACCCCACCAATAGTGACACAGGGTCATGAGCTCTCACCCAGCACCTCCTGTTCCACAGAACGCAACGTAAGGCTTTCTGTACCTGCGACTTTATTTTAATACTCAGAACACGCCTGTGAAACAGATATCAGTCCGTTTCACAATGGGGGAGCCGAGGCTCAGAGGGGGGCAGGAGCTTGCTTTAGGTCACAGTCAGTTCTGAGGTGGGACCAGTATCTCATGCCCACCCCTCCTCTGCTCACTGGGAATCAGACCTGGTCTTGGATCGAGCTCTGGGCAGAGGGTGATTCAGGACAGCAGCCGAGCAATGGGCCCAGAGGGAGGCTGGCTTAGTGACATGGACAAGGACAGTAGGTGCCACTGGTACTGGGGAACACCAAGAGCCCGGGGAGAGGGCTGAGCCAGTCCTGCTGGACTGCTGCCTGAGTGGTCCACCTCTTTGGGAAGCTCCAGGTCCCGAAGGGTACCCCAAGTCCTGGGGAGAGATTGTCAGCATTTCCAGGTGAAGGACGGAAGGCAGAGCAGCTGCAGCAGGGACCAGGGATGGGCTGGCGCTGGGGAGTCAGGGGTCATACAGAGGGAGGGTGGCGGGGGCAAGCGAGGTCCCCCAGAATTCCTTGACTCACGACTTGGGAGACAGACACCCAGAAGAGGACTCACCGGAGTCTCCTGGAGCTGGGAAAAGCAGGGTGGTGTCGGGCCCAGGGCTCCCCACCAGGGCCCAGGTGACCTCCCCTTTCTCTTGCGGACAGTGGTCAGGGCCTGGGCCTGCAGCCAGGGGTTGTCTCTGTCAGGCTTCTCCATGATGTGCTCATGCTTCCGCAAGATGAGTGATGGCATCGCCATGACCCCTAAGAGCTCCAGCAGTCACGGCTGGGCCTTTGCAGAAGGGACCCTGGCTGGGCCACCCAACTGCGTTCCTTCCAGAGCAGGAACATATCTGGGGGTCAATCCATGGAAAAGAGGAGAGGAGCGGAGGGAGAGCTAAGAAGGGTGAGGACGATGCCAGGGGCCTTATGAATTGGCCACCGCAGGGGTGACAGGGCCCAGGCCAACAGGATCTTCTGAGCCAAGGACGGGGAGTGCGTTGCTCCCCACATTGGTGCTGTGTTCTGGTCAGTTTCCAACCCCTGCGCTTGCTCTCCGGCTGCGCCAAGGGGACCCAGCACCCCCAGGCAGCCCAGGGGTGCCCCAGGCAGGAATCGAGACAGGCACAGGTGCAGGGCCCAGCAGGGAGCAGCGGGGCTGAGCATGAGCTGAGGACCTGAGGACCAGGGTGGCCAGGACACTCCCGGTCCTGCCGGCTGCCCTCTGCCTCTGGTCCTCCCCCTCGAGAGATGGACACCTGTACCCAGCAGCCCTGACCGCGTCTCTTCCAGCTCTGTCTCCTTCCGCCCTTGTGGCCCCCGGTCTCTGTTCCTCCTTCTGGGAGGTTCCTCAGCCTCTGCTTCTGCTGACAGCTGGCGGCCGACTTCCGAAACCTATGTTCAAACTTCCAAGCCCATATCCCAAGGGGGCAGGTGGTCCCATCACCCCTCTGGGCCCTACTGACCTGTCCCTGAGCCCGGGGGTCAGGCGCCCTCGTGAGGCTCAGGAAACCCGTTTTCGTTTCCCAGCAGCTCTGCTGTCAGGAAGCCGAGGGATCCCTCCTTCTACCGGCTTCTGATCTTAGAAGAGATGGGGAAGGTATCTGCCTGTTGCCTGGGGTGGGGTGGGCCATGCCTGAGGGTCGGGGTGGGGGGGGGGGTTAGTTTGCTGATGACATCAAGGGGGTGAAGGGAGAGGTCTGACGGCGTGGAGATTGTGCTGCGTCATCTGGGCCCACTCCAACCCCCGGGGCCCTTAAATGCAGAGGGGGGCAGACAAGGATGCCTTCACCTGCCATTACAGGTGGAAGGGGAAGGGGCCATGAGCCCAGAGATGCAGGTGGCCCCTGCAGCAGGAAAACGTGGAAAGAGCAATACGGTGGCCCAGGGAATCGGGAGCCAGGCAGGAGGAGGAGATGGGCTCCCAAGCTTCCCTGCGGCTGGGCAGGGTGGATCCCTGGGGGTAGGAGCCAAGCCAACCAGAGTGGCCTGTCCGACGGGCTCTACCCTGCCCTGCCCTCCAAGGCAGCAGCCCCAGTGCCAGTCATCTGTGGCAGTCTGATGCCACCATCTCCTATGCAGCTAGACCACGGGTGCCATGCTGCAGCTGGCATCTCACTGGGGACAGGCCTCGGAGGGGAGCCTGCAGTCCTTTCTCTTGTCTGTCCTGCTTGAGGAGCGTCACACCCCCACCGAGCCTCAGTTTCCCCTTTGCCCTCAGCCCCTTCCTTGAGCTGTGAAGGACAAGCCGAGTACGAAACGTTCTGCTGAACGCAGGCACTGCCCAGGTGGCCCAGGAAACCCATCTTCGTTTCCCAGCAGCTCTGCTGTCAGGAAGCTGTCCGATCTGTCCTACCTGCTTCTGATCTTAGAAGAGATGGGGAAGGTACCTGGGGTGGGGTGGGCCATGCCTGAGGGTCTCCCGCTGCGGAGGACCACAGGGCTGCAGGCCTGGGAGGTCTGAGCCCGCTTCTCCACTGGAAAAGGGGCCAGGGGCAGATGATGGAGTCCTTCCTCTGACTCAGGCCCGACATTCCCCCTGTGCACACTGGTGCCGTGGGAGGGCCAGATGGCGTCCATCTTGGTGAAGGAGGAGCTCGGACCCCGGGGAGCAGACGAAAAGCCAGGTTGGACGTGGTGGGAGGTGAGCTTACTGCCAGCCCCCGTGCCCCCTGCCTCCTCTGTTCTGTCTCACTCTCTTGTCCGTCTCCTGTTCCTCTCTCCTTCTCTGTCCGGCTCTGTCCCTCCCTGTCCTCGTTGGCGTGAGCTTTCTCTAAGGCCTCCCTTTCCAGCTGATGCCCCAGCTCTTGGCCAGTCTGGGCCTCTCGCCGTCTCTGCGTCTTCTCTTGCTTTTCACGTCCCTCCTCCAGGTTCTTATAGGATAATCTCTGGTAACCCCCAAAGCACCCGCCCCATTGACCCTCCCCAGAATAGAACTGAGTCTCAGAGACCATCTGTGTCTCACTCCACATCTGCCCGTCCTGGGTATCATTGTCTCAGATCCCCTGGTGTCGGCCAGTGGGATGATGGAGAGCTGTCTGACTCCACTTGAGAGTCAAATTCATGCTGTTGCCCCAGTGTCTGAGTCCACAGTGTCTTTACCTAAAGGACAAGGTCCTACAGCATGTGGCAAGAAGTTGGGCTGAGGTCTGTTGACCAGGAGGATTTTCCTGATCCCACATCCTGGATGCTGTCCTCTGGGTACCACCAGAGAAAAGGTGTTTTGGATTGACAGCTGTCTTAGTTGAGTGAGGGCAGAGTTTGTGCAGTAAAGACTGCGCAGGATGCACAGGTTTATCTCTAGTGAAGCTCCCAAGTTGTCCTGGAGACCTTGTTCCACACAGTCACGCAGGGACCCAGGTCTCTACCATTTGTTATTTCACTGTCCCCTGTGTCAATCTTGTCATTTGCATGGTTGGAGTTGGGTCACTCATGAAGGTTAAGGTCTAGACCACAAGGGCATGTGCCCAGGACAGCCTTCAGAGTGCATTCGGACTGCTGAGCTGTGTCTGCCACTCAGAAATCAGGGGGATGGGGCTGGGGGACAGCTAGCAATCTCGGACACTCTGGACAGCAGGAGAAGCTCTTGCTTTGACTTCAACCTGACTCCTGCACTCTGCGGAGAGGAGTGCTAGGTGCACCCCAGGATTCAAGCTCTGGGCTACTCCCCGAGGACCCATCTTCTGTCTGAAGGACCCAGTAGTTTCTTGGAAGATGAGCTATTCTTCTTGGGAAGAATCCTCCTCAGAGGCTCCAAGGCAAAAATATCCCAAACTGGAGGAGGGGCAATTCCAAACACAGCCTGGGGCCTGTCACTCAAATAGTGTCCCGACTTAGCCCTGCAGATGGCTTCAAGTCAAAAAGCGGGGTGCAAAGAAAAGTGAGTCAAACCCAGAAGACTGGTGGAAGGAACTGTGGCGTGTGGGAATGGGTACGAGGGCCCACGGAGGAGAGCATGGCCCACCCCTGCCGCGGCAGGTAAGGAAGGAAGAAGGAGGAGAATCCGTCTGTGTTTCTGATCCTGCTTTACCTCCAGGCTGGTGTGGCTGGGGACTGTGGTCTGGTGGCTTAGGGGTTACTTGGGGTGGGACAGGGAATAGTCAATTTTGGCTCCCAGCCAAAGGAAGTCCTGGCAGCGGGAAGGGGCAGCCAGGCCAAGATACAGAGGGCGACGTGACTGGACAGCAGGCGGCCAGGGCCACGCCCCTTAAGCCAGAGAGCTGAAGGCACCCTTGCCATCAGTTGTCCCATTAGGAAGGGTGTGGGCAGCTGGGGTGGGACCTGGGGACCTCAGTGGCTGGGCTGGATGATGTGGGCGGGAGAGGGAGGAGGGGGAGGGGCACAGGGAGGGTCGGATATGTGGGTGAAGAGTCAGGGGAGGGGCTGGTGCCAGGCAGGGCCCTCTAATTAATCCCCAGGATCCAGGGTTGTGCAACGGTGGAGAAATGTTGGATCGGGAGCCATCGTCACTCAGTCTAACAGTGTGTGACCAGAGAGGACGGAGCGTGGCCACCGAGGCACCAGCCGGAGAGTCCCATCTGGATCAGAACAGAGACCCACCTGGCCAGTCTGTGAAGTTGCACACAGGCCACCTATTTGCCCCTGTCACGGGTACTGGGGCTCCTTGGGGAAATAGCAGGCTGTGCAGGCCCCTTGATAGGAGAGAGCTTAGGGGAAGACGAGACACTAAGTGTGCAAAGTCATGGATGATTGTTCAGTGCTTCTGTGAGAGGAGCCATGAGGGGTTGGGGTGGGAGGGGTGACAGGGACTGGGTTCTTGGAAGGGACATTTAAGCTGCTGTAAGTAGGAGGTTTGTCCAGGGAGCACTCGGGAACAATTCCCAGGTGGTAGGTGCATGTGTGCAAAGGCCCTGGGGCTTAGAGAATGACTCACTGGATTAAGGAAGCGGCTGCTTGTGAGGAACTTGATGGAGCAAGATGTGTGTGGCACGGGTGGGGGAGGTGGGGGGGGCAGAAGGGGGGTAGAGTTGGCCCTGTAGGTTTAATAAAGGGAGAAGTTGAGAAAGGGTTCCTAAGCCATGGAAAGGGTTTTGACTTTGTCCTAAGGGACATGGGAAACCACGTGTGTGTGTGTGTGTGTGTGTGTGTGTGTGTGTGTGTGTGTTTGTTACACGTATGCCTGTGTGTGTGTGCATATTAGGACTCTCCAGAGTAACAGAACCAATAAGATGTGTATATAAACATATATGGAAACTTATTTTAAGGAATCAGATCATACAATTATGGAGGTTGTAAAATCTGAAGTCATCACTTCGAAGTGCCAGGCTGCAGATCCAGGAGAGAGAAGGTGCTGGGGTCCAAGCTCAAAGACCGTCTTCTCTCTGGCTCAGGGGACATCAGTCTTTTGTTCTGTTCAGACCTTCAACTGATTTGATGAGGCCCATCCACATTATCGAGGACAACCTGTGTTGAGGGCCACAACCAAGTCAAGATGCCGCCTGGCACTTTGCCAGGAGGAGTGGTTTGTGAGCCAACACCACCGAGCCACGAAGATGATGGAGATTCCTTATTGGCTGATTGCTGTATCTAGATGATGTTAATTGAAACAAGCTGTGTATAATCAGTTAGGTATATATACCTCTGCTGTCCTGCAATAAAGCGGCTCCCACTGTTTCAATCTTCATAAGTTGCTTGTCACCTCCCGGTTATTTGCCCAGCCAGACTTTGCTTTACCCCAAATCTCAATGTTAATCTCATCCAAACACCCTCACAGATGGGCCTGCACTAATATTGAATGCAGGTCTGGGCGCTGAGGCCCAGCCAAACTGACGCATAAAGTTAACCCTCCCAGTGTATCTATCCATGGAGGGTGCTGTGTGATCGAAATTGCATTTCCCGGCCCTCTGGCTGCAGAGGGAGAATGGACTGGTAGGGCTGTGTGCAGAGGAGGATGGAGTCACCATGGGAGAGGGGCCTGGGTTGAAGATGGTGGGGTGGAGGTGGAGACACGATTCTGTTTCGAGGGTCGGGGTGGGCACTGCAGTGCCGGGGAGCCCTCAGAGCTGTGGCTGCGGGGACGGAGGGGTGGAGCCAGGAGCCGGGGCCTGCGGGAGGCAGCCAGCCCCTGGCACTGGCTCTTCTTCCTCCCATGACCACACTGGGGCTCTTCTTCCCGCGCCCACGGGAGCTGACACGATGGCTGAATGAATGACCTTTTCCCAGCTCCTCTCCAGGGGGAAGGGCCAGCCGGTCCTGGCGGGTTCCTCTCAGCACCTCCCTTTAAACCACTTCCCACTGTCCACACTGATGTCTCCCCTGAAGACCCCCAACGGTGTGTGCTATGCAGTTAGCACATAGCTCCTTCACTCCTTTATGACTCTTTAATTTTTAAAGGCTCATACGGAGGTGCTTTTCATGGGCAGTTGATTGCACATATTTTTAAAAGTCCCAGCTGCTAGGAGCTGTCAGATTAGGCCAGGATGCAGAAACAAATGGCTCTTGATACCTTTAAACAACAAAGGTTTATCTCCTGTTCAGTCGAAGCTCTGACCTGGGGACCCAGGTCTGCTCTATCCTGGGCCCTGCCATCTTGTTTCCTGATGGCCGTGGTTCATCCAGGAAGCATGGGGGGCCTGGGGGCTGGGAGTGAATGAGGACCCTCGAGGCAGAGTTGGTGATCCAGGCATGAAAACAGCACATACCACTTTCTCCTTTGCCCTGTGGTTGGAACAGAGCCATGTGGCCTCGCGGAGTTGCAAAGGAGGTTGGGAATAGGGTTTGGCAATATATCCACCGAGAGGGGTGATCAATATTGGTGAATGCCAGCCTCTGCCCCAGTAAGACTGTGGTTATTTTAGAGAAATAGATCTGGGAGCACAGCAAGGCAAGATGAATTCCAAGGCCATGGGGCTGGGAAAAAGGGGTGCTGTGTCCTGAGCTCAGCTACCAACACGTGATGAAGTGCTCACAGTAACGTGTTCACTGAAAACGGCAGCATGTAAATCGGAATGTGATTTGTTCCCATCTATACTCTTTCTTTTCCTCTCTTTTATACATAGAGAACGGTGGGGGTGGGGGTAGACAGAGAGAGAGGGAAAGCAGGCTAGGAGAAGGCCGGACCCGATGGCATCACCTGTAATTCCTGCCACTCAGGAAGCTGAGACAGGAGAATCACAAGTTCAAGGCCAGCCTCAGCAGCTTAGTGAGGCCCTAAGCAGCTTAGTAAGACCCTGCCTGATAATAAATAGTAAATTTAAAAAAAGGGCTGGGGATGCGGCTCAAGGACCTCCGGGTTAGATCCTCAGGGCCAAAAACAAAACAAAACACCCAAACAAAACCAGACTGGAAGAAAACGCCTCCAAGTGCCGTTGGGTGAGGGCTTGGACCACGGATGGTTAATCTCTTCATTATATTTTTGATATTTTCTACAATGAGAAATCAGTTTCCATTACTCTCCAAGCTTTGTTGATTAATTTTCTTAAGTTAAATGGTTTATTTCAAGGCCATCATGATGATAGAGATAGCCCCTGGTGGGGTGGTGACAGTGCACTGTCACCAATAGTGACGTCCCGATCCCCGGATTCTGGTTCTTCACGGTGTCCAGCATGTTCCTGCGGCTGCCTTTGCTCTTTCGCTGATTCATTCTGTAAGCTCCAAACTCGTCCCTCCCTGTCTGCTGGGTGCCAGCAAGACCCTGATACACAGAGGACCCTGGAGGGTGGGCCCAGCACCCTAGCACCCTGAGTTCAGGAATTCAGTCGTGAATGGATTCGGGAGCCCCTGCCGCAGGGCCTGTCATGAAGGGCCTGGTGCTGGGCCTCGGGGCTCGGCGGTTCCCTGTCACCTCCAGCGAGCACTGCAGTGGGCTCCCTGCATGAATGATGGCTGCTGCGGGGTGGGGTGGTGCCAGGCTCCAGGGACACAGGGAAGGCCACGGAAGCCCAGTGGGTCTTGGAGTCTGGAGACCAAGGTCTAATCCAAGACTCGGCTCCTGCTCAACCCAGGGCTCTTTCCAGAACCTCCTTTCCTGGCTGCCAGATGGCTTGCAGCTGGCCATCCCCTGCTGTGTGACCTACCTGCACAGCTGGCCCACAGCCCTGTGGGGTCCCCATCTGTGACTTCAGGGAAGGCCAGACGCTCTAGGGAGACAAGCTGCTCAGAGGGAAGGTCTGTGCATCTCGGCATCTAGGAGCATAAACAAGGCGCTGGCTGCGGCTGTGGTCACCCCTCGGGGCTGAGCCGGATTGCTGCCCAGGACCTGCGGCCCTACTTTCTGTAACAAGGCCCACACGCACAGACATGCACACACACCACACACGTATACCCATGCGCACGTGGACACACACGTCTCCCCTGTCCCAGTGGGAGAGCTGATCACTCTCTCCCCTGCCTCCTCCATGTCAGGGGCCTTATTTATTATTATTATTTTTTTCCCAAAACAAATTTAAGGGCAAGAAAAATAAAAAAGAATGGAGCAAATATGACCTTCACTGCTAAATGTTTTTGATTCTGTAAGCAACAGAGAGTTTTTTACCCAACAAAACCTTACACTGGGAACAGCGAAGATGCTCAGGTTGAAGCCAGGTAGGGCCGGCTTGGAACCTGGGTCCTTAGGAGCCCTGCCCTGGCTACGGGAAGCAACCCTCAGCTGTGGTTTGAGAAATACTGGGAAAAATGGGGGGAGGGACAAGCCCTGGCCCAAGGTCAGGAGAGCCGGCTCCAGGCCCTGGCTCAGCCTCAATTCTCAGTCCCCAAGACCTGCTCGGGGCCCTGACTCCACAGTGACTGGGTAAAGGGGGCAGGCCACCCCTCTTAGGGCCTCGGCTGCGGGTGCAGATGCCTGGCGAGCAGAAGGGGCCCAGGGAAGCCCGAACCCTGCCCTCCCCTCCCTTAGGCCCGAGGATTCTCTGGGTTGATTTCTGGCTCTGCGATTGCATGAGAGGAAGCCCCACTGGGAATAAACTATAACAGATAAAAAGTTGTATTTTGGCATTATTTGTTATAAAACCCTCAAAAAGTCATGTGTGTGGTCATGTTTTGGCTCAGTTTTCGGACCTCCCGGAAGGACTGAGGAGCTGTTTGTGTGCTCACCTCCTCTGACCCTGGCTTTCAAATCAACCCATGTACTTTGGGTCTTCAAAGCATTTTGGAAACTTGAGGCAGAACAGAGTAAGGAGGAGATTTGGAGTCCCACCCAGCTGTGTTCACTCCCCAAGCCCAAGACTTCTGTTTCCAAACACTCAACAGGAATAGAGCTGGAAGGGACCTTCCCTGTACAGACAGGGCAACTGAGCTCCAGCAGGAGGACCAGGTCAGCGGCAGAGCCGACAGGGGGCCCAGGGCTCCTGACTGGGCCAGGGCAGGGCTCGTAAGGAGCCAGGTTTCAAAGGAACAGAGCCCCATGTGGAATCCTGGCTCAGCCAACTGGCGTCACTGAAGCTCAGGGTCACCTGTGGAAAATGGAGAGATGCCCTGCTCATAAGGTCAATAGCTAATAACTGACATGATCGATACAAAGTGTTAGTGATGGGAGCAAGGACAGCCTGGGGAAATGTTCACAGCCCTCTTGATGCCCTCCCTGTCCAGACAGGAAATCTGAGGCTGTGAAAGGTGTAGCCCTGTGGGGGCACCACCCTTGTACACTCAGTTTGCACAGAGGAGCCACGGATCTTGCCAAGTTCCTGGCAAGGAGAGCATTACACATCTGGGAAGAAATTCCCAGGCAAAGCCCACTTGGGATAGAGGCTGAGTCCCAGGGGCTGTGTGTGGCCAAAACATCCCACCTGAGGCCAGGGGAGAAGGTTGGTCACCCTTCTCAGGGCCTGTGTGGAGCCAGGGCAGGGCGCAGAGCAGGAGGAAGGAGGAGCCCCGCTGCCTGACTTGGCTGACCTGCAGCACACCTCGGGCTTTGTGTCCAGAGCGCAGGGTCCAGAATCCGGTCAGCTCTGTGCACGGGACCTGGGACCGAGGGCTGCAGAGGAAATCCCCCAGGCGAGCAAGCTGTCAAGAAGCCACAGAAATTCTTCTGGGGGTGGAAGGTTGGGGAGGGAAGGAGGGGGCCCTTTGGAGGCAGAGTCTAGAAATTGAGTCAGAGAAATTTCTCCAAACCACCCAGCACCAGGGAGGCCCCAGCTGATCCCTAGCTTTAGAGTTAGAAAACTAAACTGGCGTAGTTTTCTACAAACCTGGAGAGCTGGTGGAGGAATCTACTCCGCCCACCTGGTATACATCCCTGCTGGGCCCAGCACCCTGGGGCGCCTGTCAGCGTGAGCTCGGAGCCCCAGGACCAAACCCACCCAGACTTAAGTCTCATGGCCCTCAGGCCCTGGAAGAAGCCGAGCCCCCGGTCATCCAGGACCCCCACTTCCTATGTAGGTCCTGAGCATTCCCGAGTCTGACCCCATCACCTGTCCTTCCAAGGCTGACCACCGCCTTTCCCCAAGTGCCAGAACTCAGGGTCTGTCAAGAGTTCCTATCCAGTCACCTTCCTGGGCCAACGCAAATGTGGCTGGGCAGGTGCCTCAAGTTCCCCGTGCCAGAACCTGTGAGCCACAGAGTAAGCTCTGCTTGCTTTTCATGCCATTTCCTAAACGTCTCTTCCTCTGCAAAGCCCCTCGCTCCTTTGACATACACCTTCCTGGCCCTTACTCCTCCTGGCTGAAATTTCCCACATCCTAGCACCCACCTATTCACCAAAAACCTCAGTACCTCAGGAGGCACAGGAGGTTGGTTTCAGAACCCCCTTGGGGAGCAAAATCCAAGGATAAAATGGCAGAGAATCTGCATACAACCCACACGCACCTGCCTGTGTACTTCAAATAACCTCTAGATGGCTTCTGGCACCTGCTGCAGAGCATGTGCAGGTACGGGTAGCTGTCCACTGTATTGTTTTTGGAAATAATGACAAGAAAAACATCCCTACGTCTTTAGTACAGACACCTCCCCCCAAATATTTCAGTCCGTGGCTGACTGAATTCACGGGTGGGCCAGTCATTGCTCTGGACACGAGGACACCTCTCTGCTTTAGAAGCAGAGCTTGACGCTGGACACTTGGTTTTAAGAAGTTACTGGGGGAGAAAGGAGCGAGGGATGGAGGCCTGGGGAAGGGGCCCTTGTCTGGAGAAGCAGTTTCTGCCTCACCCGACGGGGGGGCTCGGGAACACCCGAGGCAGTCTACTGCCAGGGGCCAGCAGAGTGCTAGGAACTGAGTCTTCAGGGTACGGGGCGGGGTCATCGGCCACAGCTGTGTCACTGTCCAACTCCAAGTCACCTCCCTGTTCTCAGGGACAGCCAGAGATCTCTTCTGCCACCCATCTCAGCCACCCACCCGCAGTCCTGATTTCAGGCACCCACTCACCAAATACCCTCTCTCATTCTTCTAGCACACGATTGTTCAAATCCTCTCCACCCCAACCACCTGCGCCTCGGCCAGCACCTGTTGGCTGGTTATGGCTGAGAAAGCCACATGGCTGGGTCCTTGTTCTCACTTGGGATCAGGCGCACAGGCCCCTAGTCAGTCATCCCACCCGTTCTCCGGGGTCGCGGCTCTTTCCCGCCTGTCCCCCTGGCTTTCTTCCCTCGCTCTTGCTGACAACGGCCCTCAGGTCTCATGAGGATATGCGTGCCCAGGGGTGAGCTCTCCTCCCCAGCTCCCAGCCTGCCAGGAAGTGGTCCCCACGCGTCCCCACGGGAGTCAGGCTCAGGAGCAGGGCCCTCGCCGTGGGGTCCCCCTCCACCCTCCTTCTCGTCCCTTCACAGCACCTCAGAGTGACCCCAGCTGTGGCTCCCACCTTCTCACCTCCCCCTCTGGGCTTCCCAGGAGGGCGCTTGTCCCCAGGATTCCCGCGAGATGGTTCCCAGGGTCACCAAAGCTGGGCTCGGGTCCCTTCCTCACCTGCCTTCACCTCCCAGCATTGGCCTGACTTCTAGAACCTTCCCTTGCTAGATTTCCCAATCAGGTGGTTGCCTGCCTCCTTATCGAGACCCCTCATGGTCGGAGTGCCCCAGGGCCTGCCCTGGCTTTCCGCCCCCTCCACCACCCCTTAGGTGAGCCCACCCTGCATGTTGCTCGGTACCCCGCCCTGGGCCGACTCAGAAACTCCCTTCTGCAGCCAGCGTCCCCCTGAGCTCCAGACGCTCCTCCGGGCAGCCCGGCCTTCTCCACCTGAAGTCAAGCTCCCCTTGACCCTCACCTGACATGGTGGGGCTCTGGTTCTAGTGAGTTCCAGTCCTTCCCCGGTCTCCCCAAGACAGGAAAGGCCGTCACCACAGGCTCCGTGGCTCTGCCCCAAACTGAGAAGTCGCCTTCCATTCCTCTCTCCTTTCCTTCTGAGCCACCAGCCATTCCTGGTGGCTCTGCCACTGAAGCAGATCTGATCTGATGGCCTCTGGCACCTGCGTCCCCTGAGCCCAGGGACCGTGAGCTCACTGTCCCACCTGGCTCCTGCCCCCCCGCCCTCAGAGCTGAGTGATGTGGGGGGCAGGTGAGACCCCAGTGCCCTCCGGCTCCACTTCCAATGGATCCACTTTCCTCACCAGGCCAGAGCCACCCGCCCTGCCTGCGGCCATGCCCTCCCATCCTCTGGGCCTCCCAGCCACACGGTTTCCTCCAGCGCCTCGTCCTGCGAAGCTCTGAGTCTCATCAGGACCCCACGCCTTCCTCCCGAGGTCTGGAATGTTCTTCCTGAGATCTCGGGATAGCTGCCTTCTTACACGTAGGCCCAGAGGTCCCCTTCTCAGAGGCCCTTCCTCACCTGGTCACTGTTCAGAGCCTGCATCAGTCCTGTTCAAGACCCCCTCTGTCCCCAACGTCACCTTCCTGGGTGCTGGTTGCAGGCTCACCGTCATCCCCTGGTGACCAGAGTGCCACGAGGGCAGCCTTCTGTCCCCACGCCTGCCAGGTGCTCCGGGTGCTGGAGGCTCATGCCAGTTCTTCTTTCCTGACAACTCGGGGCCTCCGGGGCCTCAGGGGCTGCCCCAGCCCAAGCAGAGAAGGCAGTGGCCCCTGAGCAGGAGTCACCGCAGTCCACAAGGCCAGGTCTCCTGGGGCTGTAGATGCCAACGTCCCCGAGGAGTGGACAGCCACCCTCATGTCAGCTCCACCTGATGCTCCAGAGAGGAGCCTCCGCAACGGAGGGCACCGGACTCACAGCCCCTGCTCCCAAGAAAGTGCTGTGGGGACACTGAGGGAATCCGACTCTTACTGAGTCAGTGTGTCTGCAGTGTGTCTGCTACCAACCGGTGACGGGGACCGGGATGGCCATGGAAGAGCTGCCCACGTCCAGCTGCCCACCTCACTGAGGCCACGGGCTGAGCCCCTACCTGGAGTCAGACTCTGCTTTCCCAGGTCACTGTCCCACTCCAAAAGACCTCCAGGGCTGACCTCACGGGACCGCTCGGGATCTTTCCTGCCCCCCATCTCAGTCACCCATGCCGTCTGGATTCCAAGGGTCCCACTTGCTGAGACCCTCAATGGAAGGAGGAGCAGGCTGAAGGCCGGGGGCAGGAGGGCCCTGAACACTGAGGCCACAGACGGGGGCAGAGAGGGCCGGCTGGAGGGGACCTGGAGCCCACCAGGCGAGCCCTTCAGCTTTCCTCCTGGGTGGCGGGGAGGGGCCCCAATGCTCTGAGGAGTCACAGGTGTGACTTCACCTGTCAACCAGTCACTCCGGCCGCTCGGTAGCAATGGAAGGCAGGGGAAGGGGCGAGGGGCAGGGAACAGCTCTGAGCTCCGTGCCACCAGTCCAGAGGGCCCTGGGGTGGTTTGAGGATGGAGGCTTGCCAGGTCTGTAGGGATGGCAGGTGAGTCCCCAACACACGGGGACACCAGAGGGCAGCTGGGGTAAAGGACATCTGCGGGGCTCCAACTCCAGGCACCCGGCTCACTGGCCATAAGGACAGCCAGCACTTATTATGTGCCTATGTGCCAGGCCCTGCCAGCCTCCACAGAATGAGCCTTGGGACCGGAGACGCCAGGGGGGAGACTTCGTTTGTCATGTGCTATGGAGTGTGATCTTACTATGTGGACGTCTGGGGTAAGAGAAAGGCCCAGGTCACTGGACTCAAAGGGACAGCAGTAGAGGAAAGGTGCGGGGAGAGAGAGAGGAGGGCAGGTGCTTGTGGGTGACAGTGGCCAAATTATATCGCTGCACTGTGTGCAGGGACAAATCTGTAACCACCAACCCCATCATTATGTGTGATTGTAGTGTACCCCCCGCCAAAACGTGGAAAGATAAAAATAAAAAATAAAAACGAAAGAAAGAAAGAAGACCGACCGGCTCAGGGTCCCATGGGCTACTGCAGTTGTGCCGACCCAGGTGTGCAGAAGGCTCTGGGGCCAAGAGGGGTGGGGGCCTCACAAGTCGCCAGCCCCTCAGTGTACCCCCTGGCCACCTGCAGTGACAGGGCTCCCTGCCAGGCAAGGGGACCTAAAGGGCTACACCATAGACTGCGCCATCGATGGGTGTCCTGTTCAGCCAGGGACAGTGCCCTGCCCTCTCTAGCCCTCTTTTGACCACGTGTAACAAACTCCAACAGAAACAGATTCAAGTGAAGAGGAATCCCAGAGCCCGACGTGCCTCAAGAGCCAGGCATGTGTCCAGCCTCAGGAGATGGCCACTCTGGTTGACGTCTCAGCTGGTGTCACCAGGACTCCGTGCACCAAGGGTGGGGATGTGTGGATCCCCAAGAAGCTGGTCCTAGAAGAATGGGCTGAGTGGAGGCAAGCCACCAAGCAGACTCGGCCCCCACCAGGGGACTCTGGGTGAGACTGCAGGCAGCACTGGCCAGGGGGAGCCGTGGGAGGGAGAGGTCAACTCCCCAGGAGGCAGGGGGAGAGGAGGACGCCATCTGAGACCTAGAGGGAGTTCTGCACAGGTGGAGGAGGCGGGACGAGGGTCACCCCCAGCGGAGGAGCCTGGGGCTTGGGAGATGGTGGGCAGCTGGCCATGGGAAGCGTGGGAAGTGAGGGAAGGAGTGGGTTGGGGGTTACACAGGGGCCTCGGGCGGCGTGAGGAACGTGGACACCCTTTCACAAGCATTGGGAGGAAGTGGGGTGGCAGAGCCGGGGTTACCGTGTCCATGCTTTATGGAGATCGCCCGTGGTGGTCAGGGGTGGACGGGGCACAGCCAGAGGCTGCTGTGGCCTGCTCGGGGTAGGATCTTGGTAAGGAGAGGGGAGGTGACTGCAGGAACTGCGCGGTTAGGCTGCCCGAGACTCTGCACTGGCCGAGTGTGGAAGCGGGCGTGGCCAGCAGCTGACTGCTCATCCAAAGTCCAGGCCTCTTTCCCGCCAGCAGGAACTCCGTTTCCTAAGAGCACCAATGACTGGTTATTGTTTGTGTTCTCAGTGCCATGCAGCTGAAGGTGGCAAGTCATGCCAATGAAGTGCAAACAGAATTCTAACAGGGAAACCTATTGTTTTCTAAAAAAAAAAAAAAAAATGGAAACATTAGGGTAACATAAACCTTTCCTTCCTTTCTTCTTGCTGGGAAGATTGTTGGAATGTCTGGAGGTAGAGCACCTTTCTTGTGATCATGAGGATGTAAGCTTCAAGGTAAGGAAGGTAGAACAGGAGGCCATATGGTGCCCTGTTCCATATGGCCCGCTCCCATGCCACCTGACATAGTGCCTCTTTGATTAAGCCACTGTAGTTGGGCTTTTAAAAAATTAATTAATTTATTTTTTATTCTTTTTTTTAATATATTACAGCAGAATGCATTTCAATTCATAGTACACATATAGAGCCCAATTTTTTATATCTCTGATTGTACACAAAATAGAGTCACACCATTTGTGTCTTCATATGTGTACTTAGGATTATGATGTCCATCTCATTCCACTGTTTTTCCTACTCCCCTGCCCCCTCCCTTCCCCTCCCACCCCTCTGCCCTATCTGGAGTTCATCTAATCCTCCCATACTCCCCCTCCCAACCCCACTATGAGTCAGCTTCCTTCTATCAGAGAAAACATTTGGCATTTGGTTTTTGGGATTGGCTAACATCACTTAGCATGATATTCTCCAACTCCATCCATTTATCTGCAAATGCCATGATTTTATTCTCTTTTAATGTTGAATAATATTCCATTGTGTATTTATGCCACATTTTTTTTTATCCATTCATCTATTAAAGGTCATTTAGGTTGGTTCCACAATTTAGCTACTGTGAATTGTGCTGCTATAAACATTGATGTGGCTGTGTCCCTGTAGGATGTTGTTAAGTCCTTTTGGGTGTAAACCGAGGAGTGGGATAGCTGGGTCAAATAGTGGTTCCATTCCCAGTTTTCCAAGGAATCTCCATACTGCTTTCCATATTGGCTGTACCTTTTTGCACCCCACCAGCAGTGTATGAGTGTGCCTTTTCCCCACATCCTCGTCAACACTTACTATTTCTTGATAATTGTTCTTCTGACAGGAGTGAGATGAAATCTTAGACAAGTTTTGGTTTGCATTTCTCTAATTGCTAGAGACGTTGAACATTTCTTGGTATGTTTGTTGACTGACCACATTTCTTCTGTGAAGTGCTAGTCCCATTTCTTTGTCCATTTATTGACTGGGTTATTTGGTTTCCTTTGGGCGAGTTGTTACGTTTTTTGATTTCTACCTGAGGTGCACAGGGTAAAGATTTCCTTCCATTCTGTAAGCTTCCGCTTCACATTCTTGATGATTTTCTTTGCTGTGAAGAAGCTTTTTAGTTTTATTCCATCCCATTTATTGATTTTTTATTTTACTTCTTGCACTTTAGGAGTCTTGTTGAGAGATCTGATTCCTAAGCCGACATGATGGAGATTTGGCCTACATTTTCTGCTAGTAGGAGCAGGGTCTCTGGTTTAATTCCTAGGTCCTGGATCCACTTGGAGTGGAGATTTATACAGGGCGAGGGGTAGGGGTCTAATTTCATTTTGTTGCATATGGATGTCCAGTTTTCCCAGCACCATTTGTTGAAGAGCTATCTTTTCTGCAGTGCATGTTTATGGCGCCTTCTCTAGCATGAGAACTCTATTTATGTGGGAGTGTCTCTGTGTCCTCTAATCTGTACCATGGGTCTTCATGTCGGCTTTGGTGCCCAAACAGGTGGAGGTTGGCATGTTAGCAGATTGAGAGCACTGAAAAGGGAACAGGTTTGAAAAAAATCCACGTGGCAGGGAAGGAGCCCAGGACCCAGAGCCAGGACAACCCAAATGACCAAGGCTCTGGAAGACCCTGTACCCTTCTCAACCTCTGCCTCCCAGTCTGTGAAATAGCGTTTTAAAACCTAGTACCTTGAGAAGACCAGAAACAAGTTCCTTATGTAAAGCATCCAATATACACTTTGGGTTCTCAATAACCCTCTCAGGGATTTGGTTTTGGAGTCAGGAGAGAGGACTCCATTCTCACTGGGGATTAATGGAGATAAAGATAGAGACGGCACAGTGGGGAGGGTAGGAGGATTCCAGAGGTGGGCTGCCGTGGTGGGGGCTACCGTCCCCTCCGGCTTGTCCTGCACAGACATGTGGAATGTGCAATGATGACACTCAGGCACAGAAATGGCTAAACATGGGTGGTCAGAGGTCCGTGGGCTCGTTTGGGCAATAGATTTTGTGCAGCATCATAAACTGGGAAGAGCTGACAAACAGAGCTGATCCACGGTCTGTTTATGAGGGTTCCAGAGGAGGGAGGGGCTCCCGCTGGGGCGGTCCCCAGAGTGACTCAGCTCTTGTTTACCCTGCTCCGTTCAAGGCCTGCTCGCTGCCAACCAGAAGACCGCCGATGGGTACTTGGGAGCCAGTATGTTCCCGGAGTGTGGTTCTGGAGTCAGGGGAGCCAAGGGCTGGAAGGGACACTGAAGCCATCTGGCCACCACCCCTTGGAGCTACAGCACCCTTTCTGGGTCCCTGCCAGGCTCTGGCTCAGCCTCTGCTCCATGCCTCCAGAGTCGGGGCCTCACTACCTCCCAGGGTGCCCACTTCATCAAGACGGTGAGCACCCTGGGCACAGGCTACAGGCCTCAGCCACCTGTGTCCTCGGAGCCTGGCACAGTGTCAGTCTGCAGAAATGTCCATCAAGGTCTCTTCTGTCCGTTGTCGCTTTATAGTGAGCTAGGTTCTGGGGGTCAGACAGGAGTACACTCAGAAGAGCCCAGAGCATAGATGGGAGGCAGGAATCGCACAAAGGACGGTGGCACTGAGGGTGACGGTAGGGTCACACAGGTCCAATGCAAGCGGGGTCCCACAGGGGGACTCCCGATGGCACTGGGAGCACTGGCCGGGCTTGTGGAGACAGTGACAGCCTCTGCTGCAGGGGCCTGAAGGCCTCAGAGGTTTCCCTGGCTCTTGTGACCTGGTAAGGTCAGCAGGCCACCCTGCCCCTGGCCTGGGGAAAGCCAGGTCTCCGGGAGTTTAGGTTCCACGGATGCCTCTGGCTCAGGAGTCCCACACACTTGTCTCACCCACGTTCACCACGTCCTGCCCGACACCCAGCGCGGGGCTGGGCTTTCCCTGTTTTCCACAAGGGACCCTCACAGCAGGTGTGACGGGGTGTGCACTGGCGCCCCCCCAGGGCCAGGGGGTGCATTGCAGCAGCACCTCCGCCCCCAACACCTGGCCATGGGCAGCATCTGACCTGGACGCCTCTGCTTGGTTCTGAGTCCCAGCTCCCACCGCCCTGCCTTGGCCCCTCCGCGGCTCTTTGTCCACCCTCCCGCTGCGGGGGCAGCCTCCTGGCCACCTGCACTGTCCCAGCGCACCCGACTCCGCGGGTCACAGGGTGTTCCCAGAGCAGAGTCTTGGCCCCCGGCAGAGGCCGTGGCCGCGACCGCAGTTCTCCTTATCTCAGGTCCTTCACAACTGGGCTCAGCTCTGTGCCCTGGCTGTGCAGGCCGCTGGCCCCTCTTTTCCTGGACAGCAGCTCTGCCAGCATCGCGTCGTGCTCTGGGCCAGCCCGAGGGGAAGTGGCTGCCCGCGGATCTCCGTGCACACGCTTCCCATCGTTAACCAGGGCATTTGTTCCATTTTTGCTCACGGGTTCCTGACCCTGAGGGCAGCGCAGGACACAGAGTTGGCCTGTGGTCAGGGCTTTCAGCCGTCCTCCTGGGACCCTTGAGGGCACCTTGAGGTGGATGTGGTTGAGGCCAGTGCTTTGGGCGCCCTCCTTCTCCGGCTTCCTCAGGATGGCCGTGGCTTACAGCTGTGGCGCAGGAGGAGCTCGGGTCCACTGAGGTTCCAGTCACCCTGGGAGTCTGCCCTCGGGTCCTTGCAAGCAAAGAAATGAGTCAATCCAGGCCAGGGGTGCGGTTGTGAACTGACCAACTTCAGAACTTCTGCACTTGACCCTGGGTGTCCTGAAGGAGGCTTGGCCCAGAGTGGACACTGACCCCCACCTGACCAAGTGAGGCTGGTGCTACCTGGCCACCCCAGCCACCGAGGCAGTCTGAGGGTGTGTGGGCAGCGCGCGCATGGCCCTTGTCGTCCCCAGGGTGCTCTGGTGTTCCCCAAGGCTCCTGTGCTGGGAGCTGGTCCCGAGTGTGTTGGGAGGTGGTGGAAGCCCTGAGCCGTGGGGCCTTGTGAGGAGTAACAAGGTCACGGGGCATCGCCCTTTGAAGATCAGGGCGGGTCTCCGTGGAGAGTTTGTCCCTCAAAGTGCAATGTTATGCCCTCTGTCTTCCTGTCTTGCCATCGGAGCTCTCTTTCCCAGGTGTTCCCACAGTGATGCCATCTGCCACAATGTGAGACAGGTAAGGAGGGTCCTCATCAGAGCCAAAAAGACAGGGCCACATGACCTTGGACTTCTAACACTGTAAGCTAAATAAGCCTTTGTTTCTTTTTAAAGTACCCAGTTTCAGGTAATTCATTATAGCAACAGAAAATGACTCAATCAACTGGTCTTCGGCGAAGGCTATGCTATTCTTTGCTTCTGTGTCTTTGCATTGCAAGGATCCTCACCAAGAGTCCTGTTCCCACATTCATTCAACTGGGGCACCCTTACAAGGCCCACAGCTCACCTGGACACTGTCCCTTATCCCTCATCTGAAGACTGGGCCAGCACGTGTCCTCTGGGCTCTGATTGTGGGTACTGTCCTGCTTTTCACTGTAATGTTTTAAGCTCCAGGGCAGGGCTGGCCCTAGTCCAGCTCTATCCTCCAGGTCTGGTTCAGTATGGCTCTGGAAAAGTTCGCAGACGTGACTGCCATGAGCTTGGCCTGCTGAGGTTGATGTGGAAGAAGGCGGGGTGTGGCAGTCATCTAATGATTCAGAAACCCCAAAACAAAGTTGGTGCTTTCCTCGATGATGAAATCATAGACAATTTGCAAAGTTCAGAAAAGCATGAGGGAAAGAATGCTGTTATTTCCATTCTTGGCAATATTGGGTTCATTTCTGTTGAGAGTTGATTTTTAACTGCTGTATCTCGTGTCCTCTGCCAGGGTCGTCGATCATGTGTGTGTACACTGCACAGATCTGCCCCCACCCTGGGTATGGTGTCACCAGCCGGATCCTCTCAAGCTCCTCTGTGTACATACCTTTTGTAAACAGTTGCCGATCTCCCACTAAGTGGGTTTGTCCTGGTTTACTTAATCCCGGTTATTAGAAATCAAGGTTGTTCCCACAATGTCAGCGTTAAAAATAACAGCGTGAGGAAACGCTTGGCCCCTCGCCGGCCGAGTCTTTGGAGATGCAGGGCCTGGGTCAGCAGCAGCTGGAGGTCTGCTGGGCCGGCCTCGGCCAAACGTAAGGAACCACTGGGATGTTTTGTGGGTCCCAAAGGTTGATCTGCCTTTATTTATTTATTAAAATAACTTGAAAAATCTGGAGGAGTCACGTACAAATTCCATCCTACAACTTCTTCAGGAGAATCAGGTGGGGTGACCCTGGGCCTCGCCATCCTGCAAGCCACTCTTTGGATGGGGCACAAACTCTCCCTTTTGCCCCAAGCCCCACCCCGCCCTCTCCACCCCACTAGGAGACCAACTGGCGGTCAGCATTGGCCCTGGTACTTTGGTTGGAGTTTTTCTTAAGGAGAAGGGCAAGATGCTTCTGTACCGATGTTTCTCCCCAAAGTGGAACTTGAAGCAGGAGCTAGGTTTCATAAAACAAAGGAGAGACCGAGTTTCTTGGTGGAATTGAAGAACATTCATAACCCTCCACATGCAGATCAAGTGCTTCTTTGTAGGAAGGCCTCTGAAACTATACTCTGTGAACATGTGAAGCACACCCCAGGTTCCTGGGCCCCGGCCTGCTTCTCCTGCTGTGAGCCTCTGCCAGGCAGCGAGTTCCTGCAGCCTGACGGACCTGTCAGGGGCTTTGTGTGGCAAAGAGAAGACATCGGATTCCCAAAGGCTGAAGCCCCAAGAAGACGTGAGTCTCACACGACAGGTGTGAGAGCAGGTGGGCTTCAGGTTCAGGGCGCTCTGGGGTTCCCTGCTGACATCGGGGACCTGAGTTCTTTCCAGTCTCTCTACTCCACCTTTCTCAGCACTGATGTCACCCTGAGGCTGGTGCATCTCATGGCTTCCAGACGACAGCCAGTGACAGCTGGGACAATGTGCTTCTTTATTCACACCCACCAGGAGAAGGCAGAGAAAATAAACTTTCCTTCAGAAAGACACTTGCACCTTGGGAGGGAAAGGTCTGCAGGGAATGCTGTGAGCCGATGGTTGGGTGAACCCCGGGGGCTGAAAGGGCCTTGGGACACCAGCTTCATGCCTTCCGCCTTCCGAGGGCCCTCCTACCGCTTGGCTGGGCTCCAGAATTGCAGACTCCAGCTCAGTACTCAAGTCAAATTCCTGTCAATCTCCACCTGAAACCGGTTCTTCCCAAACCAGGAGGGCAGCCTTTGACTCTCTCCCCACATCCCCTTTCTCAAAAGCCAGCAGGTCTCAAAGCCAGGGTCCATTTCACACATTCTTCTCCACAATGTCGTGCGTCACCGCATACATTGTACACCTGGGGGCATCTCCAGGAGACCAGATGAGCAGGGCCCCCACTGCTTAGGTGAGCACTAGTCCTTATTTCCCATCAGACTTCCGACTTCCGCCCAACGTGACAAGACAAGCCGGGGCTGGGTGGCTGTCTCAGGGACCCACGGGGTGTGCGGTGGGTGGCCGGCTTTCCTGGTCTCCAGGCTCCAGGGCTCACACTCCTGGTTGGCTGGGTGGGGAGAGGTTTTTCTGACCCCCCTTCCTGGGCCGCTGCCAGCCACAGTCCAGTAAATCAGAAGTCCCTGAAGTGCTCGGTGCTGCAGAGGGTGGGGGCTGGCAGCTGCCTCCCAGATGCTCATGTAAATAAGCCCCAGCTCCCAAGGTCCCCAGATGGATGACGGTCTCCGAGGATGTCTCTAAATGCACATTAGGCCCTCAGCCAGGTTGAGCCTCATCTACGGGGGCTCCTTATCACCGCGTGCTGTTGCACTTGGCAGAAGGGGAAGTCTCAGAGCACTGAGCTGGGGGAGGCTGTAGGATCTGCAAATCCACTTCTTGCGGGACCCACCTACAAGGCGGGCCACCTGTGATGCTGGTCCTGAAGGATGGTCTTGGGCCTCGGTGTCACACTGCCCGCAAGGACACCTTAGGAGCCAGTGACCTAGAAACTCCAGCCCCCCTTCCTCCCCAGCCAGACCCCCCCCCAACAAGGCCTCCGATAATGACAAGGAGCCTGAGGGTGAGCGGGTGGGCTGAGGGCCAGGCGGGCAGTTCACAGTACAGCCAGGAGGGGACCCAGAGTCCTGCTCTCCTCCCACCGGGGAACCCGGCTCTCCACCCTTCCACGGCTGGAGGGTGCTGGGAAGAGAGCGCAGGTAGCACCCGCCGGGTGTCTAGTAATTGTCTTTCTCATTTGATATCATCTGTTTGTGCATCTATACATGGGATTTGTGAGTTGATGTGAAATTCGTGTAAAGGAAATGGCCTGATCCTGCATGTGCGACCTGCTGGGAGTTGGCAGGTTCAAAACGAGCTTCCCCTTCCCGCCAGAGTCCCCGGCCCCTGACCGCCATCTCTGTTGACCATCCTGTGGGTTCTTCGGTGAGATGTCTGTTTGAATCCTTGCCTAATTTTCATGGGGGCTATTTGTCATTTTGTTATTGAGTCGTAAGAGTTTTAAAATAGAACCGGGATACCCCTTCTCCATCAGATACGTGTTTTGTAAATATTTCCCTCCAGTCTGGCTAACTTATTCATTGTTAGAGAAAAATTGTCTTTTGGTGATCGGAGGTTTTGATTTTGATGAATTTCCATTCGTTAATTTTTTCACTTGTTGATGTCTGTGTCCTGTGTGAGAAACTTACGCCAACTCCAAGTTATGAATCTGTGTGTCTGTGATTTCTTTCAGAATTTTAATTTCAGTCTTTATGTTTACAAATATTGTACATCATACGTTAACTTTGCCTAACGATGTGAAATAGGGGCATAGATTGATTTTTTTTTTTTGGTCTTAGGTCACTATTTAGTTATGCCACAATATGTGGGAAAAAACCTTTTCTTTCCCCATTGGAAAAAATGATATATTTGTATCTCATCAAAAACCGAATAACACGTAAGTGTGAATTTACTTCTGGGGTCTCTGTTCTGCCCCACTGATCTATTTGCCAGTCCTTATGTGGGCACCATATTCTCTTAATGAAAGCATCTTTACAGAAAACCTTGAATTCTGAAAGCACGCAGTAAGTTCTCAGATTCTGTTGTCTAGACAGTTTTGGCTATTCTAGATTCTTGGTCCTCAATTCAGATTTTAGAACTATGTCGTTAATGCCTAGTAATTGATTTGATCAGCATTTTTGCATTAAATTCATACATTAATTTGAAGGTAATTGGTATCTATAAAACATTGACTTTTCAAATTAATGATCATAAAAACATAGTTCTCCATTTATTTAGAATTTTCTTTATTTTTCTTGGCAATGTTTTTCAATTTTCAGTGTTTGGGGTCTTAACACATCTCTTTTTTGCTTTTTATGCTTATTCCTAAATATCCAAGAATTTAAAAAAAAATTTTCTTGTGAATGATGTTGCTTTTCAAATTTAAGTTGTTTGCTGGTAACCTAAAAATATGATCGATTTCATATATATATGTATATATGGGATCCATATATGTGTGTGTGTATATATATATATCTTGTATTTTGCAATCTTGCTAAATTAATAATCCTTGTTGTAATTGTTTTGTAGCTTTCTTACCATTTTCTATATAAATAATAATATTATCTGCAAAGCAGTTATTTTTCTTACCTTCTAAGGCCTTTCTCTCTACTTTCCTATTACATAGCTACAATCTTCAGTGCATGCTAAATAGTAGAGATGAAAGCATGTGTCTTTGTCTTGCTACTGATCTTAAAAGGAAAATATTAAATTCTTCACCATCAAGTACAAAGCTAGCTGCAGTATTTTCATCAACTCCCTTTCCTTGGATTTTTCTGAGAATTTATCATTAAGAATGGGTGTTGAATTTTGTCAAATACTGTCTGGATTAAAAGTGCCATGTGCTTTTCATCTTGTTACTATGAAGGCTGAATCAACCTTGCCCTCTGCCACAAAACCCACTTGGCTACAATGCATCATCTGTTTTATGTTTGGCCTGGTGATAATTTGTTAAGATTTTTGTGTCTGTATTCGTGAGGGGCCTGTCAAATTCATGAGGAATCCTTGCCTGCAATTTCTTTTTATGTGATGTCTTTGCCAGGTTTTGGTGTGTTATCCTGACTGGTTATGTTTGAGATTAACCCCTTCACTCCTGATATGGGTGATCAGCCTAGTTAGGGATTTTATCATACATTCATTTATCTTTTCAAAGAACAAACTTTTGTATGAGCTTATTCTCTCTATCGTTATTCTGTTTCTATTTCATTAATTTCTGCTGTTATCGTTTTACTTTCTTCTTTCTTCTTCCTTTTATTCTACTTTGCTCTCCTTTTTCTAATTCCAGAAGCTTAGACATTGGCTCTAGATCTTCCTTTCTTTCTAGAACAAGCACTTAATGCTGTAAACTGTTTCCAAGTATTGAATGAGCTGCATTTCACAGGTTTTCTTCCAATTTTAAATATTTTCTAGTTTTTTTGTGATTCCTTCTTTGACTGATAGGTTACTTAGAAGTCTGTTGTTCAATTTCCAAATATGAATTGAATTTCCAGATAGCGTCTTATCACTGATTTCTGATTTAATTCCATTCACTTCCACTCTGCATGACTTCAACATTGGCAAATGTGTCGTTGCTTAGTTTATGACCCTGTATCACGCCATTTTGGTAAAGGTCTGTGTGCACTTGAAGTGAAGAGAGAGCTTGCTGAGGTGGAGTGCAGTGGTTGGTACTGATATCGCTGTGTCTTTCCAAGCTGTCACCTTGGTTTTCCGGTTGTCCCATCAGTGGTAGATGGAGGGACGCTAGAGCCTCTTGTGACATCAGGCAGAGCTCCAAATCATACTTCTGATCATGTTGCCACCTGCTTTGGTTTGAATGGGGTCTGTCCCCACCAGAGCCCAGGCTGGGGATTGGTCTTCCGTTCAAGTGTGGAGAGGGGCCGGCCCTTTAAGAGATGATTTGGTCCTTTGGAGGGATTTATGCTCTTCTTGAAGGACAGTTCTCCAGGAACTCGCAGGACTGGCCAGTTACAGTGTGGGAATAGGTGGTTGTAAAGCAATCTGGCACCTCCCACACGTGCCCACTAGTTCTGCCACTGTCCATCATGAGTTGAAGCCACACCAGATTCTCAGAGCAGATCCTGGTGCCTTGTCAGTCTCTAGAACCACAAGCCTAAATAAACCTCTTTTCTTTATAAATTACCCGGCCTCAAATATTCTCTTATAGCAACAGAAAATGGACTAGGATATTCCCCTTCTCTTTGGAACCTGGCAGGGGCCTCCCACCCTCTGCTGGGCAAGGCTAATCCCTAAGGGGGATTTAGTCCCTCCGGGGTCCACCTTCGCTACCTCCACTCTCACCAAGCAGCACGAGCCAAGTGTCCACAAAGGACCTCCTGCTGGTGAGCACTAGATGTGGCTCGGGGTACTCTCTCAGCCTTCCCACCTGAGTGTGAAAAGCCACACACCAGTGTTCCCAAGAATTTCGTTTGTGTTGGCACTCCGGCAGCGCCCCACTACAAACAGCAACTCAAGACCATCGCTGGTCACCTGACACTTCTCAGAAGGCAAAATATCCTGTCATTTCTGGACGTTTCTCGATTTGAAATGGCTGTGAAAGGTAAGCAAGTGAATCCCTGGGGTGCCTGCAGATAAGCTGGGCTCCTCACCAACTTCCAGAGAGGAATTTGAGATCATGCTTTGACAAGCGGGAGGAGTTACGGAATAAACAAGATCTGAATGATCTTAAAGACAGTATCCCAGCAGTGATTGACAGTCAGGTCGAGTTCCTGTGTGACTCTGGTGTGCTCTTGGACCAGGGCCTGCAGAGCCTCTTTCTTTTCCTTGGGAATTGAACTCGTCAGGCAATACCTTCTCCTCCGTGAAGCTTTCCTGGATTTCCTTCCAGAATGCCCCCACACTGCCCTGAGGGACTTTGCTCAGACACTTTAATGTGAAATAGTAGAAATAAGTAGAGCTCTGGAAGCAGACTCCTGAGTATCTTGGGTCTCAACGTTGCCTTTAAGATGAGGCCAATCTATAAGGGGGCTAAGAAGAGGAACTTCCTCCTAAGTTCCTGTGGAATTGCCTTATTTGATGCCCACACAGCACTAACCAGGAACAGGGAGGGATTCAGTTTGGGTCAGTGGCTGGGCTGGTGATAGGTGGCCCTGTCATGATTACTAGGTTAGTTTTGTTTTGAGGTACAATGGTCATTTTTATCTGTCTCTCCTTCTGCACAGTAACCTCCTAGAAGAAAGAAATTGCATCTGATTTCTGCACATAATAGGCACGCAGTCAACATCTTTTAAGCCGGGTGTGGTGCTGCACATCTGTGATCCCAGCGGCTTGGGAGGCTGAGGCAGGAGGACCGTGAGTTCATAGCCAGCCTCAGCAACTTAGTGAGACCCTGTCTCACTAAAATATAAAAAAGGGCTGGGGATGTGGCTCAGAGGTCGGACACTCCTGGGTTCAATCCTCAGTATCCAAAAACAAAAACAAAAAAACCCCAAACATCTTTTAAGGGAGGAATGAAATGAGCCAGACCCTCAGGCTGGCGTGACCACGCTTTTCTTTCTCGACCTTGTAGAGGGCCCACAATTTCTGAGGCTACCCAAAGGGTGAGCACGCCTTGGAATGGACCTCTTCAGGTTTGTTCAATGTGTTTTCTTGAGCCGCTGCCTGCTGCCTGCATGAGGTGGACTTGCCCTTATTTGCATCTCTGAGTCCTTGTGGATGCTTGGTCTTGCTGAGTTCCTGTAGCTGTGCCTTACAGGATGAAGGGTGGGCTGCCTGGAAGCTTTGACTCCTGGTTTGGAAGCTGACTGCACCCTGTTTCTTAAACACTCCCAGGCTGCACGCTGAGCCGCCAGGCAAGGAAGGGGTGGACCACTGGGCCTAGGCCAACCTCACACACCGCCCTGCCATTAACTGGTCCGGAGGAAGCCAGCCGGCCTGTGTTTTCCCATTCTAGGCCCCGGGCAGGAGCGCTTGTCCTGCAAAGTCTGGGACAGCCACAGGCCAGAACAATGGGGAGGGATTTATTTGGCACAGTGTGTTGGAGTCCAAGTGTTGCTAAGCACGTTAGGCAGCTCTCCTCCCTCTCTGGCCCCGGCAGGGGTTTCCAGATTCCTCCAGCCAGGAACTGCACTCTGTGATTTTTCCAAGTGCTGTTTTTGCTTTGCTCGGTCTTCCTTGCCCTGGCATAACGACCGCTGTGCCTCTCAACCTTATTTTGTCGTGGGCGATCAAGGTCATATAGATCAAATCAAAACACTTGAGAGATTAAAAATGCAGGATTTATCATAAATGAGCTAATCCACTCTGCATTAGAACCATATTTCTTCGTGTTCTGATACACCATGTGGATGTCACATCTAAACTTGAAATTGGCAAGACGTCCTACCCGAGTGTGCCCCAGGGTTTGGGCTTGTTTATTACTCTTTAACTCCCTTGTGGCAGAACATCACTCCAAATGCCCACAGCCCTTTCCAGTCACACCGTGGCTGGCAGGAACCACCAGCCGCACAGATTCTCCCCTTAGAGCACATTCCAGAGAGTCATGAAGTCTTTGTTTCCCCCAAAATGAACTGGCCCCAGGCCAGGACTTCCCTTTAACCCTGTCCAGCTTGGGAAAATATTTAGCATGTTTTTTTTTACAAAACCAAACAGTGTTCCTAATTTATATGTTATTTTGTAGCTTTTCCTTTGTAATAACATATTGTGAGCCTTGTCTTAAATTATCAAGTGTCATTTCTAATGGTCACAGAGTACCACAGTGAAGCCCTGTACGATGATTAGTTCCTCCAAAATATTATTGTGAGATGTTTAGAAAAACCATGTCTTAATACAATTCATCAATTCATTTGCCACTCAGCCAGGAAGCACCAACCAAGTTTTCTGTTGATTGATATATAAGACAGTCCTGGCCCTGAGGAGTTCTGTCTTGGGGAATGACCTCCTGATCCGCCAAATCAGAGCAAGAAAAAGTCACAGGCCAGACCTCTCTAATGGATAGGGCCTCTCCCTAAAACCTGCCACCCTCTCTGACCCCAAAGTGCTTAGACCCTGAGCTGTACCCACTGGAGGGGGAACCTCGCATCAGGCCAGCTGCTGTGAGAATCCTCTTCATCATTGTTTCCCTCTAGGATCACTGATTCTTCCCCCCTCTGCATGGGAGTCTCAGCTAGTAGATTTTTAAAATACCGATGCCAATACTTTTGGGCAATGGAGCTGGTGCATACTTAACAATCGTCAGAACTTTATTTATCAATGACATAAGTGACTTTTTGCTGGATTAGATAATGGGTTTTGAACCTGGAAGAGTGTTTCTTCTCTCTCTCTCTCTCTCTCCTTTTGGTACAACTCACAGATCTGGTATTCCACTAGGTTGAATCTGCACTGGTAACATTTTATCCATTGATTTCGTGTACAAAACACAGTGACAGCTCAAGTTCTGGCTTGTAGCATCTGCCTATTCCTATGGTGTAAATGCCGCTGAGGCTGAATTCCAGTTACCAGTGCAACCTCACTGAGCTCAGGGCTGCAGGAGGTGTGCTATAGCCTGTCATTTTAAAGAATTCCCCCACACAGATGGGAATGATCTAAATAACCTCAAAGACAGGAAGGAGTAAAATAGTTTGGATGTGAGGATTTGTGTGTATTTGTTCTTATATGCTTGTAGAGTTTAACATTAATAACATTGGTGCAAAACTTCTGAAAATTTAACAATCAGTTCTGACTAGGAAACCAGCTCTCTCAGGGCCAGCCCCACACGCCAAAGCTCCTGAGGTGGTTCCGTGCTCCAGCCACAGTGGATTCACTGCCGAGGGAAGAAGTTTTAAAATTTGTTTGCCAAACTCCTTAAGATCATTCTAAAAATGACTCCCTTGGACCTACTCAAGCTGTCATCTAAAACTCATCTAAAGTTGAAATAGTTCCAAAACCTAAAATTTCCAAAAAGTTATACTGATAGTTTGAAAATAGGTGGTTCCATCTCCCTGTGAATGTATCCTAAGGAATCTACGTGCCATGGCCATCAGACGCCCATTATCAAGCCTTCAGATAAACACATCAACAATCTGGCACAATCTTACATTGTTCCTGTTTCTCTTTGAGCTCATATTTCTCCTCCACTTCCTTCCCCTAGATTTTTATCTCAACAAAATATATTCTTTGTCTGGCATAAAAATATGAACGTAAACAGAAAAGTAGACAATTAGAACTGCCTTTGAACATAGAAACTAAAGGTTAAAAAAAGTCTTTGGAAATAATTCATCACTGTGATTATGAGTTCACAGTTGACTGAACCACAGAATAGGTTCTAAATTATGTTAATAGATGAAAAGTGCACGTTCCTGAAAGAGCGTCCTAATGGATCCGCAGGCTTTCTCCTCCATCAGTTCGCCATCTGTCGGGGAGGCATATTAATTATTAAGATGACATCGGGGCTAGCACTACTTTTATTTTTCACTTTCATAAGTTCCGAGTAAACCCTGAAGTACCTGGGAGTGGAAGGAGTTTCTCTTCAGACGTTGATTCTTCAAAACCTCCACGTCCTGTGCCAGAAGTGACGCAGTCTTCTCTTCTTAAAAATGATTTTCTCTATGGGGACAAGTGGGTCCTTCTTCAAGTTAGTGGAAAGAATCCTCACCCTTAGGAAGTGTGAGAGTGAGCTTCTCTTCAAAGCCGTTGTCTCCCCGTGGACGGCTTACCACCTCCACACAGCTCCCCACCCTGGAGACACTAAAACGGCTCCTGTGCAGGCCCTGGACCACCCAGCTGGCTATCTGTCCTCCACTGGTCCTCCCTGTCTCCTCTGCTTGGGCCTGGCCAACCCCCCAAGTCTGCCAGAGCCTGGACCGCGGCTCCCTGGGTGGCTTGTCCAGGTTTCAGAACTGCCTGTCGTTCTGGGGTGCTGCCCGCTGCCCCTCCCTCCCACCGCTGGAGACCACGTCTGAGAGCCTCCGTGCCATGAGGGCACAGTGCAGTCTGGAGAGACCACAGAGGCCAGCGTCAGCCCAGGGGCCCCGCCTGGGGAGCTGACTTACCCACAGCCTCCTCACAGAAACAGCTCCAGATGGTGCCGCTTTCCTAAACTGGGCATCTCAGGACTCCCTGGGAACTTATCTTGAAGTCAAAGCCCTACCCCGTTTCCTTTTAAGAATTTCTGGAAGAATTTTTTTTTTTTTTTTTTTTTGTGTGTGTGTGTGTATTTTAGTGGTGGTGGGGTGAAACCTAGAGAAAAAGAAGTGGCAGAAAAACAGAAACTGGAAACTCAAGACATAAAATGAGCCTGGTGCCGTGGCACAAGCCTGCAATCCCAGCTGCTCAGGAGGCTGAGGCAGGAGGATCTCAGGTTCAAAGCCAGCCTCTGCAAATGTGAGGCACCAAGCAACTCAGTGAACCCTGTCTCTAAACAAAACACAAAATAGGTCTGAGGAGGTGGCTCAGGGGTTGAGTGAACCTGAGTTCAATCCCAGTACCCGCCCCCCCCCCAAAAAAAAAGATACAAAATGCTTCAGGATTTTTCCTCAGGTAGAAAATGAGACGAGGTCCTCAAGCCCAGCTGCTAAGTCCCTTTGCTGAGTCTCAGAAGGAGATGAAGGTTCTTGGGAGCTGCTTGGGGTCAGAAGAACATGCCCAGATGGCGAGCGGCGTGGAGCGCAGGCCAGGTGGGTTCCCGCTCGGTCTACCCTCTTGTCAGGATCTGCTGTGGCCCTCAGCTGGACATTCACCGATGTGGCCCATGGAAGGGACCGCGTGGCCGTCCCAGGAGACCCCCGCTAGAATCGGGCAAGGCCTGCGTTTCCTTCAGAAGTCCCTCCAGCACATCCTGGAGGCTCCTCGAGATGGAAACCAAGTGGCAGTGAGTGGCCAGAGGCCCGAGATGGGCCTGGAGGGAGGCGCAGGGAGAGGGAGCCCACGGAGGTCTGCAGAGGCGGGCCGGGAGGGACTCTCCCTCTAGGAACACAGGCTGTGTGAATGCAGGGCTGAGGGCTCTCCTGACCCCGGGCCCCACTCCTGTGGGTCTATGGGTTAGACGTGACTCCAAGCCACTTAGCTTGGGGCTCAGGAGCCAAACCCATCTGCCTGGGCTGGACAGGAAGCTCTGGTACCTACCCGCTCATAACCGTGGGGACACTGACCTTCAGTTTCTTCTTTTGTATGGTAGTGAGGGACGAGGGCGGGGGCAGCACGGGCAACTGTGACTTCGTGCATCTGGTGAGCCAGGCACTTAAAGTCCACCATCTCCAGTCCTCACAAGCCTTTCACACAAGCCCGAAAACAGCTCTCCGTCCACTTGTTCAGTTACGATCTCTCAGGCACTCACTGGCCTCACTGTGCTGGGTAATGTGACGTCACACAGGATGCCAGAATCCAGGAGGTGGCGAGGAGAGGCGGCCTTTCTGCAGGACAGACTTGCATGATGGAGCTGCCTGACAGCCCCCAATGATCCCCACCTCCTGCTCTTCACGCCCCAGTCACTGCCCCCTACACTGGCCCGCAGTTGCTCTTGGTTGACCCCCAGCGTATGGTAGAGGTGCTATTGTATGTCAGCTGGGTGGGGGAGCTGGCTCTCAGGACAGACCGGAGCTCCAGCCCAGCCTGGCCGAGTCCGGGAATTCAGGCTGGGCTGCACGGGGGACTTCTTTATCTTGGCTGTCGGCTTAATGCCTTGCTTACACTGGCACATGTCCTTGTGGCTCCTGTCTGAAGCCACTTACTCCAAGACGGCCCCTCTGCCGCAGAGCCCTGGCAGGAGGAGAGTTAGACTTAGGGGTGAGGTCGGGTGTGAGACGGAGGAGGCAGCTCGACACAGCCCACAAGTGACAGAAGCAGCCGGTTGCTCACAGGTCCAGATGGAGAGGGCAGCCTGCCTCACAGGGCCATGGGACCAGGGAGCCACCCGGCACCCATACGCTCAGCCAGTAGGTGGGAGGAAGAGGCGAAAGCAAGGGTCCCTTGGGCCAGTGTCTTTTTTGGGGACCAGGGCATTGCCAAGCAGGTTTCCCCTGGGAGTCCTAGCCGCGGGGGGGGGGGGGGGCTAGAACGAGCAGGCGAGAGTTCTAGGAGGTCACACTGAGGGAGAGTTGGTCCCTGCGGCAATTCTGTGCAGTCCACACAAGGACGATGGCCAGTGGGGTGACCGGGTAGGTGTGTCCAGTCACCCTGTAGGGAGGTGGTCACCAGGAGGCGGTTATATAAGACAAAGACCTGGATGGACCATCTCGAGAGGAACATGCGGTGGGTGGAGGACTGGAAATCGTGTCAAGGTGCCCGAGTCCAGCTTCTGGCAGGACAAAGTCCAACTCACATTCAGAATGGATGCCAAGGCCACCCAAGAAGTACAGGAATTCACCACATGATGGCTGCCTCTTCTGAGCTTGGGTCGTAGAAGACTTGGGTTATGGAGGACGGGGCTCTCGAGGCACCTCCTCTGTGGGGGGCCAGCTACCTTGTGTGAGTCTCTCCCTGAGGAGCGACTCAGGGTGAGGCCCAAGGACTTGGCACCAACACAAGTGTGGGCTTGAAGATGACTTCTCCGACCTCTGGCCAGCCTTCTGGTGACGGCTGCCCTGCCAACAGCCTGACTTTGACCTCTGGAGACCCCGGCTCAGCCCGCAGACCCCACCCCCCTGAGGACGAGACATCAGGTGTTTGCCTTAACCTGCTAGATTCGGGGATAAATTGTGATGTAACAATGGAGAACGAATACCTGCGAATCTCAGGATTTGTTTCTAGAAAACTACCAGGAGATTCTATAGATGAAGGAACATAAAATCAAACAAAGATATGTAGCTTACCCATAGATTGTAGGAGAGGGACGAAATCTTAGAAATCATCTACTTCAATGGTGTCATTAAGACATAAATGAACAAAAGTAACTTAAAATAGCTCTTCAGGTTCAGAAGTCGCACCCATCACTGCACTCCAACCTACCAACTGCTGTATTCACATTTACCCACACTCCTCCTGCCCTTGAGCTGCAGCCTGCAGAGCCTGGGTCCTGGGTGGAGCAGTTTTGCAGCCAGCTTTGAACCACTTCACATCTCGTGACTGCATCCTTCCATGCGGATGGCAAGGGACCCTTGTAAATGTGTCATATCCCATGGTATCAGCAAGCCACATTTCCTATGTCTCTTGGTAAACAGTTCTGTTATGTATTATAAATAACTTTGTGAGAAACAACCCTAAACATGGTTTTTCCAGGTTCTCCCAGAAGTTTCTTTTGGATGCTTTCCCAGAAGTGGCACGGTCAAGAATGAGGTATATATATTTGGCTGTTGCAGAGGAGTGGCGGGAAGGTGCCTGAAGGCTGCTCACTGTGCTGCTGATGTACCTTGGGGGTGCAGGGGGAGCCTCCTGGTGTCTGACAGGGATGGTCTGATTGGCCTGTGCAGAACTCTCCCTGGGAGAAGAGGAAGGCTGAGGCAACCTGTTACATTTTAGTCACTTTGCATCCATTATTCCCACAGCTGAAGTCCTCCTAGTGTGCGAGCGCCTGCGCCCCTGCCTGTCTGTTTTGTGATGTAGGGATACCCTTCCCACTTTTGAGATGGAAAAAGTAGGGGCCGCATACTGGGTTAAATAAGTGATAGACCAGATTCCAATCCAGATCCGACAGACGCCCATGTCGGTGGTCTTTCCACTACACAATGTTGCCTTGAATACAGTTTGGTTGACTCTCTGGTGTTATATCTTGTGACTCTGCTGTCCTCCAGTCCTTTCGGTTCAAGGTTACAGATGTGTTGCTCTTGCTCTTCACAAACAGAGCGTCTGTTTCACCCCGGAAGGCAGGCAGGACAGCGAGCTCATCCGGCTGCATGCACGCTGTCCTCAGTTTTTTTCTTGTTTAATGCAACTGCTTTGTTACAGTGTGGAGGTGAGGTGTCCCCCGAAAGCTCGCATGTGAAACAGTGAAATGATGTTCAGAAGTAAAAACAACTAGATTAGGAGCCTTCACCCATCAATGGACCAATCCCCCGACCAGGATTACCTGAGTGGTAACTGCAGCAGGTAGGCTGTGGCTGGAGGAGCTGGGTCACCGGGGGTGGCCTCTGGGGTCTGTATTTTGTGCCTTGTGAGCAGAGCTCTCTCTGCTTCCTGTTGCCATGCCCTGAGCTGCTTCCGTTGCTTTGATTTTCCACCGTGAAGTTCTGCCTCACCCTGGGCCCAGAGCTGTGGAGTCGCCCAGTAGGATCGGAACCTCTGAAGCCATGAGCCAAACTAAGCTTTTCCTCCTTTATGTTGTTCTTGTCAGATCTTTTGGTGACAGCAATGGAAAGGCTAAAACACCCGTTAACTGAAATTTGCCCTGGGACTGGGGTAGCTCGCTCACAGTCCCTGCCGCACCCCATCCCAGTTCACTATTTTCTCTCTCTTATCCCCTTCCCCTGCCTTCCAGAATGACACTTACATTCCAAAGCAAGGCTGGACACAGCACCCTGTGCTCTCTTTTTCAGGAAAACTCGGAGAAACGGTTTGCTGGAGGGACCTCCTTTGGATGCCAAGCTAAGGTGTGACCAAATTTTACATCCCTGTCCATGAGGCCAGAGAAAGCGGGGCCCCAACTTCCCCATCATTTCCCAGTTCGCAGGAGGCCCGGCCAGCGGCCTGTGCCAGCTTTGAAGTGGCCACTTCCTCCAAGCTGGGCAATGCTGTTTCCGCCCGGAGCGGCCTCCCTATATGGTGGTTGTTTTCTTGCCTGGGGCTGTTTCCCAGAATAGGTGCTCAGGAAGCAGCTCTGTTTCACTCACTCAGGGAAGGGCGTCTAAAGGACCAGGATCTCTCGGGATGGAGTTGGGGAAAGGGAAGGAGGGAGACAATTGGACCTTGGGGGCAGGTCATTCAGGTGGGGACATTGTGTCTGGTGCTGTGGGTCGAGGCACATTCCTCAGCTCTGAGGACGGGTGGGGGGAGGGTGGCCTCGGGTGGCAGGGCTCCTCCTCAAGCCACTGAGGTAGTCACAGAGGTTAGGCTCTGTCTGTTGCCAATCACTTGGAATCCCTTTCTTAAAAAAATCGGTGAACTTCATAATAACAAAATGAACGATTTTAAAGCCTACTGTTCTTTGACATTCAGCATGTTCACTTTATTGTGCAAACATGGTACCTCTCTGGTGGCAAAATATTCTCAGTGCTTCAAAAAAACCCCCCAAAAACTGGATTCATTAAGTGACCCCCAACTCCTGCCCTGCTCAGCCCTGGCAACAACCATTTTCTGCCTCTGGACTTAACTGCTCCGGTAGTTCACAGAAGTGGGACCATAAAACAGACCAGCTGGCTTCTTTCACTTGGCCTGTTTGGGGCCACCCATCTTGCAGCACGTGTCAGGGTCTCATTCCTCTTAATGACGGAACCACGTTCTGCTGCACGGACAGTCCACGTTCTGTTTACCCATCACCCTCCATGGACCTTTGGGTTGCTCTGTGTCTTGGCTATTGTGAACGGTGCTGCTGTAGCTATCTGTGCATGAGTATTTTTTTGAGTACCTGTTTTCATTTCTTTTGGATAATATACCAGAAGTGTATATATCCTGGGTCATATGGTAATTTTAGGTTTACTTTTTTGAGGAACCACCAAACCGATTTCCACCAAGGTGCAGAACTTGTTCAGCTCTCTTTGATTTTTCAAATCTCTCTCTTGAACTCATGCCTTACCCAATAGGGCTTTCCCCCTTCTCCCTTCCATTTTTTAGGCAACGTCTTGAACAGTTGACCCTCCCTAACTCCGATTCCTCATTCTTTTTCATTCTTCAACCAATCCTCTGGCCTTGCCTCCCACCCCTTACTCCACCAAAATCAGCTCCCACCAAGGTGAACTGCGCATCTCTGAATGCAACCAGAGCTTGGGGACTTTCTCTTGCTCACTTATCCCCATCATGTGAGCTGCTGAGCACCCCTCCTGCCGGCCCTCCCTGGCCTTCTCCAGCAGCTCGCCCTCCTCTGCCCCTCACCTCCTCTGCCAGCAGCTCTTGTGTCCAACGCCCAAATGCCGCAGCATCTCATGGTTCCATTCTGGGCTCCCCTCAATCCAGGACTGTGGAAACACAGCAGGTAATGACCATCGATCAGCCATGGCCCCCACACTTCTATCAGAAGCCCAAATCTCTCTCTGGCATCCAGCTTAGAAAGTCAACCTGCCATGGACACACAGTTGCCGTAAATGCCCCTGGAGGGCCTCAAGATCATCCTTTCCAAGGTGAGTCCTTAGTCTTCCCCTTCCCCTTTGCATCTCGTCTCCGTCCCCCCACCCAGCCTGGGAGAGCAGCATTTGGGACTAAGTTCCGGAGCAGGTCAAGGCATTGTGTCAGCTCCTGCTCCGCAGGCTGCCCGAGCTCAGTAAGTCGCACAGCTACATGAGTGGAGGTGCCCAAACGGCACGTGCTTTCAGAACAGGCGAGGACAGCCGACATGTAGCCAGGCACAAAGACCTGGACAGCAATGTCCCCAGAGGGACCAGTCCCAGGAGGAAGTGTCCAGCGAGGGGCAGAACTCTGAGCTTCCACATGCTGAGGGCCCTTCTCACCTCCTCAACCAGGGGTGGGCGGAGGAGCCTTGAGCTGGATGCTCCCTGTTCTGACATCTTCCTGCCAGACGCATCCACAGCAAAAAGAGGGGACAACATGGCTCTAGGGTCCCTAATGTGTTTTACAGACACCTGCCTAAGGGCAAGGTCCTGTGGCTGCTGTACCATCTTGAGGAGTGTGTGTGTGTGTGTGTGTGTGTGTGTCTTACATCAATGCAAACCTTAGTTTAGACTAATTCCATATGGGATATTATTTTATATTATGTGATTCTGTAATAAATATAAGTAAGCTGAGAGAGAGCTGCCTTTCAGTTTTCACTCTTTTGAGATACAGAAGGCTAGGCAGTGGAGAGAAGGAGGGACAGTAAAGGTCAGCAAGAGGGCCAGCACAGGGCTAACATGCCCCACATGTTAAAGGACAGTTCCTCTTTCTCAGAAAAGGAGTGAGTTTCCATCTCATGGAAAGCGACTGCATAATCCATAACCCAGCCTGTGCCTGCTGCTGCAGGACAATTAAAATATCAAAAGCCAGTCCAGGGGCTCACCAACCTCTCCTCACAAGCCTGCAAGAGGAGGAGCACTGTGACCAGCACTCCTGCCCCTCCTGGGTGCTCTGTATCTTTGATTCTCCTTTTAAATAAAATCCCTGCTGCTTGCTTGGCTCTGGCATTTGCAATGTTCATTCTTCAACTCCATGGAACCCGGACCCTATCCCAAGTCCTGCGGGGATCGTGTTGGGGGCCTCTGGGATCCCCACTGAGGTAAGTCGTCTGTGCCTGACGCTCTTTGCCTTCACTATCCTTTGGAGGAAACTGGGCACCTGTCACCTGCAATCCGTGTGGCTGCTGGTCTCAAGTCTCTGGCGATGGGTTCCTCGTTTCTGTGGTTCCCAACCACCTGCCCTTAGGAGCCATTTCCTACCTTTCTGTCCCAGCTTGGGGTGTGCCTGGAGCAAGAGGAGAGTGCCCTGATCCTAGCCTGCCTTTGGATGCCAGGATTAGGGTGCAGTTGAGAGGAAACTGTGCGATCCTGACGAGGCTGCTCTTCAGCGACTCTCAAAGGCCCCTCTGCCAACCCCATTTCCTGAGGCCCCATTGGGTATCCTGGGTGGTTGAGGGTGGTGCTGGGGGAACGTTCTTCTAGGCAGCTAGGCCTGCACCTCCATGTGAGCCTGCACCTCCTCCCTCATGCTCCACCCTCCTGAGTGCTCCCTCAGAGCTAACGCTGTCTGCACAAAGAGGCATCAGGCTGAAGGTCCTCTGAGACAACCTGTCTTCTTTGTCTTTCCGGGACCCCTGGGATCTAGACTGAAGATGAAAAACCCCCTTTAAAGTGATCCTTCGTCCCCGATGACCCTCCTTACAGTCTCCTAGGACCTTGTTTGAAAGGAGAATTCATACTCACTAGGCTCACCAACTTCACAGACACAGGCAGCAGAGGACTCAGTCCTTCCCACTGTTGGCCAACAATCAGTTATCAGCCATCATATCTGGAAGTCCAGCAGGTGGCTGCCCGCCCAGGTGCTGGCTGGCTAGGTTCTGGAAGGAGGAAGTTTGCCTTGCCCACCCGCTTTCCGACGCGTGCTGGATTTCTTAGGCACCTTGGTATTTCTAACAGCCCACCAGGGACAATTAAAATCCCCAAAACCAACCAAGAGGTGCTTATCAACCTCTTGTGGGCCTTTAAAAGGAGCGCCCACTTCCGCTTGCTGCAAGAGTTCAAGGGCACTCCTGCCCTCCCGGTGTCCTGCGCTACCCGTTCTGAATCTTTACTCTCCTCTTACTTAAAACCCCTGCTGCTTACTTACCTGGGGTCGATTACTTCAATTCCTTGGAACAGGAGTATGAACCCCACTCCTGTGGTCACCTTACACCATGGCCCTGGAGCGATGTCCCTCAGCTGTGATTTGAACATGACCTCTGAAAGTTCCTGCGTTGGAACTCCGAGTCCCAGTGTAACTGTACTGAGTGGGCCTTTGCGACCTGGTCGTTCAGAAAGGCTGGGCCAGGTCTCCCCTGGCTGGTCAGCTCTTGCCCTCTCACCTGTTAGCTTGGAGCAGCTGTCATCAAGGGGACCTGTCCCTCTGTAGCTGCTCGCCCTGCTCCACCAGGAGTTGAAGCGGCATGAAGCCCTCTCCAGAGGCAACCACCTGGCCTTAGACTTGCAGCCTCCACCACCAGCCAAAGTAAACCTCTGCGCAGTCTATGTGCTGTTGCTAAAAACAACTCAACGCCACGGGCGGGTGAGTTATAACTGAAAGACATTTATTTTGGCTCATAGCTTGGTCCAAGGTCAAGGGCTGCGTCTGGTGAGGACCTTCTTGCTGGCAGAGTCCGGAGGCAATACAGAGTATCACATGGTGAGACGGGGAGCACATGTGTGTGTCTCCTGGTGACAGGGCACCGTAGACGTGAGTGGTGGGAACTGGAGGTTGAGGAAATGATTTTATAGATCAGTCCCACTGTGCCGACCCCCACACGCTTTCAATTCCCTGCAGCTCTGCCTGCCTACGTCCACAGGACAGGGTGCATCCCTCAGCAAAGTTCCTGTTATCTGCAGGAGAATTGCAGGCCTGAAATGCTGATCAGAAATGGGATTACAAGTTATCCTGAAGCAGGGGACTTCTTACAGACATGATACCAGAACACAGGGAGCCAAGGATAACAAGAGCAGGTTCCAATTAGAACAGGTCAGCAGGGGCCAAAGTGACCTAGAATGGTCATAGCAGTGGGGCCTTGAAAGACTGATGTCGTCCTGCTGTCAGTAACACGTCAAGAGGTGGACATGGGTGGGACTTTTTGGTAACTTCTTTGGGGTTCACAATAAAACTGGAGGGCAGGAGAGATAGGCACACTGTCCCTCTCCTGTAAGGACTCTCTCTCTCCCTGGAGAGTGACCCTTGCCCCTTTGCCTGTCACTGCTAATAAACTCATGCCTGTTTCTCTGAGTGACTCATTTGACTTGATTGCAAGAACCAGGGTGCAGGGGCTGTCTGTGCTCCATTCTCAGGCCTTTTTGATTCTTACTTGGGAAGGGCCTCCCGAAGTCGCCCAGGCTGGCCTCAAGCTTGTGATCCCTCTTCCTGCCTCAGCCTCCAGAGTGGCTGGGGTTACAGACATGTGCCACCATGCCTGGCTCCCCCTCTTCTTATCAAGCCACCAGGACTCACTGGTGGGGTCCCCACCCTGGTGATCTAACCCTAGTCACCTCCCAAAGACCCACCTCTAAACACTGCAGTTGGACTTAGATCCCACCCTCTTAATAGAGGACTTAGACACAGTTTTTGGAGGGGAGAAAACAGCAAGCTCATTTCTTCACAGATCACCCCACCCAGAAATTCTGCTGTAGCAGCTGGAGTGGGTGAAGACACCCCTGCCTGCTCCCCTCGCCCCACTTGGGTACCTCACCCAGTAAGGCTCCACCATCTTCCCAATGCCAGGGTCCCTTCGAACCCCTCAGGTCCCCTCATATGACCTCCCACCCCCAAGTCTGCCACTTGCACCTCAGCAATGTCTTGAAAGTTCCCTCTGGATGCAGAGGGCAGGGTGTGGAGCCCAGCCCTGGGCTCAGCCACTGCCCATTCACAAGGACTGAATCCTTCCTGCCTCGGTTTCCCCGTCCAGGAGATGGGACCGATCACACAGAGACCTGCTGTGCTGAGGCACTTAGTAACAGTGTCTCTTTCTCTCTCAAAAGCACCCTCGTCTGGATGGCCCATTCCGTGGTCTCTCCAGGCACCGCACCCACCCCGGGGGGCTGTCCTTTTGCTTCCTCATTGACATAAGTGCAGAGGTCGACCATGTCAGAACTGCCTCCTTCCCCAATTGTAGCCACAGGTGACTATGATGTGCCTCTTCCAGGGCCTGCTCTGCATCCTTCCTGGGACCCCTGAACCATTGTCATGAGGGAGCTATGTCATCCACGAAGACAAACACATTCGTGCCTTTTTACACATCACACTATTTGAATAACAATAAATCCACAGGCTACACCACCTTTGTGTGTGACCGGTGACTGAATACTTGTGGGTCACCTGGCAGTCACAAGCTGGGCAAGCCCCGTTCTTCTATGTCGGCCTTGATTTCTAACGTCTCTAACAATCAAGTCCCATCTCGCCCTTGACACGGTGATATACAGAGGTCACAGAAAGGCTAGGAACGGGTCAAGGCAGGCACAGGGGCTCAGGATGCTGCACTAGAGCAAAGGCAGAGAGCAGATGGGAACGCAGAGTCACTGTAGGGCGTCACATAAGATTACGAATCCGCACAGGAACTTGTTCAGGGCGCAGAGCTGTCACAGAGCAGGAATGGCAGCTTCAATGTCAGCAGGGAGTGTCAGTGTGGAGTGGGACTTGCGTGATCATCGTGGGAAGGAGAAACCATGCCCTGCTAAAGCCGAGGACAGAGATTCAGAGGTTTGTCCTTGTGGCGATGTCCCTGGGCAAGGCTCGTGACAAGCAAACAGGTGACAGGGTCAGAGTGTGGCTGTGTCCAGTCTTGGGATGCTTCTCCTTCTACGGACCTTTTAGTGAGGGGCTTGCTTCATTCGTTGGTCTGGGGTGTTCAATAAGCTCACGGACCTGGTTTTTCTGATATGGGTTTGATACGCCTGCGCACCCGTGTGCTTCTGATTGATTCGTGGAGTTCACGGCTGTCATTTTTATTAGCATGATTAATTCATGCATCAGACTGTGGCATATGGCTGTGCTGGGCAGACGGTGCCGTTTGCTTTTACAAACAGGCGTGGTGTCCTTCTGCCTTGGCACCTGCCCTTGAGCTGGACTAGCTCTCGGCAAACTACTGCTCTACCAGATGGAGCAACACGGGTTTAGGCACAGCCGGAAAACTGCAGTTCTACACACACGTCCTGGAGTGCCTCTGAGCAGGGCTGTCCACACTCATCCTGCTCGACTCTCTTTCAGGCAGCAGCCACGGACTGACTAGGACGTGAAGTTCCAGCCCGCTTACCTGCCTGCTACACTCCCAGGTCCACCCCACCCCAGAGCTGCAGTGCGGTGACCTGAGGTCCCAGCTGCACTGTATTCGTCTCCCTGCCCCAACCCCATCCTTCTCCCCTCCTTACTGTGCCTCAGCCCCCAGCAAGCGCCACTCAGCAACCCTGGTGAATCCAGTTCTCCACCTCGGTCTCTTGCAGGGAACCGAGTCCTAGACTCCAACAGTGATCCTTGTTGGGATTTCTTGACACCTAACTGCAAGCCACTGGAGGACAAGGCTCTTGTCCATCCTGGACTTGATGAATGGCACTTGGTTGGCACTGCTCATCCAAGACTGGAGGAAGTGCCTAGGTTGGAACTGGAAGATGAGGAGGTTACTGGACTGGCAACCTGGCAAGTGGACAGGTTGGGGCCCTGGGCTCGATGGTGGCCTCCACCCCCTGCCCCACCAGGAAAGTGGTCAGACTTGGCTGCTGCCCTTTCCCAGGGTAGGTCAGGACAGCTTTTGCAAGCCTGAGGCTGTGTCTGTGCAGTGGAGGGTTTTCGAGCTGCTGCCTGCGCTCCCAGGGGACTCAGCCGGAGTTGAGTGCTCAGGCCTTCAGGGCACGTGTCATGTCCCATAACAGCACTCTCCAGGGAGGGCGATGGTTAGAAGACTGTTTAGCTCCGTGCTCTGCCACACTGCTTTGATCTTCTCCTCCCGGGGGAAAGATGGCAGCCATAACTCCAGACTCTACATTCTCATTCGTAGGCCCAGCAAAGGAAGCTATGGGCAACTACACATGTGAACGTCCCCCATTAGAATTTAGGTGACTTAGATGCAGGCTTCTTGAGGGGCCCTAGAATTGGAAAGAACAGGAACAACCCGCATTGTAATCCTGCAGTGCCAGCTTCATGGTTGTGTGACTGGCGCCATCCCACAGGGCCTGAGCCCACAAGGGCCCCGTGCTTGCTTGGTTCAGTGCTCTGCTATTGCCATCTTGAGAGTCTTAGTTTGATCTTGAAACTTGTGTTTTGTAGATGAAGAGGGAAGGGATTCTGGAGCACGTGCCTGAGCACAGGAGCTAGTGCCGTGCCTGTGACCTGCTCCTGCCACCCAGTTCACCCCAGCATTCCAGATGCACTGTACACCCACGCGGCGGAGAGTTCCAGACTCCAAGAAGGCGAGTGCGCTGCACCTACGCCTGAATCCTGGAGGCGCCCACACCCAGGGGGCCATCTTGTCCTCTCCTGTCCAACCAGAACTTGCTTGGAAATCAAAGGTGGGCGGTGCATCCTGAAAAACAGGCGCGACCAGGAACGCTCTTTCCTTTCTGTTATGTCTCTTCTTTACACTGGCCAGGACACCACTGCACAGGACACCCACAATTCCCGTTCCTTTCTGTCCCTTGACCATTGGTAAGAGCAGGTGGAGTTTGGATAGAATGTGCGTCAAGCCAGGGGTGGTGGTCACTCCTGCACTCTAGGGGCTCGGGCGGAGGCACGAGGATCCCAAGTTCCAGGCCAGCCTGGGCACTAGGGACACCCTGTCTCATAATAAAAGGGGCTGGGGGAAAAAAAGGAAAGAAAAGAAAAAGAAAGAAAGAAATGGATTCAGATGGCTGAGTTAATCTTATGCAGTGTTTTAACTATTCTGGAGGAAAAATACATAATTTACAGACTACAAAATAGAAATTGCATAATTTGGGTGATTTCACATATAAACTAAGTGAACTTAAATTTTTGTTTAAAACTATTGGGTCTGGGTTGTGACTCAGTCGTAGAGTGCTTGCCCAGCATGCACAAAACCCTGGGTCCAATTTCTAGCACCAAAAATTAAAAACAATCAAACAAAAAACTGGAAGTTCACAGTATGAAGATCAGCAAAATTTATGATCATTATTTAACCTTTTAATTTTTCTTTTCTTATAACATTAACTTGCAAGTAAAGAGAGAGATAAAACATGTACATATTTTCTAATTTAGAATTTAGTATCTTTAATATCATTTTTCCTTTTTTTTTTTCAATCAGGGCCCACATTTCCATTTCACACTGGATCCTATCAATGATGGAGCCATCCCTGAGAACAGGATCTGGCTGAAGGGGGGCTGCCAGGTTCTCTGGGCTCCAAGGACAGAAGAGGGACCATGGAGGAACATTCAGAGACGACAGATTTGGTGCAGATGCCAGGCATCATTTAGAAAAAGTCATTCACAATGGAATGAATGTCTAGGACTTCGTAATAAGGCCCTGGTTCTGGAAGATTCCCAGCATCAGTTAGGAGATTACCTGTGGGAGATGTAGCATAAGAGATTCCTGCTGGGGGTACAGGTGGTCTCAGAGACGTCCTCAAGGCTAACGGTTCTGTGACCTAGCCAGAGGAGGACAGGTCAGTGTTCCTTGACTAGACCCCTGGGACCAGATGATCCCATTGTCCTGGACTTCCAGAGTTCAGGCAGTGGGTCCCACAGGGTGCCACATCCCCAGGGGAGTGGGGAAGCACCCAGCTAAACCTGTTGGAGTTTGGATAGAAGGTGCACCATGTGCGGAGCCAACTACACACGGACGAAAAACAAACCCACAAAGCACCTGGGGTCAGGGTCTGGTGCCACTGGGAAGGGAGCTCTGGGTGGGACAGACCATCATGCCACCTACGAAGCCTTTTAAAATCTGGCTTTGGATCTGAACGTGATCTGTCAAAGCACGTCACTGAACAAGCGCTTGAGCTGTCTTTAGATTTCACGATTGAAGAGAAGCCAATCGTGGGCCTGAGGAAGGGGACCTGAAGTAGGTGCCCAGGGCTCTGGAGCCTGTGGAGGTACACACACCCATCAAGGGAGGGCTCCCCATCGCCCTCTGTGAGAGGAGGAAGCCGAGGCCTGCACATGGCCAGCAGCACGTGGTTACTACATGCTGCTGCCCGCCTGGAAACCCAGGATTTGGGACTTTGAATGCCAAGTTTTCTCTGCAACCTCAAAACCTCTTGCGGGTGCCCGGCTAATGTTCATGCACGCTGTTGCTTGGTGGGGGTGGGAACGGGGTGGGGATGGGGGGACACCTGGTGCTGTGTGTTCAGACTCTCTAGGCAGGTGTGTGGCCCCAGTTCTTCAAGTGAGTGCTGTGTTTGGTAAGAACTTTGGTAAGAACCAGCACGTTCAAATTTGGCGTGCAACAGTCAGTAATTCACACCTAGCAATTTTGGGGACAATAGCTCCCAGCTCCTGGGCTATCGACTTTTCTGCGGTCACTTCCTCCCTTTGAAATGCATATGTGCACATTTCCAGTCCCCTGGTTTCTTACACTGCACCTTTCCCATGTCCTGCATTGACCTGGCCACAAAGTCACCCTGGACTTGCCATGTCCCACTTGTTTCACCCACCTGCTGTGGGATCTCAGCATCAGTGTGCCCCTCTAGTGATGGCCAGTCTCTAATGCCCATCTGTCACTCTCAGTGCTACATTGGCCTGTGTGGGCAATAGCTGTGTGTGGTCAACAGCCTGCTTCGCCTTGTCTGAAGGATGAGGAACAGTGGAATATTTACTGGGGACTTTCTCAGCCCCCAATGATGCTAAAAGGAAGTGAATTTCTTTTCTGTTTAGGTTTCAGGAAATTATCTGTCACATTTGAAATTATTTCAGAAGTATCTAGTGCTCACCAACTTCCTGTTACCTCATCCTCTGGTCTGTTGATTCTGTGAACATTACAGAGGGATCGGTGGATTCAATGGCATAAAACACCAAAAATTCCTTCAAATACAAATTTACAATTTGTTGTGGAAATAATTTGAAACGGGAGCCCAGAAGCCCAGTCATTTATTGGCTATGTGACCTTTAAAAGGTTACTTAACTTCTCTGAAATTTGGTTTTCTTTTACATCAACAAGGGTGATAATGACATCCATTTTTGGTCATAATCCTCCACCGGTCTTCGCACGCTCACCATCTGCGGTGGACTCTGCCGTGTTTCCCATTCCCTGAATCTGGGTGGGCCTCCGACCCTCTTTGCTCAACAGAGTGATGGGATCTGGTTCTGCATGCTTCTGCTCTCTCGTGGAAGCCTGTCCAGCTGCCATGTGAAGACAGGGCTGGCTTCCACGGAGGATGAAAGACATCTGGAGCAGAGCAAACCGCTCCAGTGGAGGCCCCTCTAGGTCACCGGGCCTCTAGTCAACCCAGCAGCTGGGCACAGAAGTTAGAGACACAGCTGCACAACCTCCCAGCTGAGCCCAGGGGCCTCCCTGCAGAAGCCCTTGTTAGTACTGACAGCTCTGTTCTGGTTCTCTCTTGAATCCGTTTCCTGCCGCCAATGACCACAAGCTGCGGGGTTAAAACAACAGGAACACATTCTCTCACATTTCTAGAGGCCCCCTACCCTCCCCTGAGCCCTGGGGGGACCTTTTCTTGCTGTTGTGGCATTTCTTGGCTGGGAGCGGCCCCACTCCGACCCACCTCGTTTATACCTGGTCTTCTCCCTGTGTCTCTGTGACCACGACTCTTCTTCAGAGACCAGCCTCTGGATTTAGGGCCATCCTGATCCTGGGATGATTTTATCTTGATATTTTTAATGCGGTTACATTGGCAAAGACCCTATTGCCAAATAAGTTCACAGTCTGAGGTTCTCGGTGAAAATGGCCTTGTTATGGTGGATACTATTCAACACTATATTTATGATGCTCCATTGTTCTGTTTTGAGGTTCTGGGGCTTGAACCTGGGCCTTGCACATGCTAGGCAAGCACTCCACCACTGAGCCCTATTCCTAGACTCGTTCACCCTTAAAGCCAATACCACATTCTTGTGGTTGACTATGGCCTGGGAGAGGGAACGCAAATCTTCTAACTTGGTTCTTTTTCAAACATGGGTTTGAGAAGCTGGGCTCTGAGGGAGAGATATAAAGAAGCCCTTAGTAGTTGGAGGCCCGGATCTATGAGCAGAACCAGCCAAGTTGTCTCTTAGTTAGATGAACAATCTTCCAGTGTGTGCTTGTACCAGAGCAACTGGAACAAAAACACAGATCAACTTAAATGTCACCAGTTTCAAAGTCGTAGACAATGTGTCCACAGCTGATTTATGGCTAGACTGCTTAATCAAGAAGAAACCCTCTGGACCCTGAATATCCAGTGATTGGCATGAGATGTAATTTTTCACACAAGGTTCCCTGGGAACCTGCACATTGCTTCCCAGAAAAAACACTTAGGTAATCAGAGAGCTCCACCCTGGGCATGCCACTCGTCTTCGCTCCTCTGAGGGATGCGGGATGCCTGCACTCTGCCTTTAGGGGGTGTGTACTGTAGCTCTCCTTTAATAATCTTCACTTTTGCCTTGCTTTTGATGCATCTGGGGATTCTTTTCAGTGACTCAAGTCAAGAGCTCCCTCAGGTTGCGTTGAGATTCCCCTGCCTGCTTGGGGGAGTATCCTTGGACTATCTTGAATCCTTGATATATTTTTTTATATACCTTAGTTTTATTTATTTATTTTCCTATGGTGCTGAGGATCAAAACCAGGGCCTCACATGTGCTAGTGAGCACTCTACTGCTGAGCCACAACCTTGATATTTTAATATAAATTTTAGACCAAAGCTGTTGATTTCTTTAAAATATACTGTTAGAATTTTCTTGGCAGTGGTTGAATCTATAATTAATTTGTATTAATGAACACCTCATTAATATTATCCTCTGATCCATGAACATGGCATATTTCTTTTTTTAAAAAAATATTTATTTTTTTCTAATTTGTTATATATGACAGCAGAAAGCATTTCAATTCATATCACACATACAGAGCACAGTTTTTCATGTCTCTGGTTGAGTCACACCATTCGTGTCTTCATACATGTACTTGGGGCCATGATTTCCGTCTCATTCCACCATCTTTCTTACCCCTCTGCTCCCTCCCTTCTCCCTTTTGCCCTATCTAAAGTTTGTCCACTCCTCCCATGCTCCCCTCAATCTCCATTATGGACCAGCATCCTCATATCAGAGAAAATATTTGGCATTTGCTTTTTGGGATTGTATTACTTTACTTAGCAAAATATTCTCCAACTCCATCCATTTGCACAACTGCCATGATTTTATTCTCTTTTAATGCTGGGTAATATTCCATTGTGTGTATATACCACAGTTTCTTTATCCATTCACCTATTGAAGGGCATCTAGGTTGGTTCCACAATTGAGCTATTGTGAATTGTGCTGCTATAAACATTGATGTGGTTGTGTCCCTGTAGGATGTTGATAAGTCCTTTGGGTATAGATGGAGGAGAGGGATAGCTGGGTCAAATGGTGGTTCCATTCCAAGTTTTCCAAGGAATCTCCATATTGCTTTCCAAGGATGTGGGGAGAAAGGCACACTCATACATTGCAGTCCCACCAGCAATGTATGAGTGTGCCTTTCTCCCCACATCCTTGGTAACGCTTACTGTTGTTTGTATTCTTAATAGCTGCCATTCTGGCTGGAGTGAGATGAAATCTTAGAGTAGTTTTGACTTGAATTTCTCTAATTACTAGAGATGTTGATTTGTTGATCGACTATATATCATCTGAGAAGTGTCTGTTCAGTTCCTTGGTGCATTTATTGATTGAGTTATGATTATTTTTTTGGTGTTAAGATTTTTTAGTTCTTTATATATCCTAGAGTTTAATGCTGTCTCTGACATACATGTGGTAAAAATTTGCTCCCATTCTGTAGGCTCTGTATTCACCGCATTGATTGTTTCTCTTGCTGAGATGAGGATTTTTTAGTCTGAAACCATCCCATTTATTGATTCTTGATTTTAGTTCTTGCACTACAGGAGTCTTATTAAGGAAGTTGGGGCCTAGTCTGACATGATGAGAATTTGGGCCTACTTTTTTTTCTATTAGGCACAGGGTCTCTGGTTTAATTCCTAGGTAGGTCCTTGATAGACTTTGAGCTGAGTTTTGTGCATGGTGAGAGATAGGGGTTTCGTTTTGTTTTGTTGCATATGAATTTCCAGTTTTCCCAGCACAATTTGTTGAAGAAGCTATCTTTCCTCCGATGTATGTTTTTGGTGCCTTTGTCTAGTATGAGATAACTGTATTTATGTGAGTGTGTCTCTGTGTCCTCTATTCTGTACCATTGGTCAACAAGTCTATTTTGGTGCCAATACCATATTCTTCACTCTTCCCAGTGAAGTTTTGCAGCTTTCCATATAATAGGTTTTGCATATATTTTATTACATTTTTTCTAAGTACTTTTAATGCTGTTACTGCAATGTTATTTTTAAATTTTATTTTCCAATTATCCAATGTTAATATATAGAAATGCAGCTAGTTTTCATATATTGGCTTTTATTCTAAATTTCCAGATTTCCTTATTCTAGCAGATGGGAATCTTTTATACAGATAATCATGTCACTTTTGCAGAGAAACAATTTCACTTCTATATTTTTGGTCTTTATTTCTTTTGCTTGCCTCTTTGTACTGGCCAACCTCCAGGAAAACATTGAGGATCAGTGGGAGAGCCAACATCTCTGATTTGTTGCCAATTTAGGAGGCAGAATTCAGTTTTTTATTATTAAATGTGATGTTAGTTATAGAATTTTCATAGATGCACTTTTTTTTTGTTTGAGGAAGGTTTTTTTCGTTTTTCACTCTTAGGTTTCTGAGAGGTTTTTATTTTCTCCTTTTTCTCCCCCCAAATTATGGTAATTTATGCTAACAATAATTAATCATATGCTGTTTACCTGTCCAGATTTACCTGTAGTATGGCCATATGTCTACTGCCACTTTGGAACAACTAAACATATACACCACCTTATGCCTCCAAGTAGGAAAATGCCGACTGGATTATGATGCAGCCATCCGTGTGAACCTATCAAACACGACAGTGAAAACCACGTGGAAATATATAGAAATGTGGGCTGAGAAGGGTGGACAGGGACTAAGATCAGCGCAGAGAGTTAATGTGAGTCAAAGGAGAAGTGTGACAAGGAGGTTCTGAACAAGGGGTGGCCGTGAGGATGGCAGAGGTGGAAAAGTGGTGAAAGGGTACCATCAAGGACGATTTCAGTCAGAGATGCGGGTGGATGTGGGAAGAAGGACTCATGGACGTGGTGACTTGCTGTAAGAGAAAAGTCAGAAGCGACAGCTTGTTCTGTGGATTTTCAACACGGTCATCATTACATTACGTTTGTTTACTTGAGTCATGCTTCACTGTTCGCCACGTTCTGTTAGATACGTTAAAACAAAGGGCTCCTCCGATCCTCTAAGAAGCCTGTGAAACACAGAGAAGGTATTTTATTTCTATTACCCCAAGGACGACATGGAAGCTCGGATGTCAGATGGACGGGAACTGGACGTCAGGTCCAGTGTCCTTCCACTGCACCATCCTGCTTCCAGAGAACTGAAACGGAGGGAGGGAACCTCAGGCTCACACTCAGGGGAGAGAAGATGATCCGCTTTCTGACAAGCAGAACACTACACCAAGGGGAATGGCTGAAGAATTGGTTTCCCAGACTTCTTTGCAGATAGGAGTAGACAGAGATCAACCTGCAAGTTGCTGAGTCAGCCTTTCCCCTCATCCTGGAATACACCACCTTGGTCCCCTGCCGCTCTGGCTTCCAGGCTAAGGTGAGAACTCGCCTCTGAGCCTGCTGCCATGGCTGCCTCCTACCTCGGGGTGGCCTCCACTCCGCCAGAACCCTTCCTTTTTTTTTTTTAATCACAAAAGGGTGTTGTGGTTTGTCAGACACTCTCCGTAACTATGGCCATGGATCACACTGATGGATGGTCTACACCTAACTGTTGAGGTCTATTTCACTGCCCATAGAGCTCACCCCTTCAAGGTTCAACTAGATGGTTTTTAGTGACTTCATTACTGGGTGACTCATCCCTCACCATAAGTTAGATTTGGAATCTCTTCACTGCCCAAATAGGATCCCCTGGGACCACTGAAGCTCATCCTTTGGTCACTCGGCATTCCTGGACAGTGCTAACCTAGCTCCTCTGTAGACAGCTTCTCTCTGACCCCTCTGGACCTTTCATATATGAGAGGAAACATACAGTGTGTGTCCTTGTGTCTGTCCCTTCACTTAGCATGCTATTTTGGGGGGTCTAGTGTACTTGTTTATTGCTGCTTAGTATTCCTTTGTTTGGATATACCACCCTTTATTCACCAGTTGATGAACATTTAAGTTGTTTGCAGTTTGGGGTTTTTACGAATAATGCTGCTCCAAATGTTCATGTGTAAATTTCTGTGTGAACATTTTTATTGGATAGATACCCAGGAGTGAAATTGCTAGTCTGGGTGGTAGTTCTGTGTTCAACTTTTTGAGAAACTGCTTATCAGAATGGCTTTAATTGAGTTTTTTAATATTAAAACTTGATTTTCTGTGATAAACCCAATTTAGAAAGTAATATGTCTCTTATGCATTGCTGATTTGATCTTTTAATTTTCTTGAGGATATTTTCACTTATCCTCATGAGCACTATTGATTTGTACTTTTCTTTTCTAGAAATGTCTGTGTTTACTCTAAGCTCAGGGCAATGTTAGCATTATACAATAAGTTAAGAAGGATTCCTTCTTCTCTTTCCTTAAAGAGTTTGTGCAATGTTGATAGTATTTCTTTGGAAAATATTTAACAGAATTCACCACTGAAACCACTTGGACCTGGAATTTTCTTTGTGAGAAAGTTTTCACAGCTAATTCAATTTCCTTACTAGACATAAGGTATTTCAGAGTAATGATTTCACCATGAATCGGTTTTGATAATTTGCATTGTATGAACTATTGAACTTGCTGGTAATGAGCTCATCACAATATACATGAGGCAGGCCTTGCATGTCTGTGGGATCTGGCTGGACTGGAACTTAATGTCCCCAGTGTCACCCAACCTGGGATGTCTTTCTTCTGCCCTCAGTCCATAGCAGACACTACCTGGAACTGCTGTGTCGTCTCCCCCTGCACATGGGTAGCCTAATCCTCAAAACCCCTCTAAGCAGCCCTCTTCTCCCTAGATCCTCCACAGAGTCCCCAGTGCCTGGGGCTTTGGGCTCTTCAGACCTGCTGCTCCAGAGCTCTGCTCAGACTCTAGCTTGCTACACCACAGCTGGGAAATGGTCCTCGAGAAGGGACGGCTGAAATGAGAAGCATCCTGTGAGTGTCCCGGCCTTCAGAGTTGGCACTCTCACACTGCGCCACACCCAGTGCTGAAAAGAAGTCGCCTCATCTCTTTGGTGTAGTTTGATGGTTGTTTATGGTGGGCGGATTTGTGGGGCACAGCCACTCCGCCAGGGCCAGAAAGCAAGATCCAGCTTTAGTGATTTTGTCATAAATCTCTGAAAGTGCTCTTACGCAATCAGGATTGTTTCATGAATCTAGTTCCTTCACTTGTTAGTTAAACCATATTTTACCAAACTATTCTTCTCACAAAGAACATTCTGTTTTAGAATTCTGTTTTTTTTTTTTTTTTTTTTTTTTTTTTGTCCCACTGAACAGTCTGTTTTCAGGAGCTAGGCGTCATGGGTAACAAATGAATACATTCGCGCCTTTGGCTTTTGTTTGGTTAGTTCTATGGAAGAAATTCCCCATTGTAAATTAGTGAGTCCAACACTTATGCACAGCTTCATGGCTCTTTATATGTATCATTGTATTTCTTCCTAGCTGACTTATTTCCACTTAAATTCAACACCAATAGTTGCTTTCATTTTTTTCATATTTAGTTCACTTTATGCTGATTTCTAATGAAAATTTAATAAACATTGTTTCTTGAACTCTGTCATATGTCTTGAAAATATAAGTTCGACTGCAGAGCAGACACTAAAAATCTCTTTTTTTACATCCATTTTGTTTAATTCTGGCTTATTTTTATTGTACCTTCTCTTGTGAAATACAATGTCTTCTTTTAACTGAGTATCCCACTTGTCTCATGGTTGTAGCAGATATTGTGTCTCATAGAACTTTTGTTCATCTAGATTGAGTTCTTGTTCCACCTGTGGTCTCTCTGGCTTAGCATTGATGTTTTATGTAGTTCTGAAATCTCATTCACAAACTCTAATAAATTGGAGGTTTTTTGGCTTTGCATTTCTTTTCTCACTGCCTGTCTATGTCACCTTCTCTCTGTAGCCTCCAGCTGTCCCAAGGACTGTCTGAGTAGAGCGTGTGCTTAGAATCACGCCTGGAGGCTCTCCTTTCTTGATGACATGGAGTTACTACAATCCAGTTACGGAGACGGTGGGACTTTGTTCTCCCTTACCCCCAAAGAGTCAAATAAAGTGATAAAGCCACAGGCGTGGGAAACTGGGCCTTTCCCCCTCCCAGCGCCATCTGTGATTTTAGACAACATCTCAGCCCAGACTGGGGCCAAAACCCCAGCCTCTTCCCTGGGGCCCTGAGAGATGTTTGCCTGCGCAGCCTGGCCAGACGCTGGCCATGCCCCTCTGTTGTGACGTGGCTGGGTCAATTGAATCTAACCAATGCTTGTTGTGGTCGGCTGTGTTTGGTTGGCAGGACGGAGGCCTAAAATAAGACGAAGCAACATTCTTAGGCCTGTTAATCGAGCCTAAAAAGGGAAGGCCACAGTTACATGATTCATCTTCCCAAAACGGCACTTTGAAAATCTCTGGGGGCCTTTAGAAAGCCTATTGCTTCTTAGCACTTGATGACCTCCCTGCAGCCTGCCTGCTGGGTCGCGTTTCCTTCTGTCTCCTGGGGCCCTGCCGCAGCCTCCCAACAGGGTGGGATCCAGGCTCTGCAGCTCTGCTCAGGCCTGATGGGGTTTTGCTTGCAGACCAGACATGATTCAGGCTGCTGAAAATTCTGGTCTGGGGGTCAGGGCAGCAGTGTGGCCGGGACTCAGATTTGGGATTTTCAATTCAGTGATGTGTGTTAATTTGCTGGAGTTGCCGTAATCGATATCACGAGCTGGGGGATTAAAAAAGAGAAATGTATTTGCTCTCAGTTCTGAAGGCTGAAAGTCCAGGATCAGGGCCCAGCAGAGGCGGCCCTGGCTTGCAGATGGCTATCTTCGTGTCGCTTTTGTGGTTGTCCCTCTGTGCCCACGGCCCTGGAAGCTCATCCTGGGTCCTAATCTCCTCTTCTCATAGGGACACCAGTCAGATTGGAACAGTGCGCCCCCCCCCCCCAGACTTATTTGAATTTAATGATTTTTTAAAGAACTTATCTCCAAACACAGTCACATTTTGTGGCATTGAGAGTTAGCACTTCAATGTGAATCGGGGAGGACACTGTTGAGCCCATAACGAGATGGCACCTGAAGTTATGGGCACGGAGGATCCTGCTGAGAGAAAGGGTAAGAGGTGCCACAAACTCCACGTCATGGAGATGAACAAGCACCATGGGCTGGGAGCAGCACGAAGCTATCTCCAGCCATATTCTATTAACAGACATGCTTTATGAGACCACTAGTGTCATCTTTAAAAATGTCAAGGAAATAATCTCTTCCCTAACTGTCTCGAACTAAGTGTCTCTGTTGGTCTATCTTCTGCTTTCAGCCTCCAGCTGGTGGGCTCAGAACTACAGAACTACCTCTCCAGCATGACAGCAACAACCACAGGGGCCTGATGGGGCACCTGAGGCTCAGCCTTAGCTTTGGGGACATAACAGGGAGTGGCAATGACCACGGAGAACCAAGAAGGCACTCTGTGTAGAGTGTCAGTCACTAATTGGACCTTGTAGACTGCCCCCAAGTGGTAGAACTGACCCCAGGCAGCTGGGCTTCCCATAAGTCAAAGCAAGCTGAAGGTAGCTCTGTTTAAAAATCTATGTTATTCCCATGTTAGAAATATTAATTCAATGTTTAAAAAACATCTCCAGGAGGTATTCAAAGGGCGGTCCACCGATTTCAAGCCTGACATAAAGTGAGACAACATGGTGCACCTGCAGTAGGCACCCTGGGTAACTCATACCAGCCGAGCAGAGGGGAGGCCTGCCTTCCAAAGGGCAGTGAGTTAGTTGACAACCTCATTCGGGTGCGAAACAGTCAGATGAAAGGTTAACGAGCAGCTCTACTCGGAGGAGGAACAGAAGACATTATGTGCCGGGGTCTGACGTCATTGGAAGCTGCCAGACCTCTTATAAAGGAATTTTTTTGTCCAGATCACTCAGGCCTGAATTGAATCAAGCCTCCGGACCTGTTCTCCAGCCTACAGGAAACTCAAAGGTTAGAGGAACCCACAGCAGACGAGGATGTGCTCAATCACAACCAGAACCCGGGGAATTCTGCAAGACAATGGCCTGAGGTTTTCAGGGGTAAAAAAGGAGGAAAGTTTTAGATTAAAAGAGATTTTAAAAGATTTTTCAACTAAAATCAGTACCATATTTGGATCCTGATTTGAATATTTTGTTTTACACTTTTGAGACCGATGGAGACATTTGGATGTTGGCTGTGCATTAGTGGGACATTAAGGAGTCACTTAATTTTGCTGGAAGTGATGATTTTGCAGTGCTGTATTTTTAAGGGCCTTATCTGCTCAAGACATAAACAGAAGTATGTGTGATTGAAATCTTATTGAGCTGAATTGAATTTGGGACAAGATAAAAAAAGGGAAGAGGGGGCGGATAAAATAAGATTAGCAGAATGTAGATAATTATGGATAATTATGATGGATACTTATAAAGAGGCATCACTGTATTAGTCTCTCTACTTTTATGGCACATAGCTTGAGCAGCCCTATTATACAAATTTAAAATCTGAAATGCTCCAAAATCTGTAACTTTTTGAGTATTAATACATAGACCCAAGTGGAAAATTCCACACCTGATCTCACACAACAAACTGCCATCCAAATGCACGTGTAGAAAATCACCCCAAGCTACGTGTGCAAAGCAAATATGGAACATAAATGAGTTTCCTTTTGGACGTGGCTCCCATCCCCAAGATGTCTCCTATGTAGATGCAAATACTCCAGATTCCAGAAAAAAACCTGAAACACTTCTGGTCCTAGGTATTTTAGATAAGGGACACTTGACCTGTATTTTTAGCATTCTACAATTAAAGCAAGAAAAACCTCCAGCCCGGAGCCTGGGTAGAGCAAGGGGTCCTTGCAGAGATCCCTCGAGGCCACCCCTCTGCCCAGCCCTGCCCTGGACACCATGCTGTCATGTGTGGCCATGGGGCACCTTATTCTATCTCCCATCCCTTCTTTCAGCAGATGCTGATTAGGCATCTGCTGTATGGAGCAGGAGGGGCTCAGTAAAAACAACAACAAAACAGATGCCACCAAGAAATGTCTCTTTTCTAACTTTCTTGGAAGCAGCTTCCCCTGTTTCCCAGAGTTTGGGGCGATACCAGCCAGTGAGCTGGGTCCTCCTAGCTAACGGGTGAGCGCTGGGAGGCAGGAGCCTTGTCTTATTTTTATGTGCTCTGTGTGGCTTCAGAGCAACGTTGTCACTTACACAGAGCCTACTGGGTCCCAGGCATGGTGCTACATACTTATCTACATTCTTTAACAATTTGATATTTTGTTTTTCATGGGTTTTTTTTTGGCATGAATTTGGATTTTTTAAAAATATTGCATTAAAATAGACTTCATCTTGACCTCTGCAGCCTGACAGCTGCCAAAAGGCACCCCTTACACTCCTGAGGACTGGGTTAGCCCCTGGCTCAGCCCCTGGCTCAACATCCCCTCACCCTGGCCCTGCAGATAGGTCTCATCTGCAGCTGCGATTCTGTTGGAATGCTCTGAAACCTCATTAGCCTGGTAAGTCCAGGCAGGACGAAGGATTCTTCAGGGAGGTCACTGGGGGCCGTGGGAGACCTGCAGTTCTCCCCAAGCCCTTGTTCTGTGTCTTACTTAACCTACTGTCAGGGGCTGGGGAGAAGGAAGCAGGGCCTGTGAGTGGCAGCCCTGCGGGGGCCACTTCATCTGGCATTTCTTTGGTCATCCCCAGCTTGTGTCCCCAGCTCCAGTGAGCGCCTGATGGAGTTTTGTGACGGGATCCTGAAGGAGCTCCCCAGGGACAACCAGCAGACTCTGACCAGATTGGCACCCCCTTTCCTTTTCTTTCTTTAAAATCCCGAACAACGAGTCACCCGGGGTTCTTCTTTCCTATGTACTCGGCCGCTGCTTGTTTCTCACAGATTCAGAGACCACGCGACTGCCACCCGCTTCCTTCCCGACAGAGGGGAGCCCACGTCGGCAGGATTCAAGCCAGAAACTACCTCCATACTTAGAGACACGGAGCCCAAGTGGGTCTGGGGGCTTGTTTATCCTCAAACTGAAAAGATAAGCAGGCTCGCTGACACCGGACAGGGGACACTTCCCCAGCTGACGTCCTCCCCAGGAGCTGTTTTCCCGAGATATCTTGAATTAATAATGGCACCGGCTTTCCTGTGGGGAAAGTGGTGGTCTTCTATAAAGGCCCCCCGTCGTTTCCATCTCAATGAAACGAGATGGAAACTGTCTCTGTGCCATCTCAAATGAGGAGAAAATGAAAAGTAAGACTTGTGCATGAAGCTCTCGATACCTGCCCAGCACACAGTAGGCCCTCAGGAAGCACCTTTCAGCTGGTCGGCTACGTCGTCGTCTGGTATCACATATTGGTCAGAGGCTCAGAGATTCTGTGGAAGATCCGCTTCTCCCTCCTAATTTTCCAGACTCTTCCCTGACATGTCCTGACTTCTGTGATTGCTAGCAGCTTAAAGCTTTGCTCCTTCCCAAGTGCCATTAACACTCGGCCCCAGAGGCAGCTCTGAGAGCAGCGGGGGTCAGGACTCATTTTTCTGTGCTTGCTGTGTCTTGCTGCTGTGCCTGGTGCTGTGGAGTCTTTGGGGTCCAGTCTTTGGGGTCCAGTCCTCGGGGTCCTTTGTGCTCCCACACTCAGAGGGCAGCAAGCACCCGGAAATGTGCTTTGACCAAGCTGCTGAGCGAGGGCACTCTCGCCCCTTCAGTGTTGAGCTCTGGGTCTGGCACACAGTAGGTGCTCCATGAAGCTTATTCCATGGAAGACCAAACCAGTGATTTTTTCAGGAACAAATTGAAAAGCATTCTGACCTCTGGGAATGGCCATGTTGGGCCAGAAAAAGAGGTTTGAGAAGCCTTTCAACTAGACCCACTTCTCACATACTTGCTTCCAAGTGTGAATTTCCCCCCTTTTGACTCAGCACCCATTGGTGCCAGAGCAGAGCAAGCTGCTTGCTGCTGAGTCCCCAAAGGCCTTTCTGAAGCCAGCATCCAGCTCCCAGAGGAATACCAAGGAGCTGGAAAACCTGTGGCTCTGGTGGCTGGAGGCCCCTTGCCTCTTGGCCGCCTCCCCACCTTCGGCACCGGGTCAGGGGAGAGCACGCCCGCCGGCCGGTGCTGCAAGCATCCCAGGGAGCAGGAGTGCGTCCTCCCCACTCACAGACGGAGCGAACCCCGGGTGTGGTGACTGGCCAGTGTGAGTGGAGTTCAAGGGGCAGAGGTGGATTCAGCTCCTGAAGCTCGCACCTGCCTTCCAGGCCCTTCACACAAAGGCTACATGATGTCAGCAGGAAGTCACTTCCGTCCTCCTCTGAGGGCCAATCCCAAGCCAGGCAGGGTCTGTGGGCACCATGTGGCCACAAGGTGGGGCCTGGTAGACCTCCATAGATAGCACAAGGGAGGGCCCAAGGTCATCCGGCTGGTGGCAGGACCGGCTGGCTCCAACTTGGCCCCACAGGTCTCTTGTTGCGTCTGTACCGCTGTGGCCTGATCTTGGCATAGACCACCTGGCGGGGCTCTCTGCCCCATGTCTTGTCTCTTCAGTTATCCCACCCCTCGTCCCCCATCACCACGGCCTGACTTGCTTTTCGAGATCCCAGATCTATGCCTGCCAACGCCTGTGCACGGCCCCACGTCAATCCCTCCTGGGAGATGGCACTGGTTCCCGAGGCCAAAGTTCCAAAGTTCCAAATGTGACCCGCTCTAGAAAGCTGCTTATCTTGGAAACCCTTCATGTAAATGCCTCCTTGGTTGTTGGAATCCATCTCTACTTAAGTTGGTGGATTAAGCACCTGCCCTGGGTCAGGTGCTGTGGGAAGTGTCGGTGGGTGCAGCTGGAGCACCCGGAGAGCCACCTTTTGGCCTAAGGAAGAGCGGCCCTGACTCTGCAGATGCCCTGGTCCAAGACCAGGAATGTCCTGTGCTCAGTGGACCCGTTGTGCCACTGACAAGGGGTGGGGCCTGAATTCCAACCCAGGTCTGTCTGCTGTTTCTCATGGTGGACATGAGCACATGTCCATGAGGGGGGACTGGCCGGGTTTAAATGGACTATTGGGTCCAGCTATTCGGGGGGCCCTCAAAGTATGGCGAAAAGATTCATGGGAATTGGAACCTGAGTCGGGAGGGCCAGACTTGGCTCTGTGGCTGTGTGACCTGGGACAAGGCACCTCCCCTTCCCACCTGTGTGACTGGAAGGTAGTGTCACCGCAAGGACAAAGCCAGGGTTATGCGAAGTCCTTGCCCCTCCCCATGCTGTTTCCATGTGTAAGTCCTGGGAGGGACAGGGAGGCCAGTCATGTGCCAGGACGAGGGTGTGGGTGGCCCTCCTCTGGGACCTCGCCACAGGGCACACTGAGTTGCACACATGGCTGACACTCCTGAGCTCTGAGGACTTGGTGCTGACAGCAGCCCTATGAGAAAGTGCCATTGGAGAAGCGGAGGGTTGGAGACTGAGAGACACGTCCGTGGACACATGGCTGATGGCGAGAGGCAGGGGCTGGATGTGGGGTCTCACGGCTGCACCTCTGCCCTCACCCGCCTGCTGGGGGCTGGGCTTGAGCCTGGGGTGTGGGCGAAGGGGCACTACAAACTGGCAGGCAGAGCTTCGATCCTGCCACAGTCCAGCTGCAGCAGATGGTGGCCCGTACGGGCAGCCCCGAACACTCGGGGGTAAGTGACCAAAAAAAAAGCTGCCCGTCCCTAGATAGGATGGGAACAAATCTGCTCATCCCTAGATAGGGCGAGAGGAAAAATGACCATTTTGAGAAAATGGAGAAGATTGATACAGTATGTTTGTGTCTTGTATTGTCTTGAAATGTTGTATTGTCTTTGTGACGAAAATATGGAAGGGATGTTAAGTAAATTACTAAGGGAAAGAGGCACCCCAATGGAACCAAGAATTGTTAGGGCATGTGTTGATGGAAGCCCAGGAACTCTAGTCAGAAAGAAGAAAGTTCAGAGGAGGAAGGATTATCAGGAAAAAAAGTTGCAGCAAAAGGCTATTACTGAATACTTTTCCTTACTGGAGGGTGCGTGAATCAGCGCAGTGGCTGCCACATGCGCGAGCCAATCACAACACAGCAAGGACTTTCCAAGCGGCGCCAGCCTCTTCCACTGCCGGGAGCCCAAATCTAGACCTGACCCGGAAGCACAGTCTCGTGGGCTCTTGCTCCTGGTGCCAGGAAGCAATTTGAGTCCGGGACACTCCCCAGGGCCATCTGGGGCTGCCCGGGTCACTACAGCAGGCAGAAGACACTACCGGCATCCCTGATGTTTGGTTCACGATCCCTGTCTGTTCTCAAACTGCTCACAGAACAGGGCGCCTCCTGGGTCCAGGCAGCCATGGCCTTCCGAGCAGAGAAATGACAAGCAGAGGGACCAGGAGAGGACGGGGCTGAGGTGGTGCTATGTAGAGACATCCTGGGTGTCCCCATGAAGTCTGCCTCGAGGGAGGGAACACGATGGGGCCTGGGAGGGTGCCCTTGAGGAGATGGAGAGTGTGACGCCAGCTCAGGGGGCTGCTGTCTACAGGAGTCCACAGAGGACAGAGGTCGCCTCTTGTCAGGTGGCTCCGAGGCAGGCAGGCGCCTCCCACGCCTCCCCCGGCTCTGGAGGCTGGAGGTCCAAGGTGCAGGTGCGGCCATTTCTGCATCTGGCCAGGGCCCACTCCTGCCTTCAGAGGGCTGCTTCTTACTCTGCTCAGATGGTGGCAGAGGGTGCCGTCCCCGCAAAGTGGTTCCTCCCTCCAAAACCCATTGAAATCTGGTCCCCTGTGACCGTGCTGAGTGGTGAGGGGTCCTCATGGGTCACGCCCTCCTGAGCGGCTATTCCTCTGGGAGCAGGTCAGTTCTCAGGGAAGCCCCTGAGCTCCTGGGGGTCAGTTACTGTAAGTGAGCCCAGCTCCACGTGTTCGTCTGCTCCACAGGCACCTGGTTACCTTCCGCCTTCCTGCCGGGCTGGGGCCCCCACCAGGCCTGAGCCCGACGTGGCCACTGAATCTTGGAGCCAGCCTCTGGAAGGGTGAAAGTTCTTTCCTGAATGAATTACCCCGTCTCAGGTGTTCTGTTGTAGTGACAGGAAATACAGCGGTGTCAGGGGTGGTGGGGAGGGAGCCTGGGTATCTTCTTATAAGGATGCTAATCCCATAGGATCAGCCTGCACTCCAGGACTCCATATAACCTCAATCACGCCTTATTTCAAATACCCCACAGAGGGAGGTAGGGCGTGAGGTATGTGGGTGATGTGAGGAGACCATTGAGTCCATAGCAGGAGGGGGCTGGGGATGGAGGCAGACACAGGGGACTTGGCAGAGGGGTGAAGGCTCCTGGAATCCACTGGGGAGGTCCCTTCCTGGGACCCGCAGCCTGCCTCCGTCTCTTCATCTACTGAGCGAGGCTCTTCTCCTCCTCAGCACTGCAGTTATGAGAATGGGAAGGCGCAGCTCCCGGGCCCTGCACGCAGTAGGTGCTTCTGTTATTTTCCAGGTAGAGCAGGTCTAAACGGCTGGCCTGGGACCGGCTTTGAGCAGCTCCCCTGTGGTGGGAGGGACACTGAATCTCAGAGTCCCCTCAAGGTGCCCGCAGCTCTTACCTGGCGCTTCTCGTGGATTCAGGCTGAGGAGGGGAGAAGCTCAAGTGCCTGTTGGGGCATGGGCGTTGCGATGCCAACATCCATGCCAATGCAGGAGCTAGACCGTTCTGCACCCGTCGTGGGTGAGCCTGGTGAGAGCAGCCTGGCTGGCTCAGATCAGTCACCTCACCCAACCCACTCCCAGACCAGGGGCTCAGGGACACCGTCCTGGGCTGGGGCCATGGCTCGGTGGTGGGGTGCTTGCCTGGCATGCATAAGGTCCTGGGTCCCATCTCCAGCCCTGTGAAAATGACAAACTAAAATACAATGGTTGTGGTTTGAAGCCACTATGTTTTGAGTGTGTGTGTGTGTGTGCGTGTGTGTGTGCTGGCCCAGTGGGAGTTCAGTGACCACGCTGAATGAAATGAGGGCAGGCATATTCTGCAAAAACTAAAGGTCTGGGCAGACTCGAGGTAGTCCTGTTGCCACCTGGATGGCGATCTCAGTGCTGGCCTTGAGGTGCACCGCTGGGGTGTGCTCTCTCGTCTTGTTCTTTCTTTGAACATTTCATTGTGCAGGAGTGAAAGTCCCATGGGCCGCCCAAGTGTGCACCTCTGGGAACACCTGCAACACTGAGGCCTTTGCCCGTGACCCTCTCCCTGGGAGGGGATTCCTGTGCCTTCAGTGGGTGGCTATGAGCTAGGGAGAAGGTGAGGGGCGTTCATCTTCTAGATGGTGCTACACACACTTACTCTCCACAGTGCATCTCACTCCCACCTGCCTGGGGGGACCTCAGTGCCCCCCATCTCCCTCTTTGAAATGCCACCTCACCTTCCTGGATCTCAGACACCAGGCCACTCTGTGGCTATTTCGAGTCATGCTGTAGTCAAAGTTCTTGTGTTGTCTTCTGTGCACTGGTGTGGGGGTGTCTCCAGGGTGGGGACCTGGAGGACTTCCTGGGTGAAGGGGCTGCGTGGCCAAGGGAGGGTCTCAGCGCTCTCTCACCTGCCCTCCAAGGGGACTCTGTTTAACTGACTGCCCACTGTCCCATACCCTCTGAATACAGGATGCTGCCCTCCTTCCCTCTGGCCGCATCTCCCAGGCCTGGGAGGAAGCCCCCGGGGCCAATGGTAGAGGTGGCCATTATCTCCCTGATATTCATCGAGTGGCCCTAAGTGGACTATTAATACCCGTGGAAGAGGGGAAACTGAGTCACCACGGCGACAACACTAGTCCAGCATGGCACGGCTCCTCACTGGCACGAGTGGCAGGAGGCCTGTCACTGCGGGTGATTTGCAGTTTCATGACCGTGTTTTTACTGGTGCCGTCTGTCCCCTCATCTGGAAGAGGCAGGATCTGCACTGCTGTGTACCCCCTCTGTCCCCAGGGTCAGCGTACACTGCTCCGTCTGCTGGATGGAAATCTACTGAACACCTGCCTTGTGTCTGGCCCAGGAGGACTGACGATTCAAGGCGCCTTGACCTCTTGGAGCCTGTGACCTAGCGGGGAGGTGAATAATATATTGTTAGAGGGCCGAGGACCGAAAAGACACAGGAGTCATGACCCCAGCAAAGCAGCTCAGGGACCCCAGGGCAGCCCAGTGCCACCCACCAGAAGGAGGAGGCCACTGGGCAGAAGTCACCGTGGGGAGGACCCTGAGGCTGGGCAGGACACACAGGAAATGAGACAGCCCGTGGGGGAAGGCTGGCCAGAGACTGAGGGCTACGTGGGTCTCCCAGGACCTGGGAGTCCCCTGGACACAGGGCTTTCTTTACACAAACTGAGAAAACCAGGATGAGTGGGTCACCCTGGGGCTGGGTCACTGGGTGGAGCCATCTGGAGAGGGGACAAGCTGTAGCCAGTCTCAGAAGGGTGACGGGGCTGAGCCAGCTGAGGGGAGTGCTGTGGATGGGCGACTGTCCCTGGGTGATCTGTGACTTAGGGGACCGTCTGGCCTGTGGGCCACTGAGGCCGGCCTGAGATTAGCCTGAGCTGCACTGGTCACTGCCCTTGAAGCCAGCGATGTAAACCCTGGTGTGGAAATAGTGACGCCAGTGGCCTCCTGGCTCTCTCCATGGGTCAGCAACTCTGGAAGAGACCAGGTGACACAATCGCTGGGCTTCCTGTGGCCTCCTTCCCTTCCTCACAAGGTCATAGGTCACCCTCCAACTTCCCTGGGACTTCCGGGGTGTGGCGAGGGGCAGCTACCCACCTGACAGGAGAGGCAGGAGGGGAGGGCGGAGTTAGGAGTCCCATGGTGAACTGTGGGGGGAGCTCAGAATAGTGCCCTGACCCCTCCCAGGGGACCTCACAGCCACCCCTGATGAAGGTGACCAAGCCTGGGCCCCTGCACCTTAAAACAACAAAACGTTCATCTTAGAGTTTCAGAGAAGGGAGCCCCAAATCAGGGTCGCTGGGCTAGGGTCTCAAGGGCAGCAGGGCTGGCCCCCCTGAGGCTCCAGGGAGAACATGGCTGTGGCCCCTTCCTTGCACCACTCCCACCTCTGCTTCGGTGGCCACATCTGCTCACCCTGCCCCCTGACCACGTCTGCTCACCCTGCCCTCTTGCCTTCTCCTTGTTAGGACCCCTGTGTTTCCACTGGGCCCCTCTGGAAGGTCCAGGGTCACCTCCCCACCCCAGGTCCATAACTGGGGCACACCACACAGTCCCTTTGGCACGGAAGGTAGCATATTCCCAGGCTCCAGGAGTTAGGACGCAGGCACCCTGGACAGTCTTCATTCAGCCTGGCACTCCTGCTCCTGTTCCTGTTTTATGGACGAGGGAGACAGGGGCTGGGAGAGTATCCAAGGTCAGGGCCAGGATGGGAGTGGAAGTCCAGGCCCTGGAGGGCACAGTCCTAGCTCACATGGCTCAAAGGCACCTTTGCAAGACCAGTGAGAGGGGCCCCTTTCTTTGGGAAGTGGTGGCCGATGCCAGGAACCTGGCTTGGGGAGTGGCAGGGCCGGACGTCAGCCCCAGAGGACACCTAGGCTGGACACCTCTGTGCAGCTGTAAGTGGCCTCCCCCTGGGGTCCCTTTCAACCAGGGCTAATGGGTGGGCTTTGGGGGAGCAGGTGGGTGGATGGGATGAATGGAGGTGGGCTGCCTCCCTGGGCCAGTTGTGCGCAGCACTGCCCCCTCCTATGTGCCCTGGGCAGCTGCTCCCAAGATGACGAAGAGGAAGGACAGCATGAGGGTCCCTCCTCCCCGGCCAGGTGGACCCTCTGCCTTTCAGGAAGAACCAACTCTCAAGCTCACCTTCAAGATGACGCCGGTGAACTTTTTCTGTAGCATGACCTAGCAGCCACTCACCCTCAATGACCACTATGGCAGGACTCCAGTAGCTGTGGACAATATGTTAATGAGCCTTGTGGCTGGGTTCCCTCCCCAGGACCACCATCAAGGGGAAGGTTAGGAGAACTGTGAGGCAGAGCAGGCCCTGCCTGACTTGTCCAGCCAGGAGGTACTGGGTTCTACTGGGAGGCAGGGCCTCTCTGTTGCGCAGCAGCCCCTAGAACGGTGAGACTTGTGGGGGTCCAGGAGCGGGCGTGTGTGCAGGGCCAGCTGCCGACGTCACTGCACTGACTCCCTGGGATGCTCTGACCTTGCTTCCTCTGTGCAGTGCCGTGTGCAAAGCCAAGGATGGGGAGGGCTTTGGAGAAGGTCGTGAATCTTCCTGAGCCACGGCAAGTCAGATACTAGCTGGCAGATCAGCGATTTCACCCCTCGGTCCTCTGCAGACGGGGGCTCTTCAAATCCAGGGTTACAGGCCCAGCTCCTACAGGGCAGGCAAGGAGGGTCAGACTGACGCCATTTGCTGTGGGACAATCTGGAGTCTGTCTTTAACTCATGCTGGGCCTGGGCAACTGTGCAAGTGGAGAACATGTTCATTTGTCAAAATGTGTTCGAGGTGTGAGTCGGCTAATGAGTCCTGGAGCAAGACACACCCCCGCCCCCCGCCTTGGTGAATGCACCACCACTGCAGCCTGGAAGGAGGTTGGACCCCACAGGGCCTTCTTGGACTGCCTCGCGGTTACCTCTGGTTCAGCTTGGCTGGCCTACAGTGGCACAGTCATTTGGTCAGATGCCAGTGTGGATCTTGCTGGGAAAGTACTTTTTAGATGTGACTGACATTTATTTAAATCAGCAGGTCACCCAACACACTGTGCGCGGGCCTCATCCAATCAGTCGAAGGCCTTGGGAACAAGACAGGGGTAGACTCTTCCCAGGAAAGAAAGGGACTCTCAAGACCCCAACATGGAGACCTGGCCTGAGTTTCCAGCCTGCTTCCCCAGGACTGGACATAGACGGCAACACCAACTCTACCTGAATGTTCAGCCTGCTGACCTTAAAAACTTCTCACGCACTAGGCCCCGTAATTGCATGGGCTAATTCCTTATAATAAATCTCTCTTTCTCTCTCCCCAAACACATGCAAGCAAGTGAGCTCACACACGTGTGCACACATACAGAGCTGGCCCTCAGTCACCACAGGGGTCGGTTCCAGAACCAATTCTTGGGTACTCAAGTTCCTTACATAAAATGGCATAGTATTTGTATATGACCTACACACATCCTCACATATACTTTATTTTAAAAATTTTTTATTATTCTAAATGTTGATTATAATTTGGTACTGGGGATTGAACCCAGGGGTGATTTACCTCTGAGCTACATCCCTTGCCCTTTTTAGTTTTCATTTTGAGACAGGGTCTCACTAAGTTGCTGAGGCTAGCCTTAAACTTGTGATCCTCGTGCCTCAGCCTCCTGAGTCGCTGGGATTGTAGGCTTGTACCATCATGCCTGGCTTCTCACCTATACTTTAAACCACCTCTAGATTCCTCAGGATGCCTGATACAATGAAATGTCATGCAAATAGTTGTTTTACTCTTTTGTTTAGGGAATAATGACAAGAAAAGCCAGTGTATGTTAAGTTGAGATGTGATTTTGGGGGGGAAATATTTTTATCTGTGGTTGATGGAATCCTCCAATATGGAATCTGCAGATACAGAGGAGGGCTGTGTGTGTGTGTGTGTGTGTGTGTGTGTGTGTGTGTGTATGCGTGTGCTCGCACGCACATGTGCACTAGCATTTCTGTGTCTTTGATAAACTCGAATGCAGGCACTGGGGCTTCTATGCTGGACCTGGTCCCCAGGGAGTGGGCCCTGGCCCAGCTCTGCCCCCCTTTCTTCCCACCCTTTTTGCTTATCCCAGCCCCATTCACTGTCCTCTCCACTCATAAACACTGCTTCTTGGTACCACCCTGGTGCCAAAGGCTGTGGACGCCTATGACATTGAGCTTTCAAAAGAGCCCACAAGCCTAAAGAAAGGCCCAAGGCAAAGGCAGAGCTGGGTGGACATGTCCTCTTGGCCCCTGGAGCCCCTGGCCTTATAGGAAGGAGCACGTGAAAAAGAAAGAGAAGGACCTTCTAAAGCAAGGCCCAGGGCAGAGCCAGGGTCCTGGTGCGGCCTCACGAGTGCGAGTGCGTTTACAGTGGCACCAGCCTCAGCTCCAGCCCTCGCTCCCCACCCCGTGGCCAGGCGGCCGCCACAGGGATCTCTCCATCTCTCTGTTTTGTCAGGAACTAGAAGCCGACAGTTCCCAGTGCTGCCCTGTTGGGTGCAGGCTGGAGGGCTCTGGGTGTCCTGAGAACGCGGGGCTTGCTGACCTGATTCCTGGGCTCCTGGTGTCCGTGACCTTGTGGAAATCGGTTGAACTGTTACATATGACATGTGCATTTTTCTGTCTCTGTGTCACACTCCAATAAAAAGCTTTATGGAAACCAACCAGAGCCATGGCCAAGCCCACGGAAGACGAGTGAGGCCCGGGCTGGCGGTGGGCGGTGTTTGGACCCTGGCTCTGAAGGTCAGCTTGGTGTCCCCTCTGGGGACCTGGCAGGGCGCCCCAAGGAGCTGTGCTCTCCCCTGTGGTTCAGGGAGGCTCCCTGCGTGGGATCATCACCTCCTGAAAGGCACAGGGAACCTCAGAGTCTGACTGGTCCTTCCTCTGGCCCCAGCTGCATCAGCCGGGGAGGGGCCCCGGGCAGACCTTGCAGTTCTCAGCAGTAATCTCCCTGAAACCTCCAGGTCCCTGGGCTGCAGGGTCTCCTCCCACTCCTGACATCACACTGCCCCCTGCTGGGCCCCGGGGACAATGAAGGGTAATGAATTAAATCCCACAGTCTCCCGAGCGAGGCAGGATTTTGAAGGAGAGCCAGGAATTGACCGTGGACAGCCCTCACCCGTGGCAGGAGGGAACCGCCCGAGGAGGTGGGACAGGGAGCTGCGGCCCTCGTCCAACGCTCCTCCGCCGGCAGCCCCAGCTCCACGCCACCCCGACCCTGCAGGCTGAGGGGCGCAGGGGAGCCAGGGTGCCCATCCCCAGAAGTGTCTGGTCCCATCCGTGGGACTCACAGGTGATATCACAACACCCTGTGCCACGGGTGACCTGTCCGTCACACTGCTTCCCACTTGGGTCACTCAATAATGTGCCTGCACCCACTCCTCACCCCCAAACAAAGGCAGCCCTAAGGAGGCTGGAAGGAGGAGAAAGTCAGATTCGAAAGAACCCTAGTGAGTGGCTTGAAAACAAGCATTCTTTATTATTATTATTATTATTATTATTATTTTCTGTGGTGCTGGGGATGGAATCCAGGCCTCTAGTACTAAGGTCATCCTCAATCTTTTTACTTTATTTTGACACAGTGTCCTACTCAGTTGCTGAGGCTGGCCTTGAACTTGGGATCCTCCTGCCTCAGCCTCCCTTGCTGGGATTCCTGACCTGTACCACTGTGTTGATCGACAAGCACCGACTTGACCGGGAGGGGCCACAGCAGTGCTCAGAAGCTGTGGCATTGGGGCTGTGCCTTCCTGCTGCACATTCCACCCTCTGCAAGGCTCTTTGGGATAGACAGGTGACAGCCTTCATCCTAGGACCTACACCATCAGTTCACAAAGCAAGAAACTGGATGGACAAGGTTAAGGTCAGAGGGAGTGGTGAGTCTGCAGAGGCCGCTGTCGGCGGTGTCCACCTGTTCTCTTGGTCACAGAGTTCCCTTCAGCTGCTCTTGATGTCTGGCTGGTGAAGACGTACTTGGTGACAACCTCAGGCATCCAATCAGTCAGTGGAGGGAGGGCAGGGCAGCCTGGGTTCTGGAATCTACAACAACAGTGTTTGAAGCCCACCCTATTATTCACCGGCTGTGTGACACTGGACAGGTCACTTAGCCTCTCTGAGCTTCGGTTTCCCCATCTTAAAGTGGCGATGCCTGTGTCTAGCTCTCAGGGAAGCTGTGGTGATGGCTCTAGATGTGAAACGAACCTGGGAGAGGGGTTCACGTGTGAGTGCTTTTGTAAGAAGTGCTTCTGGGGGAGACTGGGGCGTGGGAACAGGCCTGGAAGGGTGCGATTAGAGCAAGGGCAGCAGATTCAGATGAAGCCTTGCAGGGGGCAGCCTCAGCTCGACCCTGCAGGGACCATGGGTGTGGGTTGTGACACCCGTTGGCTGTGAAGAAGCTGGGCCTCAGACTCGGCCCCTGTCAGTGGGTGGAGCCTCTTCCTCCAGGCAGGTCCTGCAGTTGGAGGTGCAAAGCTGACTGCAGCAAGGGCAGGTACCCCCAAATGTACTTGGAAGAGTGTCCCCCCAGGTCCTTGTATTGCCTCCAGCTTGCCTCCAGGCTGACACTCGTGAGGACCTTTTATTAGGTCCTTGGGTCATGAGGGAGTGTCCTGAGGAGGCGATGGGGCCCCAGGACATTCTCTATGTTTTTCTGCTTCCTGGCTGTGATGTTCACAGCTTCTTCCACCTTGTGCTCCTGCCATGAGGTGCTGTCCTTTCCAGAGGCCAAAGCTCAGGGCCACCCAGTCTTGTCCTGGAAGACTCCAGAACTGTGAGCTAAATAACCCATTTAGTTTATAAGTTAATTGCCCCAGGTAATTCATTATAGTAATGTGAAGCTGACCCACACATCCTCCAAGGGAACCTGGGCAGGGGCCACTACACGATCAAATGAGAAAATGGATATGATATGTATTAGTCAGCTTGGGCTGCTGTAACAGAACACCAGACCCGGTGGCTTAGAAACAACAGAAATTTACTTCTCCTGGCTTCCAGGCTGGAAGTCTGAGATCATGGTGCCAGCATGGTTGGTACTGGTGAAAACACCCTCTTCTAGGTACAGGCTGCTGCCTTTTCACCATGTCCTCACATAGCAGAGAGAGGGAGGGGGCTCCTTCTATAAGGGCACTAATCTCATTCATGAGAGTTCATCCCTCATAAATGATACCATGAGCTCAGGGATCATGATTTTGACGTATGAATTTGGGGGTCACAAATATTAGTCCATTGTGTGAAAGATTGCAAACTATAAAGTGCTGTGCCTAACGGTGGTTATGTTAGGCCCCCCAAAATGAAAATACATGGGGCTGACCTGGGGCTGCTCTTTCCCTAACCCCACCCTACAACTCCACTGACAAGGAACAGGAAGAAGGAGGGAACTGGATACATTCTAATGATTTGGGGGACAAGACCAAGCTGTCCTGGCCAGGTCCTGGGTTCCAGGACCCATTGGGGGGGAGCACCTGACCCATCAGCTGGAAAAGCTGACACTTTGCGTGCAGACTGGCAGGAGCGAGAGAAGCCAGGTGACAGCAGGCTGGAGTGAGGTGGCAGCAGGGTTCAAGGGGTTACAATGAACAGGATGGGCCCCTGCAGCTCCTCAACTTGAAACGGGCCCTTTCCCATGAGGTCATGGTATCAACCAAGACTCTTTCATTTCCAGGGGCGGAAATCCCTCCTCAAACTGGCTCAACCATGCAGGGAACTGACCAGCTCTCACAGAGTAGGCCATGGGGCGTGGCTTGACTGAAGGGCCAGCTGGACCCACCAGGAACCAAGCTCTTTCCCTCGTGGACTTGGTGCCTCTATGGCTTCATTCTTGGTGGCTCTTTTGCAGTGGCAAGATGGCGGCCACCATGCAGGCCCACATCCTGTGCTTACCCATCCAGCAGAAAGGCAGCCCGTGGGGGTGCACACAAGTCAGAGTGTCCCTTCTGCTTCCACCTGTTGGTCACACAGTCATCTCCGACCGAGTCGCTGGGGCCAGGGGAACTGGATTGTCACAGCTCAACAGCTTGGAGCCATGTGTCCATCCTGTGAATATCCCAGGATTCAGGCCACTCAGCCTGGGTGGACAGAGTACACAGACTGCGGGGTGTGGCCTCCCAGAGAAAGTGGGTTTTGTCCCAAAGGAGTGACTGGAAACTGGTGTCAGACCAGCTCACACGTCTTAACCATCACCTGACCCTGGGCCCCTGCAGAAGCCACCCAGGGGACACCCTGTCTACTTAGAAGGGGGTCCAACAAAGCACAGGGCACCCCTGGGCCTTCACCAAGGTGGCCATCCCCGGGCTGTCACCCACATGCAGACCACAACTGGTGTCCTGGGAAGCTTAGCCCCAGGGAGCACAGGACCCATAGCTCCCACCACAACCATGATAGAGTCCTGAGTGGGACCGTGAGCCCACAGTGGGCGCACCCTGGGGACAGGACCCAGGATGTCTCCTGTCTGCCCAGCCCCTGTGGGCTCAGTGATGAGTGGTGTGATTCCCAGAGGCACAACTGGTGCAGGATGGCACTTCCTAAGAACCGCGTATAAAATTCTCTTCTACACCAGGAGCTATGGGATGGCTGGGGCTTTTGGGAGCACAGCATGTCACCTCTAGGAGCCTGAGCTGCTGCCACCACCTCTTCCTGGGGGCAGGAGTTTCCTGACCACCCTCTCCCACATTACGTGCCCTTGCCCTCCAGCCCCAGACACTTTGCCCCCCCCCCCCACCGCCATGCACCTCCCTGTTGGGCACCCTCTCTGGTCCTGTTCTTTCCTTCTTCTTGTCCACCTTTTGCATCACAAGGGCAGGTCTGTGGCTCTCCATCAGCCCAGTTTGCAGGACAGCGCCTGGCTGAAGGCTGTTTACTGAAGAGCGAGTCAAGGGGCTTCACTTCTCCCTCTGGCTTCTGCCACCCCCGGGCTTCTTCCACGGTCACACCTCACACCCTGGCTCTTGAGCTGCTCCTCTGTCCACCCCACACCCCAATCAGTCAGGAATAGGTGTCCTGCCTGGTGGGAGCACCTGTCCCAAGGCTGGGAGGTGGGATTGAGGGCACTTACAGAGCCTAAGCCAGCACCCCAGCACCCCCAGCACCCCCAGCCTCCCCATCTCCCCAGCAACCACAGCATCAGCGTGAGCTACTGAATCGGGGTCACTCCAGTGAATTTGAGGTGACATGAAATGACCACACAGACACAGAAAATACCTTTTCTGGGCGTCAGGATGGCTTCCCCTCCTCCCGCCGCCAGCTCCACAGGGGGCAGGAGACAGGGAGCACGTTCTGAGGCTGGGCTTTTGTTATTGGGGGAGGGGGGCATTCCATGGGACATTCTATCCCCGAAAGGACAAAGAGTAGGGTTACAACACACAGGTGGGCGTGACTCAACCCCATCGGTGACACCCCCTCCCAGGGCTGCGCCTTTCTGTCCGAGCCGAGGCAGGTCCACATGCAGTGGGTGCAGTGCCGGTCCAGCACCTCCGGGCTCAGGTCTTAAAGATGCGTGCCTAGCTACTGTTCAGGGCGGCCCTGACGATCCCCAGCAGCCCCAGCGTCCCTAGCATGACGGCTGCTGGTTGCCGTGGTAGTTAATGTTATTTGTGTGGCTTGCAGAAAAGGCGCCGGCAGCCTGGCTCTGGTAGATGTATTCATCACGGGGCCAGCTCGCTGCCCGCCAGCCCAGCACTCTGGGGGAGCCAGAGCCACGAGAGAGGCCAGGTGGAAAATCCCCAGGGGGGAGGGCTTTGGAGACCACATATTGGGCAGCCATGTGGCTAGGCGGCCTGGCCAGGGACTCTAGGGGGCCCATAGAGGTCCTAGGGTCCTGTCCTTTCCCTTGCCCACCCCCACCTCCAGCCCCAGAGGCCTGGCAGCTCAGGGCAGCTGGAGCCTGGAGGGTCCTGCTCCATTCTCGGTCCCCTCACCCCAGCTCCCATTTCTTTTCTTCTTGGCTCACAAATGTGGAAGCCTGACACTATGCCACCCCTGGGCTGGGCATTGTGGGGGACCCAAGGGTGAGCCTGAGGGGGCCTTTGTCCTCGAGCATGCACAGCCTGTCCCCAGGAGAGGGAGCACGCCAGCAGCGCACAGTGGAACTGGCTCCGGGACAGAGGAGGAGCTGCGGGAGCTGGTCACTTGCTTCTCCCCGGCTCCACGTGCCCACAGTCTGCCCCAGCGCACCCACGTCCTCCGGTGCCAAAGTCGAGCTTGCCCAGGAAGGAACAGGTACACTTGCAACTGTGTCTACGAACCACATTTGCAAAACCAAAAATTCAGTATGAACACTAGCAGGAGGGGGGCTGGGAAGTAGGGAGCGTGTTTGGGTGGGGGCCGGGCCTGCTCTAGCCTCTTAAAACACAAATTTTGTATTTGTACTTTAATATACAAATGAACGGCCTTTTCTTGTAAGTCTTGCCCACGGCCTTGTCTATCACTTCAAAACCCCCTGCCTCAGGCTTGAGGAATGCTGCCACCCTCTTGGGGAGGCCCAAGGTACCGGCCACAGTGGCGCTGGGGCTGGGTGACTCTTGCAGAGCAGCAAGCTAGTGGGGGGCAGGAGCAGCCTCAAGAGGAAGAATCGTCTGCCCTCCTCCAGTCACTGCTTGCCCTTCCACTCTGGTTACAGCCCTGCTTAGGGACAGCTGATGGCAGCCCTTGGCCCTCAGGGTTCCCCACCCTGACATTCTAGGCTCCCTGTGCTGCTTTATCCCCATGGTCCCTTGGCCAGCCACTCCAGCCTGGCCACACGACTTTTAGCCCTGTAACCCCTGCTCTGCACTGGCCTCTCCGGACACAGTCTGGCCTCCCCCAGGCGGTCCTCAATGACATGCAGGTACCCGACACCGGGAGGCACCTCCTCTGTCTTCACCTCCCTCCCTGTTGGCTCACTTAGCTGTCGGGCAGTAGGTGGGCTGGGAGTGGCCAGGCTGCGCGCTCTCCTCATGCTGCAGGCCAGCCTCGGCTGCTCCGGCCTCCAGACTCAACCGAGAGAAAGCTACCAGCCTTCCGGGGCCCAAGCCCATGACTGACCAGAATCACCTGATTTCCTGTCTCTGTCACGAGTTACATGGCCTTGGGCAGGAAAGCCCTGTGCCTCGGTTTCCTCATCTGTAAAATGAGGATAGTAATTGTCCCTGCACGGTAACAGCTCACACAGAGAGCTCGCTCGCGCTGCCCCAGACGTCTGGTGAGTGCCATATCAATGTCTGCTGTTATCAGTGAGCGAATGAATCAAAGTTCATCTGCATCCTGGAAGCTCCCGTGTGGTTGAAGTGTTCTGGCCTGCTCATTCAGGTACCAATCCTCATCCTCTGAGCACCTGCCGGGTGTGCTGTAAGCCAGGGGCTGCACCAGGAGGTGGGAGTAGAAAGTTGAGTGACAGAAACCTTCCTGCTGCAGGGCACGGATGGCAGGGAAAATTGACAGGTGAGTGCAGGCAGCCTCCAGGATCTGCTAGACCCTGGCAGTGCAGAGGGCTTGGGGGGGAGCGGGGGAGGCAGGAGCCCAGCATGGAGGGGACACCAAAGCTGAGCTTTCAAAGATGAGCACAGTGGAAATCAGACAAGGAGGAGCGAGAGGGTTCTGTTTGTCTGTTTTTTTAATTATCATAATAGAAAACAACAAGAGCAACAATGCTAACAAAGGGGAAGGTTTCACCACTGGTTTTACATCCTTGAAAGTTACATATTTTTCATCAAAAGAACACACTGAAATCCTACGTGAAGAGAAAGAGGCTTTTCACCACTGAAGCCAGTGGTCTCATGGCAAAACCAGGTGTGGGAGTAGCAAAGACCTACGGAAGTAGTTAAAATACCTTTGAATGCAGGTAGATTATGAAAACGATAATAAGACACCAACATTTCTGAATCTGTCGGCATGGAGAACTATTTTCTGCACATGGCAAGTTATAAGAATAAGAATTCTGTAAAGGTTTAAATAGTAGGGAGGGCAGGCGGAGGACTTCAGCGGGGGAGAGAGCTGGGCGCGTGGGAAAGGGTCCGAAAGAAGAGAGGGTGCAGGCTGGTCCTCTGCTGTTCACGGGCCTCCCCTGCCACCCCACCCCCAAACTCTTCCCCAGGCCGCACTTCTAAGAGGGGCTGATGTGGGCCAGTCCCTGGAGGTGCCAGACACCCAAGCCACTGGTGGGGACATGTTTAGCCTCAGTGTCCCACCCCTTCGTGGGGTCTTCTCCACTTAGGCTGGGAGTCCTCACCAAAGCCACAAAGAGTGGCACAGGCTTCCAGAAGTCCCATCCGACTCGTCAGGGGTTCCCGTCGTCCCCACAGGGACTTTCTGCACTCCGGCGGTGGCCACGATGACTGCTGTTGCTGGGAAGGGCTTTTATTTATTCAGTGTCTCACAAGTGAGCAGAAGAGGAGGTTTGGGAAAACCCTCATCATTTTGGAGTCAGCGATAGTTGGGCCGAGAGCAGGGTTTCCCACGCTGGCCTTGCTGACCTTTAGGGGCTGGCTGACCTTTTGTCAGTGGGTCTGTCCTGTGCCCTGTGGGACGTTAAGCAGCACCCCTGGCCTCCACCCACCAGTTACCATCGTCACCCGCCACACCCACGCACATCAAGTGGTGATAACCAAAATTGTCTGTAGACATTGCCAAATGTCCCCTTGGTGGCAAAAGTCCACAACCCGAGAACCACTGACCCAGTGGAATCGGAAACCTCTCAGGTGCTGGGACCCTCTCTCCTGCAACCAGCTCCACCTGGCAGTGAGCCCAAACCTCCTGGGGACCCAGCCTCCTCCAGTCAAAGTGTTACCATGCCTCCCCCCAGCTGCCCCGGCAGGCAGGACTATCAGAGGACCGTGGGGACAATGCTTTGAACTAGTGCTGCAGCTTCTCCTTCACTAAGATGTCACATAGACTGTGGTAAGACCAACTCTGGGGCCAGGGACTGGGGTGCAAGGTGGGCACATCCCCTTCAGGTGTGCCCTGCACATCTGCTGGGACTTATTCCTGTGGCACAACAGCTCCAACCTGCTCTAGGGAGTCGGCTTGACAATGACCCAGAGGCTGAGCATGAGCCTCACCAAGGCTGGGACGGGCCACCTGGGCGGGCTCAGGGCCAGCTGGTCAAGAGATGGTGCAGGGCACAGGGCCATGGGGCGGCCAGTGCTTCAGTCCTCCCTGCTTTCATTTCTGCAATTCATAGTGACGCCACAGACAGGACGGACCTGGCCCAGCCTTGGGTCCTTTGGGTGGCCCTTGGTGTTTCTTGTGGACACGCTTCCTCACTCTGGGAATAATCGTTCTTCTTCCCTAGTCACCACGGTCTGTGTGGCCTTGTCCCCTCCCCCAAGAAGACAGGAATTGCTCAAGCTCTGATCTCAGATGCACTGGGAACACCTGGGGCTGCTGTGATTCTGCTTCTCTGGGTTTTTTGAAGAGGGACATTTTTCAGCTTAGAGATATGGACTTGTGCCCCGGGCTCTCCATACCCAGTGCACCTGCCCTCTCCTCTGTCCCTCTCACTGAGTAGAATGGCCGGGGCCCTGGGCCACTGGGGTAGGAGAGGCCAGGACAGATGAATCTGGTGGAGCAGGCCCCAGCTGTACCCCTCAGGCCCCTGAGCAGAGCTCTGGGACTTCCTGTCATGGTAATAGTCTCCCCTGGGGCTTGCTCTGGGGACACTTTGTGTAGATCTGCAGAACATAGAAAAGGGGATCTGGTGACAGCTGACTGAGAACAAGACCCTGTCTCAGCTTGGTGCCGCAGCTCTGGGGGACCCCTGTGCTTCCTGGTGAGTGTGCTGAGCAGCCCGGTGCCCAAGGACCCATCAGCTCTGCACTAATTTTCTGGGTGGCCTCAGCTGCTCTCCCTGGCCCTGCCCACTGCCCACTAAGGCCCTTATCCGTGAGGCTCTGTGTCTAAGACTGTGTGGCTGTGCCTGCCCCTTTTCCTTTTGACATTGGCAATCTGGCTACCGAGTCCTGGGGCCAAACCTGGGCCCTGGCCTCAGAGGCCCACCCTGGAAGGCTCATGCTGGGGGCAGTGGGTACAGGGAGGTGCAGGGCGGCTGGCCAAGGAGGCCGGGGTGAACCGTGCTCCTTGCCGTGGGCTTTCAGGCCTGTGGCCTGCCCGTTTCCTCAAGAGAAAAGTGGAGTGACCATGTGCACCCCTCAGCACCCCCACAGCTGTCCCCAGGGGAATTCGGGAGGTACAAAGACACAGCACAAAACACCAGGGAGACGTGGGGAACAGCAGCAGGAGAGGAACTAGGGACACGGCTGCTCATGGTGAAGGGAGCCACCAGCTGATGGGGAGAGGCCTGGTCTGCGGCTCCAGACCATCCTAACATCTGGTAACGGGGTCTGGCGGGCTCCCAGCTCCCACCTGAAACGGGGCTAGAAGCTGGCTTCTTGCCTTTCCAGCCACCTGGCGCCAGCCTGTCCTTCTTTCCTGCCCCCTAGGACCCTGGGGACTCCTGCAAGGAGACACAGTCACCTCTCTGGGGTGGGGAAGGGGTCTCATCTGCCTCTTGATACTGATTTCACGGAGCGCAGAGAACATTCTAGTAAAAGCAGCCCTTCTCCGAGGACCAGCTACTCGAGAGCCGTCAATCAGAGGGGGCCTGGGTTCCGCCTCACCTAGGGGAGGCCAGTCCGGGCCCCAGCTGGAGTCTGAACGAGGGACATCTGTGTCCCCCCCTCCAGAGGGCTGTGTCTAAGCTGAGGTCAGCTTGCAGCGCGGGCCGTCCCACGACCTGACCTGGGAGTTCTGCTTGGAGGAGCAGCTTTCCCAGAGTGCACTCTGCCTGCATCCTGAGGAAGGCAGCCTTTGGGAACCTCACTGGAGCCTTATGAGGAGACCTGTGGACAATCTTCAATGGCTGGGGGCAGCATCGAGGGCCACTTGATGAGTCAGGCAGAGAGGGAACGGGCAGGGGTTGAGCGCACCCAGTTCTAGGATGACCAGAGACCTGTGAGAGCCAGAGCTGGCCCAGGGAGTGCACCTTGAGAAGCAGACTCTGTAGACCCAGGGCCCGGTCTAACAGAGCCCTGGAAGTGACACCGGCCATGGAAGGGCAGTCGGTGTCACTGGCTCTGAAGCTCAGCTTCCCAGTTCCAGGCCTGGCTCCTCACGTGCATGCCGTGTGGCCTCAGGAGAGTTACTTCACTCCTCTGCACCTCTAGCGCCTCACCTGTGCACTAGGGAAATGATGTTGCCCAAGTAACCACGAGGATGAAGGACAGCCATGCGAACGTGGCGCTGCACCTGGACCCGGTGCTCAGGCACAGGAGCCAGGTCTGTGTTTTCCCCTCACCTGACCAAGACAGGACCACAGAGGCCGGGGGACAGGGCGGCTCACTCTCTGGCTGGAAACCCATCCCTTGCTCCTCACTGTTATCCGTGATGATGATGACGGGATAAAAACAGCAAGGACACCAAGAGAGCCACTGGGATCTGCACACTGTGGTGTGGACAAGATGGCCCCAGGGCACCCCACCGTCTGTGGCCTGACTCTGGAAAGAGACTTGAACACTGAATGTAACTGACGTTTATGTGTGCATGGGGGTGTGTCGTAGAGGAGACCCCTGCCGTCGCAAGTCCCCAGGGACTGGAACGCTGACTCCCTTCCCGAGGCCAGATGCCACTTTTCCTTCCTGCCTCTCTCCCTGGGTCAAGGCAGACACAGTGCCCTCTCCCACCTGCCTTCCCACGGCCATATGTAGGCTGGGGCTGCTTCCTGCTTCTTTAAAGGGATACAGGTGCCCCTGGGGACTTGGGGCCAGAAGCTGGGGCATCAGAAAGCCCTGGCATTGAAGTGCCCCAGAAGATGCCAGGCATGCCCTGGCCCCCGTCCTGGCTCTGGACTTCCCTTCTTGGGTTCTCGGGGAGACATCTAAGAAAGCCTTGCTCTGGGCGGGGGGGTGGGGGGCAGACCTGGGGCATGGGGAGGAGGACGCTGCTGGCGAAGCAGCCAGGTGAACACCCAAGGGCCCCGTGCGTGGAGGCTAACTACCCAGTCCAGCCTGCTGTCCGTCAGTGAGTCCAGAAGGAGTCCCAGGCAGACGGTCCCAAGTCCCTTATCCCAGGCTGTAAAGGTCAGGCTGGTTCCTCACTGAGCAGAAGCATTTGCAGATGGATGTGTGCTAATCACAGCCGGCAGCCGCCATGGCTCTGTCTGGAGGCCAGGCTAGTGAGCCTGTTATCATGCAGCTCCCAGAGACGAGTGGCCACTTCTGGACAACCGGGGTGCCCTTTACCTATCATCAAGAACACTCACGTCCCCTGAGACAGCAGTGATGGGGTCAGGACTTCTGCAATTATCCCCAAACACACACAGGGGCTTCTTTACTAGCTTTCCAAGTTTCTCCATCGCAGAGTGGAGATTTATGCCACGTACCTTCTTTTCTGTAGTGGAGGGAGAAGGGAAGGAGAAAGACCCCTGGGCCTGTGGCCAGTCAGTCCTCTCTGAGATCCTTCCCACTGTCTAAACAGGGAGCGGCCCTGGGAAGGTGGTGCGGTGGCCTTGTGCAATAACTTCCTAGGGCCTTCCCAGTACTGGGCCCTGTGCGTCCCACCCTGCTCTGCTGTTTACTGGGGACCCTCCTTGTTTAGTAGGACCCCCAGGGAAACTGGACCTGCAGAGGAGCACACAACAGCCAAACTGGCCCAAAATACAGGCAAATGCACAGCCTGCCGCCTCCCACCTGGCTTCTACACCCCTGGATGGTCATGCCACCGAGGGCAGCTTCTCCAGTAACCAGACCTGGGACCACATGCAGACCACAGCCCTCTCTGTCCCATCCACCCAGTCTAGGTGGACGGGCATCTTTCCCATCTCTGGAATTCCAGGATTCTTCCGAGGAGAAAGAGCAACTTCGTTTGGGCAGCTGAAAAGTTAACTGTGCAGCAGAAGTAGTTTTGAAGGTGTCCCCTTCTCTTCTTGAAAAGATGAGGAAGTCCATCCAGCCCTGGACACCAGTGCCCCCGAAACCCCACCATGTGACCAGTAACCCCCCATCCCTGGGTTTCCTGATGTGCCCAGGGCCCTTAAGGGGCCAAGTGCCTGGTGACGAAGGCCATTTCCGAGTCACATTAGGGCAGCCCTATGGCCCTGTAAGATGACCACCAGCGTTATCAGGGGCTGAACAGGAAACCCAGCTGGGCTGGGAACGCGAGTGTTCCCAGAGCTACTCCTGCCCAGTCCCCACACGTGGGGTTTAGCACATTTGTATAAAACAAGACACAGCAGCGATCATTTACGGTTAGCAAGTGATCACCAGACCACGTCCACCTTTTAACCCTGACCACCTGATCCACGTCGTCTCCTGCGTGGGGACCACAGTTTCAATGACGCCCTGCAGGCCATGTCTGCTGAGCCCCCCGGAGCTGGAGGCTCACACGTCCATGTCTGGAGCAGCTTCACCACAGCCTGGATATCTGCCCTCCAGGCTGCCAGGTCTCTGTGCCCGGAGAGGCCATTCAAGCGGTCAGAGCTCCGGGTTCTAGAACATGGGCAAGAAAGGGCCACATAGAAAGCCTGGCTGGCAGTGGCCCGGTGCAGAGGGGCCGTCCTGAGTGGCCGGTGGCAGCCCTCAGAAGGTGAAGGCGTACACCACCCCGACCACCACGATGTTCCCCAGCGTCGCTATGATGGCGATCCACAGCAAGACGGCGTCGTTGGAGGACCTAGGAGGCTCTTCCAGCTGGCCCTGGCCGTTGGAGGCCGTGTGGACGTTGGCGGAGGAGTTGAACAGGGAGTACTCCGTGCTGAAGTCCTCGTTGGGCGAGTCCATGAAGGCCCCTCCCATCATGGGCAGCTGTGAGGAGGAGAGAGAATTAACAGGGCAGCTGCGGGGAGAGGTGCCCCCCAGGGGAGCCACCCCTGGGAACTGCGCTTTCTCCATGGCACCCAGGCAGGACATTGCCTTCCCGTGTGTAAGTGACAGCGTGTTGGGAAATGAGCATTCATGGCAAGGTGTGTGACACATGCCCTTGTGCCCACTCCACAGGCAAGAGCTTCAAGAAGCGCACCCGACAGCCAGCGGGCGACTCCTGGGGACTCACAGTGCCACCCCCACACCAGGCCCTGCAAGTAGCATGGTCTGCCACTTGCCCCAATCCTCTCCTGAGTTTACAAATACGATGTGATCACACAGAACACTAAGAAAATAGTGTTTTGTAAAATCCTCTGCACAATTCGTCCTCTTGGCCACGCTTGGCCCTCTGCAGAACGCGGGTGCCTTGGCGCTCCCCCCCTCCTCCAGGGCCACCTGCGCGGGTTCCTAGACAGGCCACCCTGACTCCACAAGCCGGGTCCAACACCCCTCCATCCTGCAGGGGTCCCTGGCCTGAGCCTGCTGCCTGCCCGTCTCTGGGAGGGACACACAGTGCCGCTGTGTCCGTTTCCTGTTGCTATAGTGACAAATCGCCCCAAATTCAGGGGTTTAGAACAACACCAGTTGATTACTCTATAGATGTGGAGATCTCACGGGACCACAGTCAAGGTGTAAGTCAAGCAAAAATGAGAACAAAGATGCGACTCATCATCCCCACACGTAATCCCTGGAACATTTTAATATTTTTTCTCTTCGATGCTTTTTTTCTGGATGTGTATGTATCAGAGGCCAGAGAAAGAGGCGGGGGGATTCACCTACGTATTAAAAAGTCCGTCCAAACCCCATTCCAACAGTTGTGTAATATTCCGTCAAACATCAAAGCCCTAATTTAATCCTCCCTCTAGAGTTGGACGCAGGAGTTTCCATTTTTTGCCTTTTACGTAAGATACACTGATAAGCACCGTGCATCCGGGTGGACACATCCTTGCACTCACATTTTTATTTCAGGGGACAGATGCCACATGCACAATTTCTGAGTCCAGAGTGATGGATATTTTAGAGTTTCTGGTCCACAGGGACAAACTCCCCCTAGGAGAGTGCTTCTAGCTCCCCCTGCCTGGGCTGCGCGTCACTGACCTGAGGATGCGGGCACTTGTCTCTGGGGATCAGAACTACCTATCTCTGCGTCGGAGGCTCCCATCTGTTCCATCTGCAGGATGGAGCTGGGGGTGGGGGGTCGGTGGCTCAGAGGGAAAGGGCGGCCCTGGACCTAACAGAAGGCTGTCCCTGCCCCCGCCTAGGAGAACAATGTCCAGGCTGCCCCAGGCCCGGCCGCCCTCCCTCGCCCCCAGAGTCAGCGTGGAGACGTATTAACTCCCAGGTTTGGTTCTGGCACCAATTTGGCTTCTGATGAATGTTTCCCTCCCATGGGACCTGAAGGGACGAACAGGAGACAGTTACCCCTTCCTGGACACACGATTACAGGCCCTGCTAGCCAGGGGATGCGCCAGAGATATTAATATACGCACTCCTCCTGGTTGATGGCAGAGCTGCACCCCATTTTACAGGTGGGTAAGCAGAGGTTGAGGCCACAATCTGTCAGGGTGTGGAGCCTGGGCCCCCGACTCAGGGGTCAACCAGCATGATTGCTACTGATAAACAAGCTGAGCACTGCTGTGACTGAGAAGAGCGACCTCTGATGGGCTCCTGACTGGAGGAGCTTGGCATTTCATTGCTGACCACATGCTGCCCTCATGGCAGTGATGAAGCCATGCCTACTGGGGTGTGGGGGGTGTAGTGGTGGGAAAGGGCCACTAGGGGGCGCTCAGGCTGGGCTCCTCCCAGTTGGGGGCTGTTGGCCCTGGGAGTGAGCTGGCTCCAGAGGTGCATTCATATACACAATCAAGTCAGCATTGTTTTAGTATGTCGGTAAACAATGACGAACATAAATGGGACAGATAACAGATGACAGGGCTCCTTGACAACGCGGTGGGGTGGTGGAAGATATTATAAGGAGAAAATGCGCTCAGATGCCCAACCTAACAAGCACCGGAGCTCAGCATCTTAGCTAAATGCAGTCTCTGGCTCCCCCTCCAGCAGGCAGGGCTGACGGAGCCGTGGCCACTGACACTGCCCAGCATCAGCAGAGAGGACTGGGCTTCCTATCTAGCCCAGGGAAACACCCAGATTCCAAATTTGGAGGGCAGTTTCTACTAAAGGTGCATCATTTCACACCATGGCAAGCTAAAAAAAAAAATCCTATCTGAACCACCGTACACTGGAGACCGTCTGCATAGACATTAACAAAGCTATTAAAATTAGAAATAAAAGAACTAGGACCTCAGATGGGCCACAGGGATCTGGCACACGTGGGCCAACCAGACAATGGGGGACAGGAAGGCTGCGCAGAGGGCCTGGTGCCGCTGGGCTCAGCCATCGGGAGGGGCCCTGGGCTTTCCAGCAAAGCTGAGCATGCTTCCCCCGTCTCAGTGCAACAGCCCTGTCCCCCACAGCACTCCCTGGATGGCCACTTCTTGGGGCCTGTCCCACACTGTCCCCCAGTGGCCTGGGGGCTCTGTGAGGGGAAAACTCTATTTATCATTCTTATCGTGGAGTTCTTAGGAGCTTGCACGGTGGTGCCTAAAGCCCACGCACTGATAAAGACGGCCATTTTCTCCTTGCTACAAACAACTGCTACTCCTACTTGGCTGTTCTGTCCCCAGGAGGGGTGAATCCCTGCTCTAGGTCATCACTTCTGGGCCTCTACAGGGCCCACCCTCCACAAGGCCTCCTAGGCCACTGGAGGCCACTTTCTGCGGTGGCCTCTTAGGAAGTGGGGTCCAGCCAGGGGACGCTGCACGTTTGTCCTCTTGGATATGCAGAACGCGGGTGCCTTGGCCGTCCCCTCCCTCCTCTAGGGCCACCTGTGTGGGTTCCTAGACAGGCCACCCTGACTCCACAGGCAGGATCCCACGCCCCTCCATCCTGCGGAGGTCCCTGGCCTGAGCCTGCTGCCTGCCTGTCTCTGGGGCATGTTGGGTTTGAGAAAATTTTCACCCAAAACGCTGGGGGAGAAAATGGGGATCTGAACAGAGACAGTGGCAGGGCCTCGCCAGGCTCACCAAGCGCCCTCCCACGCCTCTGCTCTCTGCCTCCCCGTAGTGCTCACTCAGCGCCTGTGTTAGTTTCCTGCTGCCACACGTTCAGTGGCTTACGATGAGACCAGTTTATTATAGATCTAAGGGTCTCGCTGGACCACCGTCAAGGTGTCAGCAAAGCTGCGCCCCTGGAGGTGCAGGGGAGCCTGGCTTCCTGGCCTCTTCCAGCCTCTAGAGACCCTCACACACACAAAGCCTCTTTTGAAGGGTTGTTAGAAAAGGGCACGGCTGACTCCTCAGGCCGTCTCCCTCCGCCTCTTCCTTAACACAAAAAGGTGACAAGTAGAACCACAGGAACTGATGGGGTGAAATCAGCAGGGGGCTCCCCTCCGGGTGCCTCCTAGACCCAATCCCAGAGCTCTCCCACGCTGAGACCCTCTTCCTTCCCTGCCCTGCACCTGTGGTGAGAGCTCAGGGGGCCAGAGGACGTGGCCAGTGTCAGACTGATCCTGCTGCCCCAGAGCCTAGGGACCAGGGTGGGACGAGGTTCAGAAAGACTCGGGCGAATCCTGCCTGAACAGACAGCGGGGTCTGGGTGTTACACACTGGGCTTAATCTCCTTCCTGTAAGTAATGGGGATAAGACAGACGAGCAGGTGAGATTGTTGCAAGGGGCACCTGAGACCCATACGACGACAGGGCACCTGCTAATCTCTGCCGGGGTTTGCACGCGGTTTTAACCCCCAGGGATTCATGTGTTGGAAGCCTGGTCCTCAGGGTGGCCATGTTAAAAGGTGATGGACCTTTAAGAGGTGGAGCCTATGGAGGTCACTGGGGCACTGCCATCATAAGGGACTAAGCAGTTCTGGTGGGACACCAGTTAGTTCCTGCAAGAGGTTGTCATAAAAGAGCTAGCCAGACCCTTTCTCATTCCTGGGCTTCCTGTCCTACCAGGTGACCTCTCCCTCTTGCATGTATTCAAATGAAGGTGCCATCTGCCAAGATGTGATGCAGTCAGGAGGGCCCTCCCCAGAGCTGGCACCATGCTGTTTGGACTTTCTGCCTCCAAACTGTGAACTAAATAAACCTCTTTTCTTAATAAACTATCCAGCTTCAGTTATTTCCTTACAGTAACAGAGAACAGACTACTATAGTCACTTGATAATTACTAATATTCTTCCCTCCTATTGTTCCTGTGGTAATTGAACACTTATTATTATGCATCTCTTAACCTACTGCTGAGGCCGAAGTAAGGAAATCAGAAGGCAGGCATTGCTAGCCATGCGTTTTTTGTGTGATCAGTTAATCAGTTCATTTGCAGTTGTTGACAGATGGTCCCGCGCGCCTCCAACTTAGGCTAAGGCAGGCAGCTGAGATGCACCAAATCCATCCATCTCAGGTGTGTTGCTTTTGTTTTGTGTTGATGTTCTTTTTTTTTTTTTTTCTTTGTAAAATAGGCTGTAAATTCAAAGGGCTGGTTAGCTATGAAAATGACTTTAAGCACTGAAAATCTCACGACAACAAATGGTCGGTGCTTATTTGATCATTTGGAGGCTGGGAAAATTTGGTGAAGAGCTGGCTCATGTCAGATGGAGGGGGCGCTGGCCAAAGTCACCTTGGAAACAGGTGGAGAAAGAAGGTGGTTTTCAAAGGCCACCCAGCCAGCCGGGTTGACTTTTAAGTCACTGTTGGAGACACCCGCTGCTGGCATGACTTTGTTGGCATGGTGACGAGGGCTGCTCACGCAGCAGGGCAGGGGCAGCCCTGAGAACAGCATCCTTGGTGGGGTCTCAGCTGGGAGCAGACTTGGGGTTCAGCCACTAGCCTGGAGCACCGCAAGGGCTCGCGCACAGACAAGAATGTGGCCGAGGGTGCAGAGCTGCCAATGAGCTTCCTCTGGCTGAGCTGGACCTGGGCCACCTGACCACAGAGGTGGGGTGGCCCTGGGGGGGCTCGGGGGTGGTTTCCCTGACCAAGGAGATGCTTGTGGCTTGTCGAAGAGCGTTCGCCAGGTCAGAGAGGACCAGAAACGCACAGCCAACGTGACCCCTGAAGGCTGTGCTTCCCAGTCACATCTTCCATAAGGCAGGACCCAGCCTGTCTCCCCAGCATCCCCTCTGCCCAGAGCAGACACCCCCAAAATATGTGGCGAAGGAATGGATCCTAGGACCATCAGTCAAGAACCCTGAAGGCATCAGACGTGGTCCCGGAGCCAGAGTCTCCTTGCTGTGTGACATAGCCACACTTCATCTCGGAGGCTCAAGTGTCTCATTTAAAAGAGAGAAAATAATTAAGACTGCTGCGTGGAAGGGGCTGCTGGGAGGCTTTTCCACCAGGGAAAGGGGTTTTCTGGTGGAGAGGGGAGGCAGGCCACGGCCAGAGCAGACACGGCTCCTGAAGGCCGGACCACGCCTGCTCCATGCCGTGCTGCGCTTGGACCCACATCTTTGCCAGGAAGGTGCCACACAGACTGTGGGACACTGGAGGCCGACTTGGCCTCTCAAGCAATGTCAGAGAAGGCAAAGCCAGTGTGACAATGCGGGAGAGTGGTCTGTGCTGGGCAGAGGGCAGACAGGCATCTGGGACTTTGATGGTCTTGAACTTCATAAAATGGAGAGGAATGTCACCAACACCTGCATCTGCCCCACACACGGATTCATTTGTAGCTGAACCCGGGGTGCTGCCCTAGCCTCAGGTCCCCGTCCCCTGGTGTTATGGTCACTGCATGGCACCTGGTGGCTGAGTGTGGCAGGGAGAGATCTCAGAAGAGTGGACACGGGGCAGTGCGTCCACTCTGAGGGTCCTGCTGGCCCTCCGGTCTCCACCCTGCCCCAGGAGTGGAGCTGCTCTGAGGAGTGGGGTGGCCCCCAGGTCCTGTCCATTCCTGCCAAAGAGGACATCCCACAGACCTCCCTCCTGGGCCTCTCCAGAGCAAGAAGACTAAATGCTCTCAGCAGGAAATCTCTGAAGCACAGCTCCCAGGGGCCCAGACAGACGTGTCCGCTCCAAGGCGGGGAGACCCGAGGTGACGTGACTGTGGAGCTCTGCGACGCGGGCCTTGCCACTGATCCCTGGGCCCCATCAGAACCCCTCTGGTGGGCGGCCGTTCTCAGAGCCCAGCCTGGCCTGCCTGCCCGGCAGCCTCCTGGCCTGTTCATTACCAGAATGCGATGCTCCTGGATGTGGACCTAGCGTTCAATTCACACAGGGGTCAAAGCGTCTGTGCTGTCTGGGCTGCGGCGCTCCCAGCAGTGCTCCCAGCAGTGCTCCCAGCAGTGCTGGGTCAGGAGACCTGGGAGCCGCTCAGAGGGGTGATCTCTAAGGCCAGGCCTTCAGCTCACACGTCCTCGCCAATTATTCAGAAGGCCAGCTCAGTGACGATGGGCCTAAAGGGAGAGCTGTGGGGCCAGGAGTGTCTGATGAAGCCCTCAGGTGAAACAGGTGCCCAGTTAAATTTGAAAGATAAATTATAAAACCTTTTTTTTTTTTTTTTTTTTTTTTTTAGTATACACATATCCCTGATATTGCACTGGACATACTTATGCTAACATTATTCGTTACTTCTCTGACGCTCAAAGGTAACTGGGTGTCCTGCCTTTGCTGTATCTGACAGTCCTGTGCTTGGCCAATCTGAGAAAGGCCTGCAGTTTCAGAATCTGTACCAAGGAACACTCCTTTGTGTCTTTGGAGTGCAACCCCTGAGCCTCTGGGTGACCTAGTTCATGAGGAAATTGCAGAGGAGCCTCCATCCCGTTAGAAACATTATAAAAACGATTTCTCTCATCACTGAATTCTCACAGGGTCCCTAAGGTCTAAACACGAGGCTGCATTGATTGAGAGTGACAGCCATCCATCCATCACTCAGTCAACAAACACCGCAGCTCACGCTGCGTGCTAAGAGGTGCTGGACGACAGCAGGGATCCTGTGGTTGAGCCTAGAGAGGCCCCACAGGCCCCTGTGTTGAAGGCTTGGTCTCCAGCTGAGCGCTCCTGGAAGATGGGGGACCCTTTAAGAGGCGGGGCCTACTGGAAGGTCTAGGTCATGGGCAGATGTGCCCTCACAGGGGGCTGGGGGACCTGTCACTTCCTTTCCGTTCTGCTTCCTGGCCACCATGAGCAGCTCTGCCCCACCCCTGCTCCCTGGCCACAGGGGCTGCCTCGCCGCAGGGGCACACACTCAAGGAGGAAGCCGAGCCCAGCGATGCCCACAGGAGGACTATGGACCTGGTCCAGCCCAGCTTTGCCCCCTGGACTGGGCCCCGCATCTTGCTGGATCTGCTCCCTGTGTGAATCTGAAGGTTCCAACCCTGGGCCATGGGATCAGCCAAGAGAAGTTAAAATAAGATGGAAAGGCTTCTGGGGCCAGTCAAGATGGAGGAAGCCCATTACAGAGAACAGTACAGAATCCCGGATGGAGTACAAAGAGCAGGGACCCGGCAGGGGGCGGAGCAGGTGGACCAGGGCGGGAGGGTAAACCTGGAGTCGCTGTGCTGCCTCCTTCGCTGCCCACCTTGTGGCCAGGGGACCTCAGATGGAGTAGCAGACCCTCCCTGCTGGCTGGGGAGCTGCAGGAGGCCCCGGGGGCTGGAGACTGGGGATTCCTCATCCTTTCTCTCTGCGATGCCTCAGCAGCAGGATGTGGCTGTGTCTAGCTCGAGGTTAGAAAAGAAGGGTCCTGGGGACCACAGGGCTTCAGGGCAGTCCCAGGGCAGGGTGGAGAAAGGATTCCGAAGATGTGTGTGGACCTGCACTCCTGACCCAGGAGGCACAGCAAAGGCTCTGAGGGTCAAGCTGTGACATAACCCCTGCGCACGTGGGGACAGCCCCTACCGGCCCTGCAAAGCTTTGCGGTGTGTGTGCTCTGGTGGGCACCCTCTGCTGCGAGGGCCACGCAGAGCAACCTGAGCACATAGAGAGAGCAGACCTGCTCCAGAGAACTTCAGCAAGCCCAGTGTGTCGGCTAGGGCCACCACCACGCCCACAGAGGGGGCCGGAAACAACAGAGCTCCTTCCTCACCATCCTGGAGGTCCGGGCTGAGGCCCAGGTGTCGGTGGGTGGGGTCTTCTGAGGGCTGGGAGGGAGAATCTGTCTCAGGACCCTTACTAGCTGGTCCATATCCATCTTCCCTCTGTGTGAATGGGTTCAAATTTCCCCTTCTTACAAAGACACATGTCATATTGGATGGGGACCCACTCTACAGACTCCATTTATCTGGAAATGCAGTCACATTCTGAGGTCCCAGGGCTCAAGATTTCAAAATGTGAATTTGGGGAAGGAAGGACATGATTCAATCAATAACATCGGCATCTCACAGTGTAAAATTCAAAACACTCAGGCTGTAATCCCAAACTCTCATACTTCAGTGCTCCTCTCCTAGTAATAGAAACAGAAAACCAGCTTGGATTCAGGAGACCTAACACCAACAGCCGGCAGGATCTGACTGACCTTCATTGACCCTTCTGCCTGACAAGAGAATGAGCGTTTTTCTCAAGAGCACATGGAACATCAAGCAAGAAGGCCACATCCTGGGCCATAAACAAACCTCTACAAATTTAAAAGAATTAAAATTATATAAAGTATGTCCCCTGACCACAATGGAATTAAATCAGAAATTGGTAACACAGAGACATCAGGAAAATCTCCCAATAACTGGAAGTGAAACCTCATGCTTCTAAATTATCCATAGGTCAAGGGAAAAGTCTCAAGAGAAAGTAGAAATATTGAGAGCTGAATTAAAAAAAATACAAGTTATCAAAATTTGCTGATGTACCCAAATCAGTGCTCACAGGAGAATCCATAGTACTAAATATTTATAAGAGAAAAGAAGAAAGATATCAATGATCTAAGCTCCATCTTAAGAAATGAAAGGGAAGGTGGACATCAAATTGAACATAAATAAGCAGAAGTAATGAAGTAAAAATAGTAAGAGTGAATATCAATGAGATTAAAAGTAAGAAGAACAGAGAAAAGTCCATGATTTCACAATCTGACTTTGTGAAAAGATCAGTAAAATTTACAAACCCCTCCCCAGATGGAAAAAAAAGAGAAAACACAAACTACTAAGATCAAGAAAAAAAGAGGGGATGTTACTAGACTTTACTAATATTAAAGGGATGATAAGGGATTACTGGAATTATTAAAAATAACCATATGTCCATGTGTTTAACACTGTAAATGAAATGGATCAATTCCTTGAAAAACACAAACGACCAAAACTTAACTCAAGGAAAAAAGATAAATTGAACAGCCTTTAGAGCCATTAAAGAAGTTAAGTTCCTAGGTAAAAATTTTCTGGAAAGAGTGTCCAAGTGGATTCATTGACAAATCAATAATAATACCCACTGTACACAATCTCCTCTAGGAAGAAAGAGGAGGGGACACTTTCCAACTCATTTTATGAGACATCTGCCAAATCATTTCAATGAGGCCAGCATTGCTCTGCTACTAAAATGAAAGCTATTTTAAGAAAAGAAAATTGTAGATCAATATCCCAATCGAACATAGAGAAAAAGCAGTCAACAAGATATTAGCAAGTTGAATCCAGCAATATATAAAAAGGATGTATACAAAGGATAGAGCTGACCAAGAAATACCAAGTCAACATCCAAATATCAATCAATGCAAGTGCACATAACATTAAAGAAAATCAGTGTGATTCACACATTCAAGGCTGAATCGATATTCAAGGGTCAATGAAAGTAATTCATATCACCCTAATAGAATTTAAAAGGCAACAAAATGGTCATATCAACAGATGCAGAAAACACATTCAACAAAACTAAAAATCCATTTATAATAAAAAACTTTTAGCAAACTAAAAATAGTAGTAAACTTTCTAAATCTGGTAAAGCATCTACAAAACAACTTATAGTTGACATCATACATAATGGTAAAAGATTGAATGTTTTCCCCTTAAGATCTAGGGAGCAGGTAAGGATGTTTGATTTCACCACTCCCATTCAACATCATACTAGAGGTTCTAGACAGTGCAATAAGGCAAGAAAAAGAAATAAGAGGTTCAGAGTTTCCTTACATACAAAGGAGCTATGAAACCATCTCTAATTGTAGAAGACATGACTGTCTACAGAAAAAAAATCCCAAAGAATTTACAAAAAGATCATATAATTAATAAATGAGTTTAAAAAGGTCACAGGCAATGAAGTCAATATTAAAGATCAACTATATTTCCATATTCAACCAATGAACAATTGGAATTTAAAATTAAAAAATACCACTTACAATAATACCACAGAATAATATGCTTAGTATACACCTAACAAAATATGTGCATGATCTGTGGTGAAAACAGCAAAATACTGATGAAATAAAGCAAGAAAAATCTAAATAAATGGGCAGAAATACTATGGCATGAACTGGAAGAGTTAATGTTCTGAAGATGTGAATTCCTCCCAAATCGATGTACAAATTCAGTGCAATCCCGGTGAAAATCCTAGCAAGTGTTTTTCTAGATGTCTCTAATCTGATTCCAACATTGATATGCAAAGGATCAATCATAGCCAAAATGATTTTGAAAAAGAAGAACATACTGGTTGAGTTCACACTGCCTCATTTCAAGACTTATTATGAAATTACAGATATTAAGACCGCACAGAGTTGGCGAAAGGATCAAGTAATGGAACGGAGAATCCAAAAATCAATTCACAAAAATGTGGTTGGTTGACTTCTGAAAAAATGGCAAAGGCAATTCAACGGGGAAAGGGTGGTCTTTCCAGCAAAGGGTGCTGGGACCAGTAGACAAGGGTTTGCAAGAGACATGTCTACCTATGTCTGTATGTCTACATCTGGGTCTATGGGTATATGAATCTGGATCCTAATCTGATACAAAAATTACAAAACAACAAAACAGCCAAACTCCAAACTCATGCTGTATGTATGTATATGTATGTTTTATATATATATCTCAAAATGGATCTTAGACCTGAATATGGATGCCTATATACACAATTCCTTTAGGAAAAAAAAAATACAGGAGAAAAATGTGAGCTCAAGTTGGGTAAAGATTTCTTAGATCCAACATCCAGAGCATAATCTATACAAGACTTCAGCCAGCCAGACCTCACCAAAATCAAGCTTTTCTCTGACTCTTAAGAGGAAGCAATGACGAGCCCCTCACTAGAAGAAGACACACAGATCACATATCTATCAAAGGTCTTGGGAGTGGACCAATGGAAAACTCTGAAACTCAATGATTAAAAAAAAAAGTTAAAAAATATGCAAAAGAGCTGGACAGTTGGACGGCAGCTACATCACGCACTGAGAGACGCACAGACGGCAGAGGGGCCTGTGGAAAGACGCTCCCTGGTCCTGATCATTAGGGAAACAACCAGAACCACACAGGATGCCACTGAGCACTGTGCAAATGGTGTCCCCCCCCCCCTTTTTTAAAGTGACACTGTTAAGTTCTGGCAAGAATGTTGGAGCAACCAACTGTGCTGGTGGGGCACAGTGACACAACATTTTGGGAAACAGTTTGGCAGCTTCTATAAAGTTATGCATACACTTACCAGATGCTGCAGCTATGGGTGAGAGGGGACATGGGGACTTGGGGAGGGGTCTTCAGAGCCTTTGCCTGCACCAAGTTCTTCGGGCGTTCAGCGTCCCAAACCATGAACCCAAACAAGTGTCTCTTCTCTATACAGTAGCCTGCCTCTGGAATTTCATTATAGTAAGGAAAGCTGACTGATACACATGCAGCCCTCACAGCCCCTGAGAGATGGAGGCAATGTTCCCATGGTACAGGCGACAGCTGAGGAACGAGCATCTAGAGCCACGCAGAGCCCATCCTGCATCTGAAGCTCAGGCTCTTTCTACATGTTCAGATTTTACTGCATCTCTGGCAAAGGTGCTTCGGGGACCAGGCCCTTGGTCTACTGTGGAGGTCACTGGGCATTCCCACAGGTCTGCTGGGGGCTCAGGACAGGGTCCTGAGGATGTGCTGGGTAAGCTGTGGTCCATTTCCTCCACAGAATTAAGCACAGATGAATGCTCTGAGCTACAGTTACACATGACAACGTGGCTGAATCTCACCCAAGTCCCCAGGCACAAATAAGAGCACACTCTGAAAGTTTGCTCACATCGTGGCTGCCAACAGGGTTGATTCTGACGCTCAGGGCAGGGTGGCAGTGTCTGGAGTCGCTTTTCAGGATGGCTGGGGACCTGGCATCCAGTGAGCTGAAGTCCAGGTGCTGCCAAACATCCCGCAAGGCCCAGGGCACACCCTGAGGACGCGGGCCTCCCCAGCCCCAGTATCAAGTGTGCGGGGTTAGGAACTGTGACTTTCACCACGGTCAAGACCAGGCAAAAGGAACCTCTGGTGCCAAGCTGCTCCTGAGGGGAGAAGTCTCTGGGGAGCGGGGAGCGGCCGGGCGAGGGGGACTGGCACGTTCACCTGGGGGACGTGCCCACCACATGCTTTTCTGTGTGCACCACACTTCAACAGACGTCCTTTAAGAAGATCAGGGCCACGGGACATTCGCTTGGGGACCTTGGGTTTGGCACAGTGACTTTGAAGATGGGCCTCGAGCCTTCGCCATGCTGCTTCCCCTTCCCGCCATCTCAGCTGTCCCTGCGAGCGGCACACAGTGATGGTCACGGCACCTATGGCTCTCAGGGCAGAGAGACTGTGATCACGCAGCGCAGCCCTGCGGGCACAGGCCGGAGCAGGGGACCTAGGTGTGCAGCTGGCGCCCCACACCTTCAGGGTGGATCTTCAGGGCCGCCCACCATATGGGCAGGGGCACCTGTGTTAATGCCTGAACAAAAGTGGGCACAGAAACTAGCCTTCAGAGAGGGCCAGGTGGGACCTGTGGTCAGACCCCGCCAGCCAGGAGGTGGGGGGAGGCGACGTGAACCAGGGCCCTCCTGGCACAGGTGAGTGGACCTCTGCAATCCTCGCAGCACTTCAAACTCAGAACCGGGGTCTAGTGGGGGCGTGCCTAGAGTCTCCTTATATTTCTGCAAATGCAGGGTGGCCCCGTCTGCCACAGGCCTCCCTGAGAGAGGAAGGAGGGGGTTCTGGTGGTGACGAAGACCGAGGAGGAGACGCACAAGCAGCTCTGGAGAGGGAGGGCGGGCTGCTGTCAGCTCCCGGACAGGGCAGGTGCCTGGGCTTGGGGGACACTCAAGCCGCCAGCCACTTATTGTAAAAGTAACACTCAGCTGCAGCTGGCACCTGGAGTTTACCACCTGGGAACAGGAACTGTCCCCCCAAGGACCCCCACCACCCCCTGGTGGAAAGCCGAGGGGCCCATACCTCCCAGCTCCTGGCCTGGCTCCAGCCACAGGTGCTGGTGAAGTCAGGGAAGGGCACTTGGCACGTGTGCCTGGCATCAGATAAAGGCAGCTCCCTTCCCCAAGGGAGGCTGGGCGTGGAAGGTTCAGTAGACGCAGGGATATGGTTGATCTCCTCCCCTGGGACCCGTGGAAGGAGATGGAGGGAATGCTAAGGAATGCAGGCTTGGAGGCTCCCCTGTGCTTGTCCTCGGCAGAGGGTGTGACTGATGGCCATATCTGTCACCCAATCAAACCCCAATACTGCCGGCTGGATGCTGAGCTGGGGGCTCTCCATTGAAACAAGACTCCTGCGGTGAGATCAGAAGTGGCCCTTCCCAGAGCCTGTGCAGTGCAGGTGGGTGCGGGGCACCTTACGGCACAATGGCTTTTTGTCGTCCACCACCCCCAGATGTGGGTAGGAACATGGTCCTCGTTTACAGGCAAGGACACGGGGGCACAGACGGAAGGAAACTCAGGTGGGGGCTGAGCTCAGAGGGCAGTCACTTCCCTGAGCACTAAGGGACTAGGGCACAGAGTGATCGATCAGGAACCCACCGCCTCTCAGGGCCCATGGGCCGCGGCCCCTGTGCCAGCATCTCTGGGGACATGGAAGTGCTTCCTTCCCTCAGAGCATCGAGGCAGACAGGAATGCAGAAGTCACACCGCAGTACCCCGAATGTGACCAGGAACAATGACATGTGACCAGGAACAATGATGGGCAGCACTGTGTGCCCACTGAGACCTTGGAGCGCAGGTTGGGTGTTTGCCTCAGAGCTCCCCAGGGGCACAGGATCGCCAGGATACCAGTTCTCAAAGTGGGTCCCACCGGGAGCCCAGGGAGGTTCTGGGTTCAGATCCAGTCTCTGGCTTTCTTATCCACCCAGAGCCCAACATGCCAGGCGTTTTCACAGGGCCACCTTGTGGCTGGTGGAGTGCTGTGGCCCAGGATGCTCTACGGCCCCTCCACTTTCTGCAGGCCCTCCGCCAAGGTGCACATCCCTCCCAGGCCTCTCCTGAGCATCCCCTGGCTAAGCAACACCTCTTGAGCAAGAACCTTTCTGGGTCTGGTGCTGTATCATGTATTGACTGCACAACAGCCCAGCATAAGATGGGGAACTGAGGCTCAGAGAGGTATAGGCACTTCCTTGAGCTTGCACAGCTCAGAAGTGATTGGTTAGGAACCCAACTCCAGATCCCCACACTAATTTACTCCCACAACTAACAAAATATTTATTATATTACATTACATTAATCACATCACATGACATTGTTACATTGTGTCACTTGTCTTTCTCAGAGACTGAACTCTTAAGAATACACGATAAGTCTAAATTCTCCTTGATTCCGGTGCCTGACACATCTACTTACCTAAAGTAGATGCAGCAAGCATTTTTACCAAAATATCTGTTTGATTAACTGCTGTGAACTGAGCTACCTCGTGCAGCACACACTTGGAGGAGGTGTGCACCCAACCTGCCACGGCCACAGAAGACCCAGAAAAATAAGGGTATTTTCGGAAAACCTGAGAGCATTACAGAATTAAGAGGAAAAAGCAAATTCACTCTTTTGAGTCTGTTGCCATAGTAACTGAGCGGGACGCAGCAGGAGAAGATGCTGTCTCCACAGAGCACGTCACCTCTGATTACCAGCGAGGAAGGGAACATTTGCCCTGGGGACACAGAAATGCTGGATGGGACCTGTCCTCCAGGCCAGCCCACGGCCCACAGCGAGAGCCGAGGGGGGCTCTGGAGACCCACAGGGCCACAGCTTGCTTCAGAGGCTGTGGTTGAGAACCTCAGGGAGACAGTGCCCGGAGCAGCTCCGACGACTTGGCCTGGCCGCACCTGACCTCCCATAGGTGGTGGCTCCTGCCGGACTCACTGGGGTCCATGGTTGAGTAAATACAGGGCAGCGGGGAGCTTAAAGCTTCCCCTTTAAGGCTGGGAAGGCTGCCATACATTGGCACCTACTGCACCCCCTGAGGTCCTGGGCATCCCTGAGGTGTCCCTGTGGTGGTGGTGTCCCCCTAATCACCTGGTGCAGAGGTTCCAGGGCCACAGGGTTAGGGTGGGAGCTCAACGGGTCATTGCTGGTTAGCCCAGGGACAGAAGAGATATTAAACTGAATGCCGGGGACACAGGCTGGAAGCCAGGGGTACAGAGAGAAAAGCACTAGATGCTTACTTTGGAGAGGAGAGAGAGAGAGAGGAGAGAGAGAGAGAGAGGGCAAAAGAAATCAAAACTGAGCCATTGTCCATCAGAAGGCATGCAGGTCCGGGCACAGAGGGGTGGGCGGCGGCACCCCCAGGGCAGCTGCCTCCTCCTCAACGGAGCAGAACTGTTCCCAGCAGGAATCCGGCCTCGGTGACAGTAGAAGGCCAGCTCTGCTGGGGTGCACATAGTTCTAGGGGAGGGCCTTCAGAAACGCCAGAGCGCTTCCAGGACCGGCTGTGCTCCCTGTCCACGGGGACACCTGCGGGAGCAGCCAGAGGAAGGAGCAGAGGTGGCCATCGCTTGCTGACCCGAGCTGGCTCTGGACACGTGGCCTGGCTCACAGTTCATTACTCCCTGAGCCCAGCTGGTCGGCAGCCAGAGAAGCTGCTGCTCAGGAAGCCACGGCCGAGCCCTGGCCTGGGCAGGGTGGAAGGAGCCCGCTGGGACCAGCCAGGGCCCAGAAGATGGAGGAAGCTGGCGGCGCTGGGCAGATCCCTGCCAGGAGCAGGCTGCTCAGGGAGTGGGCCTGACCCGAGTCCCAGCGAGGAAGAGACCTGCCAGGAAAGCGAGTCCAGAGGGGAATGCGACACCGGAGCTCCTCCAAGCAGAGGAGGCCACGGCTCCCTGGGCCTCCCTGCCCTGCTCCGGGGGCAGACATCCATGTGGGGCAGCCTGCTGGGGTGCGGGACTTGGCAGGAGAAGAACCTGAAGCCAAGAGCAAGGGAGCAGAGACCTGGTCCCACAGTGGCAAGTCAGCGCTGCAGCGGGACCCCTCAGGTCTCTGCTCACAAAGACTCAGGCAGGCTGTCCCTGCCCACCCACCTCCCAGAGGCTTTGCAGGCATCACATGAAGAACCTGCGTTTTAGGTGGGAAAGTCCCCTCGTGTGGTTCTGGATAGGGAAGGACCATGCCGCCTCCTGATACTATGTGTTGTGCACACAGCAGACACTCAATAAATGCTCACCAGTAAGCCGATGTTATGCCCCAGAAGTAACCTGCCTGTTGGAAAGAAAATCATCACAGAAACGAGATCCTATTCTTCCTGAGTGCATTTAGGGTATCCAAGGGCTAATGAGGCAGGGGGCACCCCAGAGAAGGTGGCACTTGCCAGCCCAGGAGTGAAGATAGTCACTCGAAGACTCAGCCGAAAGCCCTGGTCCAGCCCCAGTTCGATGTGGAAAAGGGACCTGGGCCCACACCTGGAGGGTGGCAGGGAAGCTCCCGGGCAGCGGCTTTCCAAGCACATGAGCCTTTCCAGGAGTTTTGGGGGCAGCCAAGCAGGTGGGGGTCACAAGACCTGGACGAGCTTCCTCTGAGGAAGACAGCGCAGTGATGTGTGGAGACGGGTGGGTGGCTGTGATCTCTATGTCCACTTTTGCACTAGGCAGGGAGGGTGGGGGAGAAGGAAAGGGAGACAGAGACCCACCGCTTGCTGTCTTGATTGACAGGGAGCAAGCGGAGATGGTGACAACGCTCATTTCATGGCTGAGATGGGGAGGAGCAAGGCAGGACTCACTCCAGGGTGCAAAGTCAGGCTCTGTCCCCTGATGGTGGCAGAGCCACAGCTGTGCTGCTAGGAACCCCATTCTCTTTTCCTGACCCGTGGGCCAGTGTCTCAGCTGCCAGGACAGCAGGAGGGCCAGCCAGCAGGCCCAAGAGGAGACGCGCATGGGCAGATGAGGTGCTGCCGCCAGGCCAGCGCTCTGACTTCTAACCCGCGGGAGGCGGAGGGAGGCGAGCCTGGGCAGTGTGATTAGCTCCTCACCAAGTCCGAGCCTGGTGACGAGGAGAGTTGGGAGAGTTGCTCCCTGGAGCACAGGAGGGAAAGCTGTGGGTTTCGGCTGCCCTGTTTCTCTCTAAATCTTGCCCCCACCCCACCCCACCCCACCCAAGGCAGCATCTGTAACGTGGTGGCCGGGCTGTGGGGAAGGAGTGCTGGAGAGAAAGCCAAGTCCATTCCCCACACACACCCTTGCTGTGCCCCCAGGGGATCAGACCTACTCCAGGCCCCAGATGTCCACCACAGGAACTCTAGCAATGGCACTCCGGGTGGCCACATCTGCCATTTGTCACACACTTAAACAAGTAGCTCCTTAAGTGAGTTTTTATAAGGTGAATAACGTGGTGGTGACATGTATCCCCTGTGGCTTCAGAGAATACCAACCCCAGCCCTTTAAGAGGGGATCTGTGGGGACAAGGGGCTAGGCCACCTGCCTTCTGTGTCCAACTTGGCCACCAGGGAGCTGTGTGACTGTGGACCAACACTTCACCCTCTCTGGGCTTTACCTTTGTCATCTGTAAAATGGGGATGGGAACACCTGCCTCACCAAGGTGCCTGAAGGATGGTTTAAGGACCTGGGCACAGTGAACATCACCAGGTTTTGAGCAGAGCTCAGCACAGGCAGGGGGTGATTTCCTAAGCCACCGTGATTTTAGCATTGGTTCTGGTAGCAGTAGTGGGCAGTGGTGGTAATAACTTTACTTTTACTATTTGAAGAAGGTGCCTGTTTTGGAAATAACCTTTTCAAATTTAAGAATCATGAGCTTACCATCGTCCTTCCAAACCAGGAGCCCGTAGTGGGTGCGCACAGGGCTAGGGAGACAGCGGGGCAGTGTTGGGGGAAGGTGAGCACTCTGCCCAGTCCCTCTCATCCTGGATCCTCGGGTGTCTGAAGCTAGATGGGAGGCTGGGTCCTCCGGAGCTCCTGCCTCGGGGTGCAGACAGGCTGCTGGGGGCCGGGGGATGCTGGGAGGAAATCCAGCAGGTGGTGAGGCAGGAGGAGAAAGACAGTGACACAGGACACAGCCCTATGACTGCATGGCCCTGAACCCAGCCTGTAGTGGGAGGGGGTGCAGGGGTCGAACACATCTGCTTGCTCAGCCTTGACCTGCCCCTCTGCTGGGGTGCCAAGCACCAAGCCCTGGTGCTCCCCACCCTGGGCAAAGCAACCGGGCTTGCTCCATGGGGTCCATGCTTGTGCAAGAACCACTGTCACTCCAACTGAAAGTGGAGACGGTGGCTCTAGAGGCAAGGACCTGCCATAGGTCCCATGGCAAAGGCAGGGGATGCCACCCCAGGGGCACCTCCTCTATCTTGATGCACAGGTGACTTCACACCAGCCCCATGTCCCAAGATAGAAGATGACGCAGAAGAGTTGGCAAAGTCACTTACATAAATGACGCACGGCAGTCGGGCAGTGAGGAGCACACAGGAATGTTGCAGAGAACATTCTACACAGGTGGCCGGAAGGGAGGGCAGCATCCTGGTGTGCAGGGTGCAAGCATTGGGCTTCACGGGAGAGGAGGTCAGACCTGCCCAGCAGTGGGGGCATCCTGGGGACAAAGTACTCAAAGTTTTGGTGCAAATGTCCAAAGAGAGCTGTGTGCATCTCAGCTTGGCTGAAGTCAGGGCCAGGAAGATGTGCTGGGGCCTGGGCCTAGAGACCCTGGGCCTCAATTTCCTCATCAGGAGAATGGGAATGACTTGAGCATTTCCCAGTGCCTGGCTCATAGCAAGAGCTCGATGCGTGTCAAGCTGCATCATTATTACTCTTCATTCTACTTGCAAAGCTGTCCGCACATGTTTGCAGATCCACCAAAGGCACTGGAGGGGCAGATATTTCCGAGTCCCATTTCAGGTATGCAAACAGACTCATGTCATGCCTTTCTCAGGACGCCCAGTCTGGACAAGGCAGATCCTGGGCTGGGGAGTCGCAGCCTCCAGGTAACCTGTGGCCTCCCCACATGGAAGCAGTTGGCTGCAGCCAGTCCAGGCTGAGCCGGTACTCAGAATTCTGTGAAGACCCTTCCTTCCAACTCCTTATCCTCGAGATGAGTCAGGAGTGAGCAGAGCCAGGTGGCTGCTGAGTCTCGTCCCCAAAACTTTCTGTCTAAGAGCACAGACGGTGGGAGCATTCCCAACGCCGCCCGTTAATCCCTACCGCCTGCACGGTGTCTGCGGTGTGCGTGGGATAATCTCCATGTTAGCTTCAAACAGAAGCCGTTGCCTCGCATCTGCTTTGCCCGCCAACGCTCTCAGCGCAGGTGAGGGTTCGGGCCTTTCAAGGTCCCCAGTGTGGAGTGGCGGTAGACAGTGAGCCCCCTGGGAGGCCAGATGAGGGCCGCAGTTTTAAATAGGCCAATGTGGACAGATGCTTAAAGCCAGGAGTCTGGATGCTGGGAGCCAGGAGGAGGGGAGGGGCCCATGGTGTCACTGAAGAATGGCCATCAGGAGCCAAAGAAGGGCTTCTGGGTAAGAGCTATGCAAAACAGCAAGCCGCTCCTGGAGAGGCAGAGTGACGAGCCAGTGGTGTGAGCCCTGGAACCTCTGGTGGGTGGGAGCAGGGGAGAACCAGTGGGGTGCAGGTTCACACCCCAGTTCCACCACTCAGTGCCCCTCCCCCTCTTGGGGCCTCTGTGGCTTCACTGAAAAATATGCCTAACTGCTAGCCGGCTCTGGTCACTAGGACACGCACAGGAGATGACCAACCCATGAGGGGCAAGGGTTAATTCTGGCTCATGGTTCTGGAGGTTCACACTGCTTCTGGGCCTCTGCTGGGGAGAGCCCATCAGGACAGTGACTGAGGGGCAAAGCCAAGACACTCAGCTCATGACCCTGGGAAAGAAAGGGGAAGGGGCAGGGCTTCCCCTGACCCTTCAAGGTCACATCCCCAGTGACCCTAAGACCTTCATCCCCTCAAGTGTCCACACCTCCCAATACAAGGCCTGGGGGCACCAAGATCCACACAGAGCAACTGGGATTCCCACCTCAGAACACGGTGCCACACAGAGCCCTCAGCAGGACCTGGCCTGCAGCAAGAGGCAGGGGTTACCAGGGCCACAGTCCTAGTGTCCAGAGGGGCCGTGGCACACGGAAGGGGAACGCCAACCCCTGTAACACAAACCGAGGGGAGGAAGGCACTTCCCGCTCCTCTCTGGGTGGACCCAGGCAGTGGGGGCTTCTGACAGGCTGGGGGCCTGTGTGCTCCACCCCAGGTGCCCCTTGGCACTGCTCCCTTTTCCTGACCCAAAGTACCAGAAGTGGACTCTGCCTGCAAGGGCCCAGCAGACGTGGCTGGTCAGGAGACAGCTGAGAGGCCCCTTCGCAGAAGACACTGCTCCTTCCGGGGTTGCTTGACGGAAGGCCCAGTCCACGCTGCAGGTGAGACGCTGGGTGGTCTGAGCTCCGTCGGCCTAAACCACCCACTGGAGGTCCTGAGTGCTGGGCTCGGCATTGAGGAGAGCGACCGCGGCTTCAGCCATGGGCGCTGTCTGTGGGTGCTGCTGTCACACACCACCACAGGCTGGTGGTTTACAAACTACAGAATTGTGTGTCTTACGGTTCTGGAGGCCAGGGAGGCCAGTCTGGGACACAGGTGCTGGCAGGTCTGGAGTCTGGGGAGGGCTGCCCTGCTTCTGAGAGGGCACCTTGTGGCTGCATCCTCCAGGGGATGCTGTGTCCTCACATGGCAGGAGGGACAGAAGGACAATCCTCCCCCTCAAGCCGTTTAATGAAACACTCATCCGTTCCCAAGGGTGAGGTCCTCATGGCCTGATCACCTCAAAGGCCCCCTCTCTACCTGGGGCGTGGGGGTCAGCTGCAGCATGTGTTGAGGGCCACACTGCACCCCCCAGCAGCCCTGCGTGTGGCCCCCTGCACACTGCCCTGTGTCCCTTGGCCTCATCCAGGGCCCCGTGTTTGAGTGACCTCATACTTGCTCCGACCCTGACTAGAAGGCCTTTCTGTAAGGCCAGCAGCCCTGCTGATTGACAACCTTGGAGCTGACGGAGGCCGGAGCACCCACCAGGTCCCACACCAGGCAGGACAACCAGTGCTTTTGCCAAACATCACCAGAGACATGGTGAACTGGTCCCACTGGCAGATGAGATGCAGAGAAATCATGTGAGTTGCCCAAATCACGTACAACCCACTAAAGAGAACTTGGAACAGGGTTTCTGACCTCGATTCCAGGTCTTTTCCCACCTCCCTGTGAGACACAGCCCCCCTCTGCAGGCCAAGAAATGGAAGCCAATGCAACATGCGCACAGGCACTGCTCCCTGGCCTGCTCTGAACACGTGGGCCTTGTCCCTCCTCACAACCCCCTCCCCCGCAGGAAAGGTCACTGTCCCCACTTCACAGGAGAGGAAGCTGGGCCTCGGGGCATTGGGACGTGCTTGGGCCTTGCTGCTGGTTCCAAACTCAGGGATGAAGCCAGGTCTTTCCAGCTGTGCATGTCAAACCCCTGCCTGGTGCTTCAGGAGGCCCTGGCTGCAGCTCAGGGAGGATGCTGGTCCTAAAGGTCACTCCATAGGGAGCGGCACTGTCAAGACCAAGAGCAGGTCTCTGGAGGGGCAGCTCCAGGCTCCTCCCCGCTCAAGCCCAGCAGGTACCTTGGGCCGTGCTGCGCTCCCCACTCCGGGGCTCAGAGGGTCCCGCTGCTTGGGTGCCTGACACCTGGCTGCCCAGGGCCACCATCCTGCAGAGCCAGCTCCCCTCGAAGCTGCCTTGGCTTAGTTTTTCCTAATCAGATCCCCTCGGGGACAGGTGGCGCTTGACTGAGCAGAGCAACCACTGGAATGGCACCATGATGGCTCCCCTGAGCATGAGTCATGTGCTGGAATGTTCCAAACATTCCATGCTGTTCTCTCCTTTCCTTCTTCCTTAAATCCCAGGAGGTGTGTCCTTTGTGACAGATGAGGAAACTGAGGCCCAGAGGTAACACCTGGTCTGGGAGCCCGGATGGTCACCACTGGCCAGTGGCCCAGGCCCAGGATGGTGGTTCTGCCCCATGTGTCAGGGCAGGGCCAGATCCCTTAGAGGACTAGGCCAGGTGAAGGTGGAAGGGGAGACTCAATGGCCAGAAGGATGGGCCCACAATCCCGTGACCCTGGGCGTATTGGAGGCAGGCTGAGGCTGTGGAATGGGAACCAGGCTCCCCCACAGCTGGAGGCCTGCGGATCCAGGGGTCAAAGAGCTTGCTCAGGATGCCGTGGCTCGGGGGCACCGGCAGAGAGGCAGCTCAGCCCTGAAGGACAGATATACATAGATGAAGAGGAGACGGTTCTCACTGTCCCTCAGTCCTGCACCAGTAGCCTTTGCTCTGGACTCTTTTCAGGAGGCTTGTCTGGTCAGCAGCCGTGAGAGAGCTGCGTCCCCCCCCGGGGTGGACTGCACGTGTGTTTCCTGACCTGGGTGACGGAGGCCATCTCTCTCCCTCGTGGGCACAGGCTGGGCAGGTTTGCTCGCTGCCTCCTGTAGAAGAGTGGGGTTCCCGAGCTGGAGGAACCCCAGCTGCCACTTAGACCCACTGTGTGCCCAGAACCCACCTGCTGCTCTGGCACCCCGGGGACTTGTGGTGCAGAGGAGGTTAATGTGAATCCAGCCCCGCGCTGGCTCCAGGGTGAGGAAGGGATCCTTTAGTCTAAGCGGGGGGTGGGGAGTCTCTGGTCTTTTGTCAGCGTGGGAATTGGGCCAGGCTGACCAGCAAGCAGGGTTCACTTCAGATCTTTCTCAGTTCTTGACATATCTGCACGAAGACTCAAAATCATCAGCTGCACAAACTCCAGACGGGAGACCTGGCTGCACAGCAGCACTCAGGAAACAGAGACCGCTCAGGAACAGGTGGAAGTGCCGCAGTACACAGGCATGCTTTGGCTGTCACTGAGGAACCCCAGCTGGTGACAACCTTGCTGACAGAGGCCGGAGCACCCACCAGGTGTGTGCTACCAAGGAGGTGGTAGATTTCCCCGCGTATCATGTCCAGACCAGAGCCTGACCTGATGAGGATTCTAAAGAGAATACTCACTTGGGAAAAGAGTTGAGGGAAATCCTCACATTTAGTCCAAAAGGGACTATGTGGACGGAGGACACAGGGTGACCATTCTAACACAATAACCACTGGCATTTGTGCAGTCCGATAGTTGTTCTCCAGTGTCACCCGTGCCCACAGCAAGTGTCACCCCCCGTACACAGTGCTTGTCAGACACTGGAGGAAGGAAGCGGGCCGGGGAGGGGGCTCTGGAAATGGCTCCATCATTCCCTGTCCACTTTAAAGAGCAAGACCTCAGTGGCGTGTCCAGGGAGGTGCACAGAACCCTGGGACAGCCTTCGAGCCTTCGAGCCTCTGAGCAGGTGGCCAACGTCCCGCTTTGGCTGGGACTGTCCCAGTTCAGCGCCGAGAGTTCCCAGTCTTGGAACCCCTCAGGCCTGGGAGGTCTCTCTGAGTCACTATTTTGACAGTGAATCCCAGTGGTCAGCGAGGTCAGCTCCGACTCCAAGTCCAAGGCTGCTGTTGATCACCCCAGGGACTTGCACGTGTCCAACTCTCTGTGCTCCGCTCTCACTGTGATGTGGGCAAGACCACAGGGTCACACGAGGGGACTCTACAGAGGAGGACGTGAAATGGACGACCTAGGTGCTGGGCCTGGCACGTGGCACTCTCTGCAGGGGTGCTGGATGATGGGGACTGTGCAGCTTGAGGGACTACATGGGGACATGGTGTTGGTGGGAACTGGTGGCCCTGGGGAAGGCTAGACTCCACAGAGGCAGCCTCTGCAGGCTGGCCGGGCAGTCCCTGTGGCTCATGTACGCCATCGGCCCTCCTCCCCCGTGGGTGGGGCTCTGCCACCTGCCTGGCTGCCCGAGAACGATGCTCTGAGCGTTTTCATCTCCACGTGTCGGTGAGGGAGGTCCAAGGGGACCAAGGCCGGCAGTGGCTTCTCTCTGGCTCCCCCGCACCCCCACACAGCCCATCTGCATGGCTGACCCTGCCTGATTGACTTGGTGATTGGGAGACACAGGGGGCCACCGGAGAGGAGAGGACTGGCAGGAAGTCAGGAGGAAGGAGGGGACGAGGGTGGCACTGCTGTGGCTCGGCCAAGAGAGACGGTGCACAGGGCCTGGGAGTGGGCGTTAGTTGGCCCTCAGGCCTCCCTCAAAGCTGCCCGAAGCCAAGTCCTACAGCATTTCTGATCAGCTTCCAGGGGTCCATGCTGGGGAGAGAGATGGGGGTACTCTTGCAGTCTCAGGGGACAGGCAGGGTCCCAGCTGCTGGCTGAATGATTAGTGGCCACACTGAGTGGGCCTCAGGCTGCAGCAACCTGCCCACACCCCTCACCTCCTTCCTTCTGGGGAATAAGGCTTCCCAGGATCCAGGTGTTGAGATAGAGGTCTGAAGAGACCCAGCCAGGTCACCCGGGGCCCACCTCTGGCCACCAGCCTGCAGAGCCAACACCGGGATCATGGAGGGGCTCCCTAGATGTCTCACGAATGTCCTGGCCCAGGACACTCAGGACCAACCTAAGGGGCAATGGAAGCCAGAAAGGAACTGGGTCCGTCTGCGTGCAGCGGGGCTGGCGCCTGGTCCCAGGCTCCCCTGTGAGGTAAGCTGTGCTTGTCCATGCAGTGGGGTGAGGAGCACAGACCTTGGACTGCACAGAGCTCAGTGGGGAGAGGAGGGACAGCGCGGAGACCCAGGTCAAGGTTACGTTCCTTTTTCAGGACAGGAGAGAGAGGAGGGCTGGGCTGAGCTGCTGAAAACACAGGTTTCAGAAAATTCTGCTTCCAGCCAAGACAGAGTGACAGGGACTGGGTTTACCCTCCCATGAAACAACTGCAGAAACGATAAAACATAGGAGAGGGGTTCTCAAGACGCTGGACACCAGGCAAGACCCTTGAGAGGGAGGCATAAACAAGGTGAGCCCCCAGGCGCTCGGCTCTGGGCCTGGGGAAGGTCTGGGACTGTGGGGTGGGGGGCAAAGGCGGGGCTTCTCCGGTTGATGGAATGGAGCTGAGAGTGGAGTATGGAGAGGGGCCGGCTGCATGGGGAGAACCCAGAGGTCTGCAGAGCGCTGCTTCGTCCTAGCAGACGACAGCTAATGAGTGTGGGTGTGTGCAGAAAGGAACAGGGAGAGGCTCACCCCAGAGATGCCAGGGACCAGGGCCCGCTGCACACACAAGGCCAGAAATAGAACCTCCTTCACCAGCCATTTGGCAAATCTCAAAATCACAGGGCACTGGCAGAACACTCCAAATGGCCTTGCCTCGGGAGTGCAGAGTAATGGCTCTGGACCTGCCTAAGGATCCTTAAAGCAACCCCTAAAAGGATCACACTGTTCCCAAGAAAGAACTCATCTCAGGACAAAGCTCAAGAACATTTATAAGGGAATCATAAATATCTAGCAGGCAACAAGGTAAAATTCACAAGGCTTGGCCTCCAGTCAGAGGGATCAGGAATGCCAAGAGCAAGAAAATACGAGCCTTGTTTGGAGGAAGGGCAATCCATCAAACTAATCCAAACCTGATGCCAATGTAGAAGTGAGGGACAGGGCATGAAAACGGTTGTTCCAACCCTATTCCACGTGTTATAAAAGCTAAAAGAAATAAGGAACACATTAAGAAGAAAACAGAAGATATTTTTTAAAAAGACACAAAGGAAATGCCCAGAGATGTCAACTCCAATGACAGATCAGGAAAGCACTGGGTGGGACAGACAGCCGTTTAGATGCTGCAGAAGACAAGGCTAGTGAAGCTGAAGGTGTGTTAACAGCAACCACCCAAAAAAATGCAAGAAGAAAGAACAATTAAAAAGAAAGAAAGAACAGAGCGTCTGTGAGCAGCAAGGAGACCTCAGGCAGCCTACCTCATATATATAAAGTCTTCAAAGGAGATGAGGGAGACACAGGAACAGAAAAACCCCTAAATATGATGCAAAGCACAAATTCACATATGCCTCTCTAAACCTCAAGCACAAGGAATATGAAGAAAATGCATGAAGGCACATCACAATCAAAGTGCTCAAAGCCAGCAATAAGAGGAAAATCTCAAAGGCATCCGGGGGGAGGGGGAGACACACCGTATTCAGAGGAAAAAACATAAGGACAGCAGCAGCTTTTGCAGCACAGATGACCCAAGCAAGAAGGTGGAGCAGTATCTTTAACGAACTGTGAACTTGGAACTCCATGTCCAGGTAAAAGTGTCTTTCCAACAGGAAAGCAAAGAAAAAATTAAATTTTTTTTTCCAGGCATACAAAAGCTGAGAGAATTCACCACTTGCACTTCTGTAGCACAAATCCTGCAGCAGAAGGAAAATGATAACAGAGAAATGTGAACCTACAGAAAGGAATAAAGGGCGTGGAAATAGCAGCCACATGGGAAAATAGATAAGGTTCTCTCTTTATTATTGCAATCATTTGAAAGAAAATTGACTTCTAACAAAGATAATAACAATGTAGCCAGAGGCTTTTAATTTATGTACAAATATATGTGTAACAATAATAGCATAAAAACTGAGAGGGGAGAAAGAGAAACAGATTATCGTAAATTTCCCACAATATGTAAAGTGATAAATAGCATCACTTGCAGAGATAACATCAGTAAAAGTTAAAGATCTATATTATAAATTATAAAGCCACCTGTAACATAATCAAAGAGGTGTGTCTAATAAGCAATTGGAGGAGATAACAGGAAAATTAAATTAGTTCACAAACTAAAAGAAGGAAGAAAGAGGAAAAGTGGAACAAAGAACAAATGGAAAAAACAGGAAATAATATGATAGACAATACACGGAAACCCAGTCATATCAGTAATTACATTAAACGTAAATGGTTTAAACACTTCAATTAAAGGGCAGAGATCATCAGACTGGATTTTTAAAACAAGCTCTTGAAAAACGAATGTTCACACAAAAGCCTGCATGTGGATGTTTACGGCAGCTTTACTCACAAATGCCAAAACCTGGAGGCAACAAAGATGTCCTTCAATAGGTGAATGAATGAGTAAACTGGTACATTAAGAAAATGCAATATTATTCAGTATTTAAAAGAATGTGCTATCCAGCCATGAAAACACATGCAGGAAACTTATGTGCACTCTACCTAGTGAGAGAGGCTGACCCGACAAGGCTGCAGACCATGGTTCTAATCTTATGACACTCTGGAAAAGGCAAAACTACGGGGACCGTAAAAAGACGAACCAGAGCTTTTGGCCAGTGCTAGCAGGGAGGGAGAGATCAACAGGCAGGGAACAGAGGGGTTTTAGGGCAGTGGAAATACTGTGTGATACTACAATGGTGGAAACATGTCCTCATACATTGTCCAAGTCCACAGACTATCCTACACCAAGAGTGAGCGCTCCTGTGAACTGTGGGCTCTGGGTGACACCAAGGTGTCCATTCATCGTTGTAGTACCTATGCCACTCTGGTGGGGGATGCTGAGTATGGGGGTGGCTGTGCAAAAAGGAGGGGTATATATGGGTTTGTTGGGCAAATAACTTGGGAAAATATATATTTGTAGGGCAAATATCTTGGCCTCTTTAGACCTCAGTTTTCTCCCCTGTAAAATGTATCTCCCAAGCTCTTATTTCTTGGGTTAATGTGATTTAGAGACACTGTGTGTACTGTTCAAAACAGGGTGTGCCTACTCCCCACAAGAGCAGCCACGAGGGGAAGGCACAGAAGAGGGTGTGAAGGAGGGGGAGGAGTCTCCATCCTCTCAGGTAGAGGAAGCCGGGGCTCAGCCCACAGTAGGGCAGCATGCACAGACCCTGCAACCCAAGCACTCCGGCATTCACGGGGGACTCACCATCCACCTCCAGGCACCCCAGCTCTCTCAGTTCCCCAGAGCCTGGGGCTCAGGTCAAATGTCTGCAGTCTTTAAATGCTATCTAGAAATTTGATCTAGAAAAAGTTTCTACAGGGCTGGGGACGTAGCTCAGTAGCAGAGCACTTGCCTAGTGTGTGTGAGGCCCTGGGTTCAATCCCCTAGAACTGTCAAAAACAAACAAACAAAAATCTTTTCTACAGATTTTTAATTCTTCCTTGGTTGCTCATTACATTCCTGCAAAAATATAGCTTTATACCCTCTTCTGAGGCAGGTCTAATTAGAAAGATAAAATATTTAAATCTTTTTGATGGGAATTTAAAGAAGTCAGGCCCTTCAGCTACAAACATCTGAGATAATAGACAATTTGTATTTTAATGATAATTCTTGCTTTGAGAAAACATCATCTAAGTAACAGATGGCCAGGCTCCCTGGAATTCTGTTTTTCTGGGCAGTGGCCTGTTTGTCTGGGGATGGGAAACTTCTGCTGGTTTCTTGCAGAACTGTCAGAGCCATCTCACAGGCCCTTGAGCGTAGCTAAGAACTGTTCAAGAGAATCGCCTCTCCAATGCTGCCTGATGTCTTTGTGTTTTTCTCCTCCATGAAAAATAATTAAAATGCAAATTAACTGTAAGTCTCCCGAGATCCTGATGTGAGGCATAGGGGACAGGAGGGAACACACCTGCATCTCAGCTCTGATTCAGTTCACGAGGGTCCTCCACGTATGTGAAGCTCATTCTGTGACCCTGCCCTCCACCTGCCAAGGCCAAGGTTCTGGCAGGTAGACTGAGGACAGACATGGGGGACTTCTGGATCCTCAAACCCAGAAAGTCTTTCTGGACCTGCAAGTGTGGGGCTCAACCATAGGAAAGTGTCATTCTGTAGGTCAGAAATGGTCAAATATCTGCAAATATCTGCAATTGCTTATTTGTCAGCCTAATATATAATGGCCTCCTTCCTTAGTCATAACTGACCTCTCTTCAGGGCTTGGCACAGTATGGGTTTTGCCAGCTCTGGAAAGACTTGCCCAGCCTAGAGATAAGCCACTGGTGGCCCCAGGATGAAGCTAGCCTGCACATGTTCTGTCTGGTCCATTCAGTAGCCAGTCTCCAGAGAGCCACCTCCACTTCCCTGTCCCTCCTGGACATTCACGGTGCTTTACAGCAGAAGCTGGGCCTGATTCCCCCACCCTCGTGTCCAGGCTCCCCCAGGACTTTCCTGACCAAGAGCATGCGCGTTAGTGACACTCTGGTACTTTCAGGGAGAGGTTTTCAGAAGCCTGCAGGTTTTACCCAGGACTGCAGGAACTGGTGGAAGCCGGGGCCAAGCAAGAAGTGCAATGAGCGAGACCTCCCCCGCAGGATGAGAGGCCGGGTGGAGGGAGCGACGAGATGGCCTGGAGGTGCCAGGCGTGTGCCGGAAGAAGCCACTCGCTGGGTCTGGACTCAGTCCCAGCTGCCCCTGCTGATGCCACTAGAGCAGAAGCAATCCATCTAGCAGAGCCCTTCTAGAATTCTTTTCCCACAAACTGAGGAGCAAAACAAGCCACTTGAAGCAACTGAAATAATAAGCCGTAAGTAACTGTAGCAGCCCTCATCCAGGTTGGTTGGTTAAAAATTTCTAATTAGATGCCAACATTAAAAAACCCAGCCTGCACGTGATCGTCATGATTTCAGCTTTCCCCAAAGCCCAGAAGCACTGCAGGCCTGCCTAGGCCTGTGTGTCCACAGCACAAAGAGCAAGCCGGAGCTCAGCCGTCACTGCCCGAGCCCAGCCCCCGCCCCCGGAGGCCAGGACCCTCTCTCCTGGGCACCACAGCCGCTACCCATCCTGCCCCACTCCATGAGGTCACTGGGCTGACACCAAGTTCATTTGCTCCCTCTCCCTCCCTCCCTTACCATCTGCACCCTCTTCTTTTGTCAAATGGCTCCTTGTGACCCCATTCAATAGGAGGCATGACCCAAGCCCCTCTGTCTCTGTGCATGTGGTCCCCTCTGCCTGCGATGTCCTTGCTCCTGTGTGCACCCAGCTCAGGCCAATCTCATGCCTTCCCAACTCCTGGGCTGGGTTAGGTGTGTCCACCGGGTCTACCTGCTGGTGCCATTTGGCAGGGCCTGGGTCATACCCCCCCCCACCCAACACTCCATGTGGGTGACTAAATGAATGGCATTTTGTCCCTATTTCACAGAGGATGAAACAGAGGTTTAGGGGAGTGACTGGTTCACTGCCTCTCTAAGACCAGCGGCCAATGATGCAGGAGGGTCTTCAGATGCTGTTATGGGTTGATTATGTCCCCTCAAAAGATATATTGAAGCTTAACCCCAGTACCTTTGAATATGACTGTATTTGGAAACAGTCTCTGCAGAAGTAGTCAAGATAAGGTCATAAGGGTGGGCCCTTAGCCAATAAGATCATTGTCCCTAAGAAGACAGACGCTCTCAGGGAGAACAGCATGTGGCACTGGAGGCAGACACTGGAGCAACGGGTCCTCGGGCCAAGGAGCCAAGGATCGCAGGCGACACCATGATGCTAGACAGAGGCAGGGGACGGATTCTCTCCCAGGGCCTTCACAGGGACGATGGCCCAGGGGACACCTTGATTGTGGACTTGTGGCCTCCAGTTAAGTCACCTATTTTTCTCCAGCTGCCCTAGGAAACCACAGGGAGCTGGTCCGTGGAGGGCTCCGGGTCTGCCCAGTTCTTGGTCTGCTCTACAAGGTGGGACTGCAGAGGAGGGTGTCCTGAGATTGTGGCAGAGTCACCCTGGCTTCCCACTTCCACTCAGTCTGGACCATGGGAACAATAAAAGTACCCACCCCAACCTCAGCTCCCTCCTGTGGCAGGCGTGGTCTGGAGGGAGGGAGAGCAATTGCTCGATTTTGGAGCAATTTTACAGGTTATATTATTCTGGGCCTAAATAGTTTAAATTGCTGGGTCAATATTGTGTTTGGTGGCTTTCAGTGACCACATGACCTTTTATTGGAGAGCCAACCACCTGTTCTACCTGAGGAGGGAGTGGGGGAGCCCTAGTGAATAGGTTTACATTCCAGGTCTCAGTCTTGACCAAACTGTGGAAGTATCGACACTCAACTCCCAAGACTCACCTAGATTGCCATGGAGCATCGGGGTGGGGCCTGGGATATGGTCAGGGACCCCTGAAAGCCTCCAGGTGATTCTAATTGCAGCAATGTTTGAGAGCTGCTGTGTTGAGACTAGTCACCAGAGGGGACTAAGATTGAGCACTATGCCACAGGCCTGCTCACTCCACCCCAAGGACATGCTCCTTGTCCCTGGAGTCCATCCAGTGCACCCTGGGGTGTTTCAGGGTGGCAGGAAAAGCAGCCGAGTGTCTCCAGGCTTGGGATGTGGTCCCTCAGGACCTGCAGGCTCTCCTCAGCCCTTGCACAGCCCCATGTCACTATGCAGAAGGATTTGGAGGTAACTGATGTCCACTCAGGACATCTAAAAAGAAGTCTCTCAAAGGCTCAGCTTGGGCAGGGACTCTTCCTCAGGAAGTTTATGTGCTCTGGGTTTTCTTAAACCACAAACAGCAAGTTATATTTAATAACACAGCAAGGAGAGGAAGCTTGGGCTTGGGGTCATGAGGATATGGTTTCATCCATTTTGTCAGTAATGGGGACAGCATGCAGTCTTGAGCCTGTCCAGTCCTCCAGCTTCCGGCCGCCATGGGACAGAGGTTTTCCAGGGCACTATCCCAGGACATGCCACTCCCCTGTCCACAACCCACAATGGCTCCCACTGCAGACTGATGAGAGTCAACTCTTCATCCCCCGAGTCAGCACCTCTGACTTGCCCTGGCCCCTCTCTCCCAGCCCACTGTATCTCCTTCCCCTCTCTCTTTGGAGGACTCTGAATATCTCCTGGGCTCCCCTCTCCTCGTGCCTCCTCCCGGGATGCCTTTACTCCCAGGTCCAGATCTGCCCAGAGATCTAATCCTTCTAGAGATCTATTCTCAAAGTCCTGAAGATGTCAGGTGCTCACATTTGACATCTCTCATTCACCATCTTTTCCCGTCTCTCTTCACGTTCTCATCCAATCACCTCAGCAATACTTGTTGAGGGCCTACTATGTGTTAGCCACACTGCTCAGCCTACCACTCGACCCATTCCCTTGGCTAGGTCTTGGCCTGACCCATCGTTTGTCCGATAGTCTATAAGCACCCAGAAAGGAAATCCACATGTCATTCAACTGTCCCCCGCACCCCTGTCCCGGTGCCTGGCATGGAGCTTCTTTCACTGAAGAAAGTAAAAGAAGCACTAGTGTCTCCCTGTGGGCTGCCCATGTCGTAGGGCAGGCTGTGCCAGGACGGACACAGTCACACCCAGTGGCCACTGCACACACTAGGGCAGGTAGGGACACTCACTCCAGCCAAGCGCAAGTGCCGCATATAAAGCAGAAACAGCTCCCATCCCGAGGGAGACAACTAGAAAGACCCAGGCCAGGAAGCAGTCCTGGAGCACAGCCCCCAAGGGCTCTGGGAAAAGCACCGCGGGAGACCACCTCCTGGGGAGGGGAAGAGACCAGCCATCTTGCAGTGTCTGTCTGTTCCCTTCATTGAGCCTTTCTCAGGGTGGAGCAGTAAGGTGGAACACCCAGCAGCCTTGCAGATTCTCGGGCCTAGACTGGAAGCTCCGTTCTCTTCCTTATAACAATGTGTCCTTGGGTAAATTATTTAATCTCGTCATAAACTTATAAAGTTTGGTATCCTGATCTGCAAAAACAGGGCCTACATCACAAACTTGTCAGGTTTTATTGTAATACTACATGCCAAATGCCTGGCATCAGGCACACAGTAGGTGCTCAGCAAACCTTTTAACACGCCTTCTATTGGTATGAAAATGTATGTTCCTAGTTCTTGCAGCCAGCAGAGAATGGAGTTAGTAATCAACGTGAAACATATCAGCAGAAATAAATCGACCAAGTGAAATGGGAATTACACACACACACACACACACATGAAAACCTAAAAAAGGAAAAAAAACCCAACCTCTATAGGTTCTGCCCATAGGTGCTGAAAAGCCTATGTTTATTTTGTCAAGTCACCATAGCAACTGTTGATGCTCCAGCCAGCCCTGGGTTAGCAATGATCAATTTATCTTGTAACCATGGAAACGCCAAGGTTCCCAGGGATCCAGAGGGGAAGGCAGCCACAGACTTGTGTGAGCTCCTCTCCCCCCTCGAAGTAAATCCTGGAAAGCCCCCTCTGTCAGCTAAAGCCACCTCTATCTACAACAGTGATGACTGTTTGCTAGATGGCAATATCTACAAGCACGGATTTAGGAACAGGAAATAGAAAATCAGGCAAAAAAGGGCCAGCAATGCCCATAAGAGCAATTAGCATCACGGAAAACTTGTTAAGAGGCTGGTAAAAGCTGGGCTCTGGATTCCCCAGAGCCGACCTGTGGACTGTGTCCTCTGAATGCCTTGGATTGGGGACCACCCTCCACAATCTGGATTTTGCTGTGATATTTTAAGCAGACTTTCAGCACAGGTGAAATTTGGGAAAAACAAAGTGTGCCCTCAAACTTCCACCTGGTGAAAGAAAGCATCAGCAGGCAAGGTCCCTGCTACACACCCAAGAGACTGGCCTACCTGTCCTGCTCTCAACGCAGCCAGCCAGCACAATCCTGGAAGATGCAAGGTCTGAGGGCTGGACTGGGGTTCATTTTCCCCAGACAAATGGGGCCCTGCCCTGGAGGCAGACCAGTCAGCATGGTGGTGAAGCAGTAAGGTGGAAGTTTATGTGCTTCCCCAGGGCCACGCGAAGCTACAGAACCAGGGGTTTCTCTTTGTTCTGGCTCAAGAGAGTTAAGGCACAGAAATATAATGAGCACCCAGGCTCAGAACTCAAAGGGTTCTCCAGGAGCCCAGATCAGCCGGCGCGGGAACAGGTCATTAGTCTTCCCTGCCATGAGGAGCCTGTTTGCGTGGAGGGAAGAGTTATGATCGCGCTCCGCACTGAGAGCTAATCAGACTCACAAAGCAAAAATGGGTAAACTGGCCGCTGGGCTTCGAAGCTTGCCAGGTCACAAAAGTCTCACTGCCTTCCTCCAGGCGGCAGGGGCTATGGTCCCCGCTCACAGTGGAGAGAAGGAAGGCGCCCGAGGTCACCTGCAAGTGGCAGATTACCCCAGCTGCGCCTCGCAAAAAAACAGAGCTGGGAAGTGCGCGGTTGTCCACCCACCGGCTTCCCGCGGGTCTGAGCTTCGCCATCCCCTGCAGGCCCGGGTGGGGGCTGGGCAGAGAGGGGGCGACTCGGCTGCTCAGGTTCCTAGAAGCTTTCTTGCCTCCTCTAGGGGCCGGAGTGGGAAGAGCCCCACCCTGGGGGCGCAAGGTGCACCGCTCACCCCACCCCGGGAAAGCCCCGCTCGAGCCCCCTGGTGCGAGCACCAGGTGGTGCTGCCCGGCTCGCCTCGGGACAAAGAACC